>NC_064548.1:0-600000 GCF_023856365.1 Brienomyrus brachyistius
GGGTTGTTCCCTGCCTCGTGCACAGATCCTGCCAGGATAGGCTCTGGACCCCCCGCGACCCAGTAGCATAAGCGGTTTAGACAATGGATGGATGTATGAGGGTGAGTCACAATGACGACAGCTGCTCTGTTGACTTGGTCCCAGGAGTCGTCAGCGTTGGTCTGCCGGGGCCCCCGTCCTGTCTGTGGAAGCACCCGTCTTGTTGCCTGTTCTCTCTGCCTGGGCCCCCTCTCCTGCTGCCTCACGTTTGGGTTGAAGTGGCTCCCCAGTGCTTCTGTAAAAGCTCTTTGTGTATCTTAGAAAAGGGCTGTATAAATGTAACATTCATTCATTTATTCAAGGTCCCAGCCAGAAGAGTGCAGTACTACACTGTCCCCCACAGCCTGAATCAGCTGGATGTTATAGGATTAAGACACTTCCTGCATTAGGCCATTTACCCTCAGTGTATTTCCATACCCTGACAGGATGGATGACAATACTATGGCCCTAATTTTCAATACACAGTTTTCACAGGAGTCTCACCCTCATCCACATTCTCTGCATTCCTTATCTCATGCTTCTTTGCCACCCGCATCTCCTCTGCCTGCTTTGTCTCATTTTCCCACAATTGAAACACCGTCCAATTTGTCTCTGTTTTAGTTCTACCACATTAGTCCCTGAGCAACCAGTCTGATCCCGTTCCTCTAATTTCAGACGCATCTGGCTTATCTGATTGGGACTGAAGCTGCTGTTACTAGGAAAACCACATTCGTCCCACTGGGGCAGGTCTGACACCGCGTCCTTCCCATATGTCTCCCATAATTGTTGTACAGAATTTCAGCTGGAGTTCTTTCCCAGAAGCAAGTAATTTCACTTTAGCACCTGTTCAGTAAAAGTCAAGTAGGTCTTTAATGTTATTTTTAACTTTACACAGTTGAGTATAGTACAGTTACAAAAGAAACTGTTTCCCTCGGACCAAGGTGCTACTTAAATTAACAGAAGACTAACACATACCAACCTAGCAACATACTGTATGGTGCATAATGAGCAAAAACTGTGCAAACATTGCAGGACAGTGCAAAAAGAGAGGACAACTGACACCAACGAGCACAAACAGCACAGTAAACCCAGTACTGAGAAGGCGCAGTTTGGTTGTCCAATGAGGTAGCAATAAAAATAAATAAAAGTAACTGTAAACATGGCGACAATAAGATAAAAAATAGTAGTTAAATAATAAAGTGTGTTAATGAGTGTATGTGTGTGTGGTATCAGATTAGTCCCTGAGAGTTCAGTAGTCTGACGGCATGGGGGATAAAGCTGTTTGAGTCTGGCTGTAAAGGCCCGAATGCTCCGGGACCTATTTCCAGAAGGCAGGAGGGTGAAACGATAATGTGAGGGGTGGGTGGGGTCATCCACAATGGTGGTGGCTTTGCGGATGCAGTGTGTGGTGTGAATATCTGTGATGGAGGGGAGAGATATGTTAGGGTTATCTTCTTCTGAAGATGCGCTGGAAACAAACCAGTCTCTGAACACAGAACAACGCAGACAGCTGTGATGACGTTTTACTTGCTGCAAGGTGTAGGGAATCCACTTGCAGAGTCTCCGCAGTTTCAGCAAAATGATGGTTTATTGAACAGCAAAAATAATACAATGTAATACAGTGTAGAGACACACCGGGTACTGAAAGGCAGCTCAGATACAAATTGAAGACAGTTCTTCACCCCCCTTTATACCCAAAAAGGCCCTCCCCACCAAGGTGTTGTGTGTAGGTGTTGTGAGTGAATTTACATATAAAGAGTGACCCCCTGGAGTGTGAGGATCCTGAGACAGGGACGGGACAGGACAGGGTGGAGACTTTTATGATCATTGTAATTCAATTCTTATCACCTTATCTTATCCTTATCACCATAGTGGTGCCAACTGGAACCCCCATTCTCTCCCTGGCTTCCCCCATGATCATAAATTCCTAACATTGTCTGCATTCAAATGATCAACCAAGAACCTTGGGACATTTTTACCACTTTTCCTTACAAAGGGAAGCCCGGTCCTGACCTCGAGGTGTCAGCCTCTCAGTCGAACTCAGCCAACTTCGAAAGAGTAACTCCCCTCGCAGTGTCTTTTATTGAGGTACACAAACAGGATATGCAACTGACATTGAACATTGTTTGTCACCATATATGGGGTGGAAATATTCAAGCGACAGTTCTTGAGACGTGTTATTGCTCAATTAAGATCAAGCTGCGGCAGGGTGTTGTTTCTAAGCGTCTAGCAAAATGATGATAAAAAAAGTACATATTTCTCTAACACGATACTCCCAATGATTTTCTCACCTGTCATCACTATCTGTTGTAGGGACTTGTGATCTGAGGCGACACAGTTCTCAAAGCAGACCGTGATGCAGCTGCTCAGGGTGCTTTCAACAGTTCCCCAATAGAGTGTGAGAATGGGAGATGGGCTTTTCTGAGCTTCCGTGGAGAGTAGAGGTGCTGCTGTGCTTTCCTTACTATGGAGCTGATGTTGAAGGACCTGGTGAGATTCTCCGCCAGATGGACAACAAGGAATCTGGTACTCTCTACGATCTCCACAGATGAGCCATCGATGTGCAGCAGAGAGTGGTCACTCTGTGTTTTGTGTTCTTCTAACGTCAACAACCATCTCTTTGGTCAACATTCAGAGACAGGTTGTTGGCTCTGCAGCAGTCCGATAGTCATCACACTTCCTCTTTGTATGCTGAGTCACCGTTTTTATTGATGAGACCCACAACAGTCTTGTCATCTGCCTGATGTTGATGATGGAATTCGAAATGTGCATTGCTGCTCAGTTGTGAGTCATCGGAGTTAACAGCAGTGGGCTGAGCATAAAGTCCTGGGTTCCTGCTACAGCGTCTGAGCAGTTGCCTTCGTCGCCCATAGCTCCTGCGCAGCCCGAGCAGCCGCCTCCGCTGCCCCCTGCGGCCCCAGAGCCCGAGCAGCCGCCGCCTGCTTTGCCCGTAGCTCCTGAGCAGCCGCCTCCGCTGCCCCCTGCGGCCCCAGAGCCCACGCCCGAGGCGCTCCCTCCGCCTCAAATGACTGTGCCCCCTGGGGCTCTTGTTCCTGGCCCCACTCCTGTCCCTGACCCAGCTCCAGACTTTCCTGCCCTAGTCCCCGAGGAGGTCCCGGACAGTCTGACCACCGTGTGTGCCACGCCCCCTGATTATCCACGTGTGCTTCCCTGATCGTACCCAGCTGTGTCCGATTATTTTCAATCAGTCCTGTCTATTTGAGTTCATGTCTTACTAGAGTTCAGTGTCCGTCATTGAAGTCCGTCTGCGTGAGATGTTTCCTGCACCCCGTGTTCCTAATAAATCCCCGTATTTCCCCGTATCCTGCCTGCCTTGCCTGTTTCCTGCCCGTCCGCCGCTCCCGTTAAATGGCGATCGTGACACAAGGCACACGCACATCAAGTACCAATGCAGCAAATACAGATGAACAATTTAGGAGGAATACTAGTCAAAGGAAGGAAGAAAAGCAGCCCACCCTATCTCATGGTCACGGACACAAACATCAGGGAGTGTTATGAAGAAGACATCACACTTAACACCATTGGTTTTATGCAGTGAATTACACCAGAGAGAGTTTTTACATTCTAGCTGTGTTACGTAACATTCCTCAGCCTTCAGGTTTTTTCCACACAATGCACGACATGCAGGGGTGCCAAACAAAACAGCGGAACTGCAGTGTAGCCAATTATTTGTTTCAGTAGTTTTAAGAAAACTAGAACATAAAATGTTTGTTTTACTTAGTCCACAAAAGAGTTTTTACCTATCTTAGTGTATTTTACATCACATACACTCTCGGTCCGTTGTGGAGTCCATCCCACTGTAGTTGGAGAATGCTGCCATCAGTCGCTTGGTGTAGCACTCGCAGGATTTACCAGGCTCCTGTTTAAACTGATGCATCATGCCCCAGTCCATGCGCAGGAGGACCAGTCTCTGAAGGGCTGTCGCATGGTGAGGCCTGTTCTGCCTGGGGTCCAGCAGGTCACTGGCAATGTCCTTCAACTCACAGTGGGCTTGCGTTCATAGTGGGGTACCGCAGGGTTCGATTTTAGGACCACTATTGTTCCTAATTTACATAAATGATATGGATACCAATATATACAGTAAACTGGTGAAATTTGCAGATGACACCAAGGTGGGTGGTGTAGCAGATACTGAATTAGTGGCTCAGCAGCTACAGCGGGATCTTGATTTAATTAGTGACTGGGCCGATACCTGGCAGATGAAATTTAACGTCGATAAATATAAGGTACTCCATCTAGGGAGCAGAAATATAAAGTACAGGTATTTCATGGGTGTCACTGAAATAAAGGTAGCTGATCATGAGAAAGACCTTGGTGTGTATGTTGATGCTTCCATGTCCCATTCTCGCCAGTGTGGGGAAGCAATAAAAAAGGCCAATAGGATGTTGGGGTATATCTCCAGGTGTGTGGAGTTTAAGTCAAGGGAGGTAATGCTAAGATTATACAATTCCTTGGTGAGACCTCACCTAGAATATTGTGTGCAGGTTTGGTCACCATATCTTAAAAAGGACATTGTGGCCTTAGAAAAGGTGCAGCGTAGGGCCACAAAAATGATTCCTGGTCTTAGAGGAATGTCATACGAGGAACGGTTACTTGAGCTAAATCTGTTCAGTCTCAAGCAAAGGAGATTGAGGGGGGACATGATCCAGGTATATAAGATTCTAACAGGTTTGGATGCTGTTCAACCAAATAGTTACTTCAGCATTAGTTTAAATACACGAACTCGTGGCCATAGGTGGAAATTAGCGGGAGAACATTTCAAGCTGGATTTAAGGAAGCACTTCTTTACGCAGCGTGTAGAGTATGGAATAGTCTTCCTGATAATGTAGTGCAAGCTGAATCCTTGGGTTCCTTTAAATCAGAGCTAGATAAGATTTTAACGACTCTGAGCTATTAGTTTAGTTCTCCCCAAGCGAGCTTGATGGGCCGAATGGCCTCGTCTCGTTTGTATAGTTCTTATGTTCTATGTTCAACTCCTTCATCTACAGTGTCAGATGAGCAAACCTTATCTCCCCCTTGAGGATTTGGACATACCAACATAGGGGCAAGAATTTCTGCTACCTCGTCCTGCTGCCTGAGTGTTTCGCCACGGCACTTCTTCACCGAGAAGGAGGTAGAGTCGGGTGCTGAATGGTTATGATCCTCGTCTGCAGGGGGGAGAGGGGAAGGGGCAGGGGAACCACTGGCTACTCCTCCCTCGGTGGCATAAGGAGGAAGCTGCTGTTTGGGCAGCAATGCTTGGGCAGGAGCCACACAGTTTATTTCTGGGTATCTAATTAGCGGACACCATTAGGTCCCTTCAGGGGCTCCACAGACAAACTCATTGACAAAATAGAATTGTCACAGAAAAATTCTTTGTCACATGCTCAGTCGACATGGACTGTGTGCTATTTACATATTTTTGGCACAAACGAAATCTCATATGCATATCGATGTATCTTTCGCACAAGTGGACCTCCATCACTTTAAAGAGGGTAAACTCTGATCAGGAAATTTACGACGTCAGAATAAACGGATTTTTTAACAGAAGTAACTGACATGCCCTAATAAGGAAATGCATACAATCAGAATACAATATCTGTGGTTTTTAACAGTGGTAACAATCTGATAATGAAAGGAATCAGATCAACATTTCTATAGCATGTAACAGAGCTTGCTCCCCTCCAGAACTCATTGTTCCAGTAGTTATCTGAAATCATCTGCAGGAGCTATTCTTTTATTTGTATATTAAGCATATTATTCATGAATATTATTGATTATGTTTATTTGTTTAATGTTTTTATTTATTCGTATTTATTGTTTATAATATAATGTTATATAGTATTGCAACACTTGAAACGAGAGGTACTTGCCTGCCTTAGTGATATTTACTATTGTCTAAGTGTATTCCCACCTGTAGGAGGCAGCAATGGTTGTTATTAAAGGTGCTGAGATTACGCGGCTCAGGGCTGAAGGTGCAAAGTGAAACAGTCATTGACCGTATTTGCCATGTGTGATGGTGTCTGCATATCGGCCCTTTTGCGCCAAACAAACCAGTTCAAAGTACTGTGTGTTAAAATATCATATGAATAAATCCTCTCAAGAACTAAACTCAATATCGTATCCTCATCATTCAACGCGTCTGACTTTTGCACCTCTTACCACAAGGCAGTGGATTACATGGGGAAATTACAAACAAGGAGAATTTAATCTGTTTTTCCTCTACATTGTCGTTATTCAGAATATTACAGACTATGAACAAAACGGACAATGTAAGAAAATAAAAAAATGTGTATGACAGAAAGCTAGAGTATTTTTGCAATGGTGAGCACTAGCTGGTTTATGTACTAGCTCACACTCAAGAAACAGCATAAATGCTACTCATACACAGTTGGGGGGCAGGGGTCAGTCCTTGTGCCTGTAATGAGGTCACCAGTTGAAACTAACCCAGCCTCAGCACGTCTGTGGGTCCTTGAGCAAGGCCCTTAACCCCAGCTCCCTGGGCGCCCCAACAGGTAGCTGCACTTCGCGGACAACTTACTCCACAAAGAGTAAGTTGAGGGAGACATAAAAAACACAATTTCCCCACGGGGATTATAAAGTCCATCCATCTATGGAATATTATTTAGCACTATATAACGCAGAATATAAGAATTACGATTTTATAAAAAGTATGCCAAATATCCATGATATAATCATTACAATGTAAACATTATAATGTAATCAACACAATGGAACCAACTGAGTATGTATTTGCACCTTTTGTTAGTCTGAGTTTCTGTTAGCTACTTTGTTAGTCCTGAATCTATGAATATTCACATTTTTATCGCGTATATTTTATCACTATGTAAAAGGACAAATATATTATCAACCTTTTAGTGAGACAATGTGTAAACGGCTGAAACTACCAAGGTTTACTACTGAAGGAAGGGATTCACCTGAGTTCACCAAAAGTTCATGGCTGAGTATTTTTAAAAAACCAAGTGGAGCTGCTCGCGCCACTATTATGTTCAACCGAGAGGCCAAACGGTAAAAGAAATGACTGTCAAACTTATCACCTAGGGGTAAATATAAATCTATACAAATATCACCTGCATGCACATTACTTCTTTTACAATAACCAACTCCTGATCCATACTGTTAGTCGTGAAAAAAATAACTATTGTGTACATAGAGGCCCTGTGTAAAAAGATAACTGCCAAGGAAAAGATCAAAAACATTTATTTCAAGGATTCAAAGTTTTTATGGTCATGTACAGTGTACAGTGCAGTTCTTATTTGATTAACTTGAATGTCTTCACAGACAAGACGATTAAACAAATAAAGCAGCGCAACATTACAGTAACTAACAACAAACAAAGCTCACGAGTACTATTACAATATTCATATCATTTATTTAAATTTAATTTTACCAAGTAAATTAATTGAAAAGCAGTTACCGCTTTACCTGCTTCTCGGGAGAAATAGCAGATATACAAACGTCATGTATGTAACTAAAATCTTAAGCCAATAAGGGCAAAGTTGTGTCGTAATGGAGGCGGATCCAGCCTGTGCAGCCTGCTAAGAGGTGCTGCCTGATGTGTCTTGCTCTCGCGGAGTTTTGGTACCATGTGACATGGTGACGTAATGCAACGGGCGATAAAAAAATATAACCATGATGCATTGCGTCAGGACCAGAATGCATTGCTTTAAGCTAGCGCTGTATGTGGGTGCATGAAGTGGAAAGCACCCAATAATAAACATAACATTTTTTTAAAAATGTTTTCTTCACCGGTGCAGTGAATTTAAATAAAGAGCTATGATGGTGCTGCAAATGGCTTTGCATAGTAGTTAGTAGTAGCATTAGCCGCTGTGTGCGGCATTAGCTTTCTACAGTCCTTACAGATGGTTCGTGTTTTGTCTGTCTCCCTTTCGCCATTTATATTTTCCGCCGGGCACCCGAAATGCTGACACACAAAAGATTCAAAAGTGTCTGGGGTATCTACTATAGTAATTTAGTCAGATGCCGACATATTTACAGCAGCTCATTTGCAGCGCATTCGTGAAACGGCTTTTCGCTCCAACGAGAAATCTCGTCATGTTGTAATATCGCGAGATCTCGTGACACGCGTTTCACTCCCACTTCTTAGTAACAGTCATGATTTGATAAAGTGACAACCTGCGTAATAATTGGTAATACATAGAGTTTGCTATTGTTCAGGCTAGCAGACTGTTATGGCTTGAGGTTAATGGTGCCTGTTACTTGTGAATTTTCACATTTGCAGGGATCTTCTGCCTCGTGAACGTGAAACGGGTAATTATGCTAAAAGAAGAAAAAAGCAGAACTGCAATGTGTGTAAGGCTGGTGCTGATTTTTCAGTCTGAACACAGTAAAATTTATACAAATTACCTGTATTCAAACTTGTATTCTTTATATAGTTTGGTTAATTACTATTTAAAAGTTTTATCTGCGCTCCATTGTATAACTTATATTGGAGACTTGTATGTACTTTTCGATTGGAAATGGTTAGCTGTATACAGGGGCGCCGCTAAGGGGGGGAAAGTTGGGACAATTCTAAGGGCCCACGCCCTTTAGGGGCCCCCAGAGATCTGAATGGGTGTGGTAGGGGGGCCCAACCTCATATTTTGTCATAGGGCCCAAAATTGCTAGCGGCGCCCCTGGCTGTATATACTTTGAATATTTTTATGATTAATTTCTTTGTTTATTTAATTTGGCAACAGATCTACACTTTTAGCAGTATTGCTGTCAATTTTTGTGAAAGTTGTTACTAAATAAAACAAAAGAAGCAGACTTGTGTAAATCCTATATTGGTCGTGTATTCTTCCTGTAGCGTAGTGACAGCTTTTTGTACGGAAGCCGTGAACGGCTGTGCTTGCAAATATATTTTCTTCTGAATAATTAGAAGGATAAGCATATTTTGTCGCCGCCGCGAGATAGTCATGCCATACACAGCTCTGCTCGTTTTTGTACTGTAACCGTGTTACTTAATTTGCGAATCCATGAATTTAACGTTGACATTAAGTCAACATTGACATTGACAACGTTGACATTAAGTGTTGCACCTATCTAGTGTTTTACCGTGAAGGGCATGTTATATCTTGTCTCTAAGTCGCACTATGGTCCAGGGGAATGCTATGTCATATTAGAACATGTGTCGATGATGTGGCAATATAAATATTTTAGAATACTGTCAGTTTTAGTTTCAGAAATCCATCATTTGAGAAAAAAGGCCAGTCACGACAAATATATATGGAATATAACAACAGAGGTTAGCTGTATTTGTTTAAGTGTAAAGATGCACATAGAAACATGCATGAGCTCATCTGAGAATAAACTGAATGCAATGAAGATTTGTGACTCCTGCTGGAAAATGCGAATAGTGGCAGGGTCTTCAAGCAGTACATTTGTCTGAGAGTCAGTTAATATTAGGAAAGGCACCGTTTTTTTTTCAATGGCGCTAATTATCAAGAAGGAAATGGAGTACCCCAGTACCTGGTTTACGGGCACTGGAAGCTCCAGTATCAGTCAGACTTTCATGTAAGTATATGTGTGTTTAATGACTTGTGCATGTTTCATCTTTACCAGGGGCAGAGGGGAAACTCAATAAATAGCCTTCTCTCACACTTCCAGGCCTGCAGAACTGAGCATGTCCCCTGGTTTTGTGCATATGTCTGTAGGCTTTGAGTTTTTCCTATGGGGGCTTCAATTTCCTCCCAGAGTACAAATACGTGCAGATCAGTTGCATTGGGGAGTCCATACTGTGATGCTGAGTGGGTGTAGGAGGAGATTGAGAGATGAAACTCCGGATGATTTACTCCCTCGGCTAACTAACCAGAACAGGATCGTACCAATACCAAAATGATAAGTTTATAAATGTTTTTCACTACCCTGATTCATTCAGTTATTTCTGTTTGTTAATTCCATCCCCAAGCAAATACATAAATAAACAAACAAATATTCAGGGGAATGTGTCATAGGTGATAGAATCAGTGGATGAATCTAAAGAAAAAAAGTAATGATTTCTTTCTCTCCAAAACACAATGCACAAAACTCTTAAGTTAGGTAAGACATTGAAATTTTATGACAGTAGCATGATGCAGAGGAACAACAGAAGGAAAAATCTAACTAAACCTGAGTCAACTAGGACTAATTACACTAAATTAAGTGGAACACACAAAATACCTAAAACAACTTAATAAACAAGCAAGAAATATTACATTTGATTAACTATACTGATGCCTGAGGGAAGTTCTTGTGCATAATGCAGCAAGTATATACAGCTGCAGAGACACTACACATAGTGCAAATAAATTAAAAAGTATACAGTACACACACTGATTCCTGAAAAATCTAAATACCATGGAATACTAATGAAATACTGATGATGATGATAATAATAGAAATAATAATGAATTAGTTTAGGGTATTATGCAATTGACATGTACAATTAAAAAAGAAATTGCACCAGACATTTCCTGTGGCAAAGAAGGGTTGCTTTGTGCCACATTACTCAAGTCAATTCACTTTATTTTGTATAGTACATTTTCATAGCCTTACATTGTCTCAAAGCACTTTACTTTGTCCCTGCCCAATTGTCCCAGTGAGCAAGATCTAGCCTGAAAAATTAGAAAGCGACATTGGCAAGGATAAACTCAGTCATAGTAAGAAACCTTTGGAGGAACCAGAGTGAAAGGGGGAGCCCATCCTCCACAGGTCAGAAGTCACGTTAACAAAGTCCTGATTTATATGGTTTATATGGTTCAATTAGTTAAGTCCGGATGTAAATACAGAATAACTGGCAGCAGGGCACACAGGAAAGACGTAAACAGGCAGGAGGGCAGGCAGGAGGGTGGCACAGGCAGGACGTAATGGGCAGGAGGGCGGGCAGGCAGGGCAGCACAGGCAGCCAGAACTGTTTTGCCACTGCAGTTTGTTTTACAATTTCATCTGCATTTGTTCCCCCAAGGTATAACAGCAGCTAATTTATGAACATGCTGCTTTTCAGAAAAGTTTAATTTCCAGGAGCATGACCAGTGCATACATTTAGTGTTGATGGTTCTTTGTAAAATGGATGTTCTGTACTTTTATTGATCTGTCCATCCATCATCCATCCATCCATCCATCCATCCATCCATTCATCCATTTTCTAACTACTTCTGATGAAGTTCCGGGTTATGAGGTATCCTGAAGCCCAGGCAATATGGACAAACACACACATGCACACACATAGGGTATACCTATCCTTATGGGGCCCGCTCATTGACTTCTATTGGATAAATGCTAACGCTAACTATGACAATCTTAACCCCCACCCTGCCCTAACCATAACCATAAGTAACCAAGCAAAATAAAAGAGGTTTTGCATTTTTAGTTTTTCCACAGCAGTCACAGATTTTTATAAAATAGAGTTTTCCTGGTTTTCAGTTTCGTGGTCCCCATAAGGGAAAAAAAAAACAGGTATTTATCACGCTATGGGTAGGATAGGTATACCCGCTCGCACACACACACACAGACATGCACACAAATGGATAGATCACCACAGTTACTATGGATGTCGATCCTGCAATAATGAGACAGAACTATCATACTTAACAGGATCATATCCCTAGTTCTACATATGCATAATTATATTTAAAAAAGATCCCACGCACCTAGCACATGAGATGTTTGAACTTCTGCCCTCTGGTAAACGTTACCGCAGTATGCATTGCAGAACAACCAGATTTAATAAGAGCTTCTAACCCCAAAGCCATCAGAATACTAAATGCTAATGAACATACGTTTATGTGAAACCCTACTCTCTCTTACTCTCTGTGCACTTTATTACCACAACTGGTATTAAGTTTACTTTTTATTTATACAGTATAGTGCAATAATATAATCACGATTTGTGTGTGAGTGTGCCCTGTGATGGGCTGCCCCCCATCCTGGATTGTTCCCTGCCTCGTGCCCATTCCACATTCCGGGATAGGTTCCGGACCACCCGCGACCCAGTAGGATAAGCAGTTTGGAAAATGGATGGATGGATATAACTAACATAAGACAGACATTACACCTAACAAACAATAAACACGAAATAAAGGAGTGGATACAAAAAAAATGTAATGCAATGACCAGATTTAACACCTGGATTATGTCCCCCCTTAGTCTCCTTTGCTCGAGGCTAAACAGATTCAGCTCAGCTAACCTCTCCTCATTAAACATTCCTCTAAGACCAGGAATCATTCTCCCAGCCAAGCAAGCCTGAGTCCGGCTTCCACTCCCCCGATCCCCAGCAATGTTAACTTGGAAGGGCGTATTCTGTATGCACAACTGAGACAACCCAGGTGGAGCTTATCGGCTGGCAAAATTGCCTTCAGGTATCACCCACCCTAGTGAGAGTCCAAGCTAGGGCCGTTCTCAGAACTCACCTAAACGAAGTCCTGCTCAAAAGTTGTAATGACCGCCTGAGGTACCTGTCAGCCTTGCCCGTAATGAGTCAGTGGGTGTAGCCGGGCTGACACGCTTTTGGGCATCCAATTGCTGAGAACTCCCCTTCGGTTCTGACAAACTGTACGATCACAAGCAGTGACAGCAGAGCCACAGACAAGCTCAACCAACAGAGAGCGAATGGTAAGCACCCAGCACCCGAAGGGCTCAACTGATCACATCCAAACGACTTCCTGATGGGATTGTGTACGTAACTGGTTTACTGTTGTTAATAGTGGTTGAACTTCTATGCAAGTCCCCTTGTTGGGGGAGATGGAATGAATGAAAGCATAAGGTGAAATAAAACCTAAAATAAATCAAAAAGGTTAAACGGGAATCAAACCAAATGAATTGTGTTTCTTATTCAATTGTAAACATCAATTAGTTATGCAACAATAACCTAATTGGATGTTAATGTATTGTGATCAAACTGATTTAGTCTGTGAAGTTGATTCCTGCTTTCAGGCAAGAACCTGTGTGTCCAATTATGCGTGTTGTATCACCGCAGTTGACCACCAGAGACCCAACTCAGATGTTGTTAACCTACTATGGCGGACCACTAGAGGTGCAATTTCAATGGAGTGGCACTGCTATGGCTTGCCACTAGAAGCGCAATTTCAAAATTGAGTGGTAGTTCTATGCCTGACCACTAGAAGCGCAATTTCGAAATGGAGTGGTAGTTCTATGCCTGACCACCGGGGGCGCAATATCGAAATGGAGTTGTAGTTCTATGCCTGACCACTGGAGGCGCGATTTTGAAATGGAGTGGTAGTTCTATGCCTGACCACTGGAGGCGCAATTTCGAACTGGAGTGGTAGTTCTATGCCTGACCACCGGGGGCGCAATATCGAAATGGAGTGGTACTTCTATGCCTGACCACCGGGGGCGCAATATCGAAATGGAGTGGTAGTTCTATGCCTGACCACCGGGGGCGCAATTTCGAAATGGAGTGGTAGTTCTATGCCTGACCACTAGAGGCACGATTTCGAAATGGAATAGTAGTTCTATGCCTGACCACTAGAGGCGCGATTCGAAATGGAGTAGTAGTTCTATGGCTTGTCACTAGAAGCGCAATTTCAAAATTGAGTGGTAGTTCTATGCCTGACCACTAGAAGTGCAATTTCGAAATGGAGTGGTAGTTCTATGCCTGACCACCGGGGGCGCAATATCGAAATGGAGTGGTAGTTCTATGCCTGACCACTAGAGGCGCGATTTCGAAATGGAGTAGTACTTCTATGGCTTGCCACTAGAAGCGCAATTTCAAAATTGAGTGGTAGTTCTATGCCTGACCACTAGAAGCCCAATTTCGAAATGGAGTGGTAGTTCTATGCCTGACCACCGTGGGCGCAATATCGAAATGGAGTGGTAGTTCTATGCCTGACCACTAGAGGCGCGATTTCGAAATGGAGTGGTAGTTCTATGCCTGACCACTAGAGGCGCAATTTCGAACTGGAGTGGTAGTTCTATGCCTGACCACCGGGGCGCAATATCGAAATGGAGTGGTAGTTCTATGCCTGACCACCGGGGGCGCAATATCAAAATGGAGTGGTAGTTCTATGCCTGGCCACTAGAGGCGCAATATCGAAATTGAGTGGTAGTTCTATGCCGGGCCACTAGAGGCGCAATTTCGAAATGGAGTGGGTAGTTCTATGCCTGACCACTAGAGGCACGATTTCGAAATGGAATAGTAGTTCTATGCCTGACCACTAGAGGCGCGATTTCGAAATGGAGTAGTAGTTCTATGGCTTGTCACTAGAAGCGCAATTTCAAAATTGAGTGGTAGTTCTATGCCTGACCACTAGAAGCGCAATTTCGAAATGAAGTGGTAGTTCTATGCCTGACCACCAGGGGCGCAATATCGAAATGGAGTGGTAGTTCTATGCCTGACCACTAGAGGCGCGATTTCGAAATGGAGTAGTACTTCTATGGCTTGCCACTAGAAGCGCAATTTCAAAATTGAGTGGTAGTTCTATGCCTGACCACTAGAAGCCCAATTTCGAAATGGAGTGGTAGTTCTATGCCTGACCACCAGGGGCGCAATATCGAAATGGAGTGGTAGTTCTATGCCTGACCACTAGAAGCGCGATTTCGAAATGGAGTGGTAGTTCTATGCCTGACCACTAGAGGCGCAATTTCGAACTGGAGTGGTAGTTCTATGCCTGACCACCGGGGGCGCAATATCGAAATGGAGTGGTAGTTCTATGCCTGACCACCGGGGGCGCAATATCAAAATGGAGTGGTAGTTCTATGCCTGGCCACTAGAGGCGCAATATCGAAATTGAGTGGTAGTTCTATGCCTGGCCACTAGAGGCGCAATTTCGAAATGGAGTGGTAGTTCTATGCCTGACCACTAGAGGTAACCAAAGATATAGCTAGGCGGTTGCCGACGCTAGATGAGTGACACACACATTTAATGCATGCGCATGCTGCTTGTGGCCTTCTTCTGTGCCTTGCACAGTATAAAACCCCTTAAAACAATTACTGAAGCGAGACGGCGCACGCGTTACGGCGACAGATTTAAATTGTGAGTGCACTATATCTCGTCGCAAATGGTGCTTAACCACGGCGGGTCTCAAGCACAGGAGACTCCCAATTTCTAAATGACACACACTTGGCTCACAGCGCAAAGTTGTGTTAAACTTGCTTTGTCTAAAGCAGGCACACACATACGAGTATGATCCTGATAGGTAACTAAGCTATCGGTCTTATGTCCAAGCGCAACATAATTTAGGTTAGAACCTCATAACAAGTATTCCCGTTCGCTAATAGAGAGATCTCTCCAGGATATATAGAAACGGAGACACTCGTCCGAATTGAACCTGGAAACAAAGCGCTACATCTGAGAATCTCGTCAGACATAGGGTTAAAGTTTACTGCAGTTTAATACGAAAGAACTACAATGAAATCACCGAAAATAAAACAAAATAATATAACTACTAATAATAGAAATAAAAATAACTATAATAAGCCCATATGATCCCGCTTAAATGCCTTCAGATTGCCATGAGTGCGACTTTTGCAACCAGTTGACAGTAGCGCTTCTTCACTGCACGTTCGGTCATAAAAAGTTTAAATTGTGTGCTCAGAATAAGTTTAAACCTTGTGCCTTGTGATTATTAACCAATTTTTATGCTGAATGGTCGGCTCAAACTCAATTGCGAAACACCGTGAGTCTGTTAATGTGTCACTTAAATGGAACTCATTAATAACCAGTATCACGTAATAACCTGGGTTAGAATAGAAGGCTTGTCCAACGAGCTGCGTCACCAGGTAATGTAAACGATCGGTAGCGAAGCTCCCCTCACGGCCAATGAGAGAGAGTCTCGCGATATTTCAGGCGAATTTGAGGTTTCAGAGCGTAGATCGCACAGGCAGGGATTCTTGTGAGCACTCAATGAACGGAGGCTGAAGTTGTGTAAAAGACATGCATTTATTCCTATAACTAACATAAGACAGACATTACACCTAACAAACAATAAACACGAAATAACGGAGTGGACACAAACAATGTAATCATGAAAATGCAATGACCAGATTTAAAATGAGTAACCTTAAAAGGGAAAATACTGTTCTGCAAAGCAAGCAATTTGTGGAAATACTGTCCTAAAGTAATATAGCAGGTGAATAGGAGTTTAGGTTGTTATAAATGAAAGGAAGTTTGTTTACTTGGTTGCAGAGTGGGGGGGGGGGGGTCTTGGCAGTTGGTTGCGGAGGCTGATGAGCTGATGGGTGATGGCACTCAGGGAGGCGCGGTGTTTGCAGCGGTTGTTGGAGTGGAGCCCCTCTGATTCCCTCTCCTGGTGAAGCTTGGGCTTGGTTGCAGTTCTCTGTCAGCTGGGTCTTCACTGATAGGCTTCAGGAGGGCTTCTTGTGGGCTTCTCTTCTCTTGGGCTGATGTTCTCTGCCTCTCTTCGTGCTGATGGTCTTTTGTTTTCTCCTCCCTTCTGTTTCTCCTCTCCTGGCTTTGTTCTGAGGTGCCAGGTTTTATAGTGTAAAGTTCGTGAATAGGAGTGACCAGGAATTCGACTCCTGGACCAATGGCTGACCATCCATTTGGCGGGCTTTCGGAAGGGGGTCTGTATCAGTCCTTTTGAGATTTATGACCAGAGTGATTTCCCTTGTATTGATGATTTTCGTTAGGCTGGTGTAACTTTTGATATATTCACTTTCGTGGTAACCACTGACCAGATTTGGAAACTGGAGTGATTTTCCATCGGTTTGATACCAAACATGCCATAGCAGCCTAGCGGTTCACACCTCATACCATCTGTAATGATTAATTAATGATTACTTATATTATGTCGTTATGTTATATTACTCACACCTTATTTTATGCCTCACAATCTATATAATTGTAAATATACTGTGTAGCTGCTGGCGCGTTCCAAACTAAATCTCATTGTACTTACAATGTCAATAAAACATCCATCCATCCATCTAGGCAGGCCAGTGTCGCCTCCATCCTTCCTGAAGTCAGTGATTCCTTTGTCTTTGTGCTGTTTAGTGCCAAATTGTTTGCTGAACTCCAACCTATCAGTTTCTGGACCTCATCTCTGTAAGCTGACTCATAAGAACCAAAGAGATTTACAAATGAGAGGAGGCCATTCGGCCCATCAAGCTCCTTTGAGGAGAACTTAGCTAATAGCTCAAAAATCTTATCTAGCTCTGATTTAAAAGAACCCAGGGTTTTAGCTTGTGTTTACAATAACAGGAAGACTATTCCATACTCTAACTACACGCTGTGTACAGAAATGCTTCATCAAATTCGTTTTAAAATGTTCTCCAGCTAATTTCCACTTATGGCCACGAGTTCTGGTATTTAAACTAACATTGAAATAGCCATTTGGCTGAACAGCATCCAGACCTGTTAGAATCTTAAACACCTGGATTATGTCCCCCCTTAGTCTCCTTTGCTCGAGGCTAAACAGATTCAGCTCAGCTAACCTCTCCTCATTAGACATTCCTCTAAGACCAGGAATCATTCTCGTTGCCCTACGTTGCACCTTTTCCAAGGCAGCAATGTCCTTCTTAAGGTATGGTAACCAAACCCGCACACAATATTCTAGGTGGGGTCTTACCAAGGAATTATATTATCGTAGCATCACTTGCCTTGTCTTAAACTCCACACACCTAGAGATGCAATGTGCCTTCTCGCGTGGGTGTTCCTGCAGAGGGAGTCTGTGAGTGCTGGAGATTGGGGGAGGGGGCAGTGTGGCTATGTCTGCTCTGTGTTCCTCCAGACGAGCAAAGAAGCTGTTTAGCTCCTTTGCTAAAAGGGCGTTGCTGTTAACAGTGACGGTGTTGTTGCCTTTGAAGTTTGTAATGTGTTGTATTCCCTGCCACACCCACTGTGGGTTGTTGTATGTGAAGTAGACCTCTATTTTCTGTTTCTCTGCCTGCCTGGCAACCTTGATGCCCCTATTCAGGTAAGCTCTGGCTGCACTCTGTGTTCTTGACTGCGCTGTCTTGTCCTGTAGTATTGTATTGTTGCTCTTGTGTTTATCTTGCACTTTCTCCCTCTGTTTGTGCTCCTTTCACTCTGTATAGTTCTATCTTGCCCGCACTTGTGTCATCTTGTGTTGTTTCTGTTTTTCTTCTTTGTGTTGCACCGTGGTCCAGGAGGAACAATGTTTCCTTTCACTGTGTACTGTGTATATTGCTGAAATAACAATAAACCCACTTGACCACCTGCCTCAATTCATCCTGAAGAGTTTTCCAATGTTGTTCAAAGGTCTGTTTGTTTCGAGTGAAGGACACGCCCCTGGACGTGCTGGATAAGGGGACCACAGATCAGTGTCCTCAGTCCTGCTTCTCCCTTCAAAGCTGAGAGGAAGATGACCCGCCTGCTGCTTCTGGTTTTGGCTTATGGAGCTCTGCTTATCTCCACAGAGGCCCAGCAAGATTACCACAGTCTCCCTGCACTCACAAGACGGCCATTAAACTCGCAGTCGAAAATGCTCATCAAGGAACCCGTCAGCACATGAATTTCTATAACATCCAGGGCCGTCCGAAGGTAACTGCTGAGAAAGTGTTTACAAAAGTGTGAAACTTTCATCATCTGCAAGCTGAACTAATGAGTATCACATTGATTTTGATGTTTTAATTTCAATGCATATGATGCTTAATGTCTCTTCACAATGAAAGTGATGGTTGTATATCTCAGCCCTGGTCAATTTTACCTTCTCACAGTTTCTCTCTGAATCTGCTGCAGTCAAGTCTGTGACAGTTTGCCATTTTTTGGGTGATTATTGTTTGTTATATTGCCTTTAAAACAGTTGTAGGCAATTTTGTATATAACGTGTTTATGTGATTTAGATCAGCAGTGAATACATTGACATTGAGATTCTCTTGAGAGCAACAAAATGTCCAAAGTCAACTGCAACAGACCATCGGGCTGACTGTATTTTCATGGACAAGAGGGTAAGTAAAGAGTCACTGTGACTGTGAGCATTGGACATATCAGTTAGCAAATTAATTTAGGTTCATGTTAACTTTTTTGATGCCCTGCGGGGGAAAGTTAGCCAACAATAAAGTAACAAATACATAGGTGGCCTCAAAGAGCCAGTTCCTTCACCTTATTCTCAAATTTTAGTAGGTTTACAGGCTTAAAGGCTGGATTACCAGGCAGAAGCAAATGCTAATCATCTGAGGGGTGACCTGTAGATTATGCTTCGAGCTATGAACCCTAGCTGGCCTTATTTAAAGACCTGTGGGCTGTACTACAAAGCGGGTTTTACATACCCAGAGTTAACTCAATCGAGCAGGTTAACTAAAACTCATTGTTGAAATCAGCCTTAAATGGCAGTGTGGTGTTTTGTGGTGAAAGGGCAGGACTTAACTCTTGTTTTAATTAGAAAGCCAGTAATTAAACCTGGTCAGAGCAGGGTAGATGTGCAGTGTGAATTACCCTTTAAATTTACCTCTTTAAATAGTGAACTACAGGACCACTTAGCTTGATCGGAGGGACAGTATTTTAATACAGAGCAGTGTTCAGTTAAACGGATTTGTTGTTCATACTTTTAGATGAACTTGCTTTGTATAATATAGCCTTATGGTGACCCTGCTTTGGAAGCTCTTTCCTCTAAAATTGTTCTGTGTCATTAAACCCTGCACTCCAGCAGCTCTGCCTTAAATCATTAGATATATCTTTACTACACCTTCTCTCACTGTATTTATTGCCCACCACTCTTTAAATACTGTTTTTGTGTGTCTGTGTGTTTTTGCAGCCATTCATTAACTGTAGAGTTTGCAGCAGACGGTCTGGTAATGATCTTACACATCCATCAAATGACTGTGTACCAAACAAGAAAGTGGATGAAGTAAGTGTAGAGAGTCTTAGCATTATGGAAATGTAACAGGTGTGTGAATTGTGTCTAAACATGTGGTTAAACTTTGATTGTGTTTGTACATGCAAAAATTTGATCAGAGTACTGTTTATTAATGACAATGTTACTTTTAATCTGAACAACAGTGGCAGCACCAAGGGAAAAGCTTGGGGGGGGGGGCTCTAGCTCCTCCTCCAATGACCATAGTACCCCCACAGCACCCCCAAAATATTGGTTTCATTTTTTCTTTAACTATCTGTAAAATCTGTATATTGTGTAAGACATTTTTGCGGTTTTTACAGCATACTTGTAGTGTATTTTTTCTTCAAAGTACACATAGAGGCTCTGTGAGCTAGACGTTAGAATTTCATATTTTATCCTATTTTATCCATGCTGTAGCTTATCGTGCTGTGTGCTTCTATACACCATCTACATAAGCTGAAAAGCTAAAGCACCCGGTCTAAATAATCTCACTCCCCTATAGCACCTGTAGCATTAAGTCACTGGCGCTGCCACTGCTGAATAAACGACTCCAATCTGACTAAACCGCTTAACTTTTCCTCCCCATGTTACATTTCAGGACAAACGACGTAATATGTGTCCTTCTGATAAACCTCTTCTCAGACCTAAAACTGCCTTGGCTTCCAAGGACACTAAAGAAGCTGAAGGAGACCGTCTGGCTGTTTCTGATGGCTGATGGTCCTGCAATGTGGACCAGAGGAGGAAACTGGGAGGGAAAATGCTTTGCTTTATATCATGCCCACCCAAAGCCCCCAGTGAGTAAGCCATAGGCGCCGATAGCATGGAAAAACTCCCAAGAAGGAAGAAACCTTGGGAGGGACCAAACTCAAAGGGGGAGCCCATCCTCCTGGGGCCGGCAAAGTGTAGGTGCAGGATCACAAAAAAACTTGACGAGAGAAACGAGAGAATTCGACTGTCCCTCACAAAAACTGTAAAGTTTTAGTGGCTAAATTGCTTTTTCTATGCCTTTTCAAACAGGAGGAGATTTGTTTGGCTATACGTAGAAATTTTCTATACAATTTAGACAGCACAGAATCATTAACCTACTTTAATGCATTTATTAATACAACCACATATTTCACACATTTTGACATCAGTCATGCAGTGAAGATACAGTCTCTTTATTTCTTGACGCCAACCCTCCCCATTAATCCGGGCTTGGGACCGACACCTAGTTGAGCTGGCTTTCTCCCTTAAGTGGCTGGGTTAGGCTAAACTATGTACATATTTATGAAGACTACTATAAATTTATAAAGACCTCCCTAAATATGTAGTCTAACAAAACGCAGTTTAAAGAAGGTAGCCTACCTGGTAAACAAAGAAATTAAAAGGCCCACAGCATATAATCGGGCTATATCCAAGCAGTTTTTAAGAACGTAACCTACATGGCGAAATTGAATTACTTTCTGGACCAACAAACGCAACCAGACATGAACATTATGCACCTTCCTAGTCTTGATGTATGTCGTCATACAGATGAGGACGTTAAGGCAGCCTTTAGGTCCGACCCATCATGCACTGCAGTTTTTTGCAAATTCCTCAGATGGAAAACCATTAAATACCTCTTCTATTACCTTATATTACCTTATATTCATGTAATAAATATACAAATATCAATTAGTTGGAAATCAGCCAGACAGACGTAATTACTACAAATGGTTTCCACTGTATTTGTGACTCTGAGTGCCGCAGGCTTGGATGCAGTGCCGCACCATTTTGTAAGGCATGCACTGGCCAATCATGTAGCACTTCTCTCATAAATATTAATGAGACATCACCTACCACCCTGCAAAAAAGAAATTTGCCGCTCGTCCCCCTGCACATGAACCAACATGGCTGTGTCAACCAGCGGAGCTCCGGAGCCTCTGGAGAAACACGCGGCAAAAAAGGCTCGCATACGGTCTTCCAGAGTTTGGGAATACTTCAGTCATGACACCTTTTCTGCGCCTCTACTGTAGCTGGCGTTAATGACGCTGTTTCAGCCATTTTATATTTTCTGTTTACTTATTCTGTCATGTAAGACTGAGACAAATTATCGTTTACGACTATTCTTACACACTGTAGCCTGACTTGCTGACTTAAGTAAGCTTAACTATAAGCTACCTTTGCTAGTGTTTGTGAATAACATGTTTCTCTAGTTATGAAATTATTCCATGTTTTAGCATCTGTTTCAACATTAAAGTCAAATTGGTATATTGAAATATGTAAAAACTATTGAACTATTAGCTTAAGTCTAACATAGAAAATCCTACTGAATCTCTTAAGATTTTCCTTTTTTGTTAATGCACTAATGTTTAAGAAGTGTCTTAAATTGAATTTCAGATTTGTGTGTGGGTGGGAGTGGGTGAATTGTATTAAATTCATACATTCATTCTTTTGGCTCAGACATTACTGACCTAAAACAAATTGAGGCATTGGGTAAGTGCTTAAATTAGCTACTAAATGGCAAAAAATATTCTAAATATCACATTTTCCATTCTTCGGTATAATTTTAATGAATCACCTATGCTGCCAAACATTAACGCATAGATTGTCACAACACTCTATGTTTTAGTTCTTCTTTATGTGTATAGGACGGTGTGATGGTTCTGGTGGTGGGTGTGGCCGACGCTGCTCGCGATGTTTGGCTATGCTGCAGTCCCAGGGACCAAGTTGGAACACATTTCCACCTTCAAGCTTAGGTGGAAAAACGGCACCGAGACCCAGCAGCAGGACAACTTCTTGTCCAGACAACCAGCCCTGCTTCATCATTGAAGTAAGCCCTGTGAACAGGAGCGAGATGTACTTCTGCAGTGGATGTTATAGCGGAAAGAACATCCCCATCCTCACGTCTGCCGGAGTGCCCCCTCAAGTGGGTGTGTGACTTAACTCGATGGATGAATTGGACAGAATGTACTGTTACTAGAGGTCGACCGATATGGGTTTTTCAAGTCAAGGGTCAGGCGATGGCCAATATATGCTGCTGATTTTTTTTGGCCGATAATTGGACGTTTTCCCCTCTATTTGCATGGTAAAATATCACACTAATAATAACAAACGATACACAAAATTTCTCAATTTAGCATTTATTGAATACTCAACTTGGAAACAATAACACATTTATAAACAATAAAAATAGCAGCATCAGAATCTCTGTTAGTGCACAATATAGCAGCAAACTCCTCATGTTTGACGGAAGGAAATTTGTAAACAATACAAAAAGGAATAAGCATGTTATCTTTAGTTGTAATCCCACTTCCAGTCCCTGAGTCTTACTCACCACACTCATACTTCACAGCAAACAGACAGCAGTTAATTAACCAGAAGAGAAAAATGCAAAAACACAACAGAACTTGTAAATAATAACAAACTAATAGACAATAAAAATAGCAGCATCAGAATCTCTATTAGTGCCAAATATAGCAGCAAACTCCTCATGTCTGACGGAAGGAAAATTTGTAAATACACAAAGGAATGAGCACATCTTCAGTTTTAATCCCATTTCCAGTCCCTGAGTCTTCCTCATCCCACAAGCAGGCAAGGCATGTCACCCCGGTTGTGTGACACTTATTTTATATAATAAAATAAGTGCCCCCTGCGGCCCCAGAGCCCGAGCAGCCGTCTCCGCTGCCTGCAGCTACCGCGCCCACGTCCGAGGCGCTTTCCCTGCCTGCAGCTCCCGGGCAGGCGCCCCCTCTGCAGCCTGCAGCTCCAGTCCCTGGCCCCACTCCAGTCCCTTCTCCCCCTGTGACTCTGGTACCCTCACCCCGACGAGCCCGACCCCGGCCGCAGGTCCTTATGTCTGTGTCCCATAAGGGGAGAGGACACAGACGCACGGCTGGGGTCCCACCCGCCCAGCCCCCTGGCTCGCCCTCCCTCGCCGGCGCTAGGGCTTGGTCGGCACCTGCGGGTCCTGGCCCTCCGGGTCGGCTGTCGTCTGCGGGTCCCCCTCCGCGGCCTCGTCGCCCTGCCTCGGTCCCTCCTCCGGCGTCTTATCGGTTGCCTGCGGGCCCCCCGACGGCGGCTCCTCATTCGCCTGCTGGTCCTCCCGCTCTGGCGTGTCGGAGGACGTCGCCGTCTGCTGCGGCTCCCCCTCTCTCCTTGCCCTCGCCAGGGTCCCTTCCAGCTCCTTCGTCCCCTTCCCTGGTCTCCCCTCCGACTCCCTCCTTCGTCCCTGCGTCTGTCCCTCACCCCGTCTCCTCGGCCCCTCCGGCTCCGGCCTCCCGGCCGCCTGCAGCCCTTCCGGCTGCCTCCCGTCGCCCGCTGGGTCTCCCTCGGGCTCCTCTTGGTTCCCCCTCCTTCTCTCCCTGGCCTCCCGTCTTTGTCCCTCCTGCCTCTGCTCCCCCTCGCTTTGTTCCTCCTGTCTCTGTCCCTCCTCTCTTTGTCCCTCGTCCCTCTGGCTTCTGCTCCTCTTTCCCCGATGTTCCCTTCGTTCACTCCCGGTCCTTTTGTCCTGCCTGTTCCCTCCGTGTCCCCCTTTCTGATCTGTTTCTCTGCCTTTCCTGTCTTATGTCAAGTCTTGTCCTGGCTCCTTCCCCTGTGCCAGTTCTGTCTGTCCGTTCTGTTCCCTGTCCCTCATTAATGAGGTTTTATATAGATATACATATATGCCCGGCTTGTCCGCTCCTCGTGTGTGCCACGCCCCCTGATTACCCACGTGTGCTTCCCTGATCGTCTCCTGCTTTGCCCGATTACTTTGATTAGTCATGACCTATTTTAAGTCCTGGTCTTACCTGTTTGCCCTGTCCGTCATTGTAGTTTGTCAATGCCTGCGTTCCGTCCTGCTCTACCCGCTCCGTTTCCCCGATTAAAGACCCGTTTTCACAAACACAAAAAAAACTATATGTATACATATACATACACTGAACAAAAATATAAACGCAACACTTTTGTTTTTGCTCCCATTTTTCATGAGATGGACTTAAAGATCTACAATTCATTCCAGATACACAATATTACCATTTCTCTCAAACATTTCTCACAAATCAGTCTAAATGTGTGATAGTGAGCACTTCTGCTTTGCTGAGATAATCCATCCCACCTCACAGGTGTGCCACATCAAGATGCTGATCTGACATCATGGGTAGTGCACAGGTGTACCTTATACTGCCCACAATAAAAGGCCACCCTGGAATGTGCAGTTTTGTCTCACAGCAAAATGCCACAGATGCCACAAGCATTGAGGGAGCGTGCAATTGGCATGCTGACAGCAGGAATGTCAACCAGATCTGTTGCTCGTGCATTGAATGTTCATTTCTCAACCATAAGCCGTCTCCAAAGGCGTTTCAGAGAATATGGCAGTACATCCAACCGGCCTCACAACCGCAGACCACGTGTAACCACACCAGCCCAGGACCTCCACATCCAGCAGGTTCACCTCCAAGATCGTCTGAGACCAGCCACTCAGACAGATGATGCACGGCCCCATGTTGCAAGGATCTGTACACAGTTCTTGGAAGCTGAAAATGTCCCAGTTCTTGCATGGCCAGCATACTCACCGGACATGTCACCCGTTGAGCATGTTTGGGATGTGCTTGACCGGCGTATACGACAGCGTGTACCAGTTCCCACTAATATCCAACAACTTCGCACAGCCATTGAAGAGGAGTGGACCAACATTCCACAGGCCACAATTGACAATCTGATAAACTCTATGCGAAGAAGATGTGTTGCATTGTATGAGGCAAATGGTGGTCACACCAGATACTGACCGGTTCTGAGTCCCCAGACCCCCAATAAAGCAAAAAACTGCACATTCCAGGGTGGCCTTTTATTGTGGGCAGTATAAGGTACACCTGTGCACTACCCATGATGTCAGATCAGCATCTTGATGTGGCACACCTGTGAGGTGGGATGGATTATCTCAGCAAAGCAGAAGTGCTCACTATCACACATTTAGACTGATGTGTGAGAAATGTTTGAGAGAAATGGTAATATTGTGTATCTGGAATGAATTGTAGGTCTTTAAGTCCATCTCATGAAAAATGGGAGCAGAAACAAGAGTGTTGCGTTTATATTTTTGTTCAGTATATATATTTATGGGTGTATCGAGACTAGATGGTCAGTATGGATAACTAAGGTGCACTAAAACTAGGTGAGCAGGCAAGGCATGTCACCCAGGTTGTGTGACAATTATTTTATATAAATGTATATATGTATATATATATTCCATCCACCATCCCTCCTTTACGGAGAACTGCGTTATTTTTATTGTCCATTACGAAAAAAATAAAAAAACTATATATATATATATATATATATATATACATATATATTTATGGGTGTATCGAGACTAGATGGTCATTATGGATAACTAAGGTGCACTAAAACTGGGTGAGCAGGCAAGGCATGTCACCCAGGTTGTGTGACAATTATTTTATATAAATGTATATATATATATACATATTCCATCCACCATCCCTCCTTTACGGAGAACTGCGTTATTTTTCTTTTCTATTGCTAATAAAAAAACTATATATATGTACATATATATATATATATATATATATATATACATATATATATATATATATATATGGGTGTATCGAGACTAGATGGTCAGTATGGATAACTAAGGTGCACTAAAATTGGGTGAGCAGGCAAGGCATGTCACCCAGGTTGTGTGACAATTATTTTATATATATGCATATACATATTCCATCCACCATCCCTCCTTTATGGAGAACTGCGTTATTTTTATTGTCTATTGCAAAAAAAAAACAGAAAAACTATATATATATATATATATATATATATATATATATACATATATATTCATGGGTGTATCGAGACTAGATGGTCATTCTGGATAACTAAAGTGCACTAAAATTGGGTGAGCAGGCAAGGCATGTCACCCAGGTTGTGTGACAATTATTTTATATAAATGTATATATATATATATATATATATATATATATATATATATATATATATTCCATCCACCATCCCTCCTTTACGGAGAACTGCGTTATTTTTCTTTTCTATTGCTAATAAAAAAACTATATATATATACATATATATTTATGGGTGTATCGAGACTAGATGGTCATTATGAATAACTAAGGTGCACTAAAATTGGGTGAGCAGGCAAGGCATGTCACCCCGGTTGTGTGACAATTATTTTATATATATATTCCATCCACCATCCCTCCTTTACGGAGGACTGCTTTATTTTTAATATCCATTGCGAAAAAAAAACACAAGAAAAAGAAAAAATATCTATATATATACATATATATATATATATATATATATATATGGGTGTGTCGAGACTAGATGGTCAGTATGGATAACTAAAGTGCACTAAAATTGGGTGAGCAGGCAAGGCATGTCACCCAGGTTGTGTGACAATTATTTTATATAAATGTGTATATATATATATATATATATATATATATATATATATATATATATATATATATATATATATTCCATCCACCATCCCTCCTTTACGGAGAACTGTGTTATTTTTCTTTTCTATTGCTAATAAAAAAACTATATATATGTACATATATATATATATATATGGGTGTATCGAGACTAGTTGGTCATTATGGATAACTAAGTTGCACTAAAATTGGGTGAGCAGGCAAGGCATGTCACCCAGGTTGTGTGACAATTATTTTATATATATGTATATATATATTCCATCCACCATCCCTCCTTTATGGAGAACTGCGCTATTTTTATTGTCTATTGCAAAAAAAAAAAAAAAAAAAAAAACAATACATATATATACATATATATTTATGGGTGTATCGAGACTAGATGGTCATTATGAATAACTAAGGTGCACTAAAATTGGGTGAGCAGGCAAGGCATGTCACCCCGGTTGTGTGACAATTATTTTATATATATATTCCATCCACCATCCCTCCTTTACGGAGAACTGCGTTATTTTTATTGTCCATTGCGGAAAAAAAAAAAACTATATATATACATATATATTTATGGGTGTATCGAGACTAGTTGGTCATTATGGATAACTAAGTTGCACTAAAATTGGGTGAGCAGGCAAGGCATGTCACCCAGGTTGTGTGACAATTATTTTATATATATGTATGTATATATTCCATCCACCATCCCTCCTTTACGGAGAACTGCGTTATTTTTCTTTTCTATTGCTAATAAAAAAACTATATATATGTACATATATATATATATATATATATATGGGTGTATCGAGACTAGATGGTCAGTATGGATAACTAAGGTGCACTAAAATTGGGTGAGCAGGCAAGGCATGTCACCCAGGTTGTGTGACAATTATTTTATATATATGTATATATATATTCCATCCACTATCCCTCCTTTATGGAGAACTGCGTTATTTTTATTGTCTATTGCAAAAAAAAAACACAAAAAAACTATATATATATATATATATATATACACATATATATTTATGGGTGTATCGAGACTAGTTGGTCATTATGGATAACTAAGGTGCACTAAAATTGGGTGAGCAGGCAAGGCATGTCACCCCAGTTGTGTGACAATTATTTTATATAAATGTATATATATATTCCCTCCACCACCCCTCCTTTACGGAGGACTGCTTTATTTTTAATATCCATTGCGAAAAAAAAACACAAGAAAAAGAAAAAATATCTATATATATACATATATATATATATATATATATATATATGGGTGTGTCGAGACTAGATGGTCAGTATGGATAACTGAGGTGCACTAAAATTGGGTGAGCAGGCAAGGCATGTCACCCAGGTTGTGTGACAATTATTTTATATATATGCATATACATATTCCATCCACCATCCCTCCTTTACGGAGAACTGCGTTATTTTTATTGTCTATTGCTAATGAAAAAACTATATATATACATATATATTTATGGGTGTATCGAGACTAGATGGTCATTATGAATAACTAAGGTGCACTAAAATTGGGTGAGCAGGCAAGGCATGTCACCCCGGTTGTGTGACAATTATTTTATATATATATTCCATCCACCATCCCTCCTTTACGGAGGACTGCTTTATTTTTAATATCCATTGCGAAAAAAAAACACAAGAAAAAGAAAAAATATCTATATATATATACATATATATATATATATATATATATACATATATATATATATATATATATATATATATATATATATATATATGGGTGTGTCGAGACTAGATGGTCAGTATGGATAACTAAAGTGCACTAAAATTGGGTGAGCAGGCAAGGCATGTCACCCAGGTTGTGTGACAATTATTTTATATAAATGTATATATATATATATATATATATTCCATCCACCATCCCTCCTTTACGGAGAACTGCGTTATTTTTCTTTTCTATTGCTAATAAAAAAACTATATATATATACATATATATTTATGGGTGTATCGAGACTAGATGGTCATTATGAATAACTAAGGTGCACTAAAATTGGGTGAGCAGGCAAGGCATGTCACCCCGGTTGTGTGACAATTATTTTATATATATATTCCATCCACCATCCCTCCTTTACGGAGGACTGCTTTATTTTTAATATCCATTGCGAAAAAAAAACACAAGAAAAAGAAAAAATATCTATATATATATACATATATATATATATATATATATATATATATATATATATATATATATATATATATATATATATATGGGTGTGTCGAGACTAGATGGTCAGTATGGATAACTAAAGTGCACTAAAATTGGGTGAGCAGGCAAGGCATGTCACCCAGGTTGTGTGACAATTATTTTATATATATATGTATATATATATTCCCTCCACCTCCCCTCCTTTACGGAGGACTGCTTTATTTTTAATATCCATTGCGAAAAAAAAACACAAGAAAAAGAAAAAATATCTATATATATATACATATATATATATATATATATATATATATATATATATATATGGGTGTGTCGAGACTAGATGGTCAGTATGGATAACTAAAGTGCACTAAAATTGGGTGAGCAGGCAAGGCATGTCACCCAGGTTGTGTGACAATTATTTTATATAAATGTATATATATATATATATATATATATATATATATATTCCATCCACCATCCCTCCTTTACGGAGAACTGCGTTATTTTTCTTTTCTATTGCTAATAAAAAAACTATATATATGTACATATATATATATATATATATGGGTGTATCGAGACTAGTTGGTCATTATGGATAACTAAGTTGCACTAAAATTGGGTGAGCAGGCAAGGCATGTCACCCAGGTTGTGTGACAATTATTTTATATATATATGTATATATATATTCCCTCCACCACCCCTCCTTTACGGAGGACTGCTTTATTTTTAATATCCATTGCGAAAAAAAAACACAAGAAAAAGAAAAAATATCTATATATATACATATATACATATATATATATATATATATATATATATATATATATATATATGGGTGTGTCGAGACTAGATGGTCAGTATGGATAACTAAGGTGCACTAAAATTGGGTGAGCAGGCAAGGCATGTCACCCAGGTTGTGTGACAATTATTTTATATGTATGTATATATATATTCCATCCACCATCCCTCCTTTACGGAGAACTGCGTTATTTTTATTGTCCATTACGAAAAAAATAAAAAAACTATATATATATATATATATATATACATATATATTTATGGGTGTATCGAGACTAGATGGTCATTATGGATAACTAAGTTGCACTAAAATTGGGTGAGCAGGCAAGGCATGTCACCCAAGTTGTGTGACAATTATTTTATATATATGTATATATATATTCCATCCACCATCCCTCCTTTATGGAGAACTGCGTTATTTTTATTTTCTATTGCAAAAAAAAAAACAAAAAAAACTATATATATATACATATATATTTATGGGTGTATCGAGACTAGATGGTCATTATGAATAACTAAGGTGCACTAAATCTGGGTGAGCAGGCAAGGCATGTCACCCAGGTTGTGTGACAATTATTTTATATATATGTATATATATATTCCATCCACCATCCCTCCTTTATGGAGAACTGCGTTATTTTTATTGTCTATTGCAAAAAAAAAAACAAAAAAAACTATATATATATATACATATATATATATGGGTGTATCGAGACTAGAAGGTCATTATGCATAACTAAAGTGCACTAAAATTGGGTGAGCAGGAAAGGCATGTCACCCCAGTTGTGTGACAATTATTTTATATATATGTATATATATATATATATTCCCTCCACCACCCCTCCTCTACGGAGGACTGCTTTATTTTTATTTCCATTGCAAAAATAAAAAATTTTAAAACACAAAAAAAAAAAAAAACGAAAATAATAATAATAAAAATAATTTTGAATGTGTATTCAAATAAGTTTGAATGTGTGTGAACTATATATAAATATATATATACACATGCATATACAGAAATATATACACACACACACATATATATATATACACACACACACACAGACACACACTCACATAAACACATACACACACTGTGTACAGTCTTATGCAAAGGTTTGGCACCCCTTGACAAATAACATCTTTTCAATTACAAAAGCAACAATATCAGTTAATACAGTCTCTTTAGGAACTGGGGGGAAAATACACAATATTTTCAGCAAACATTGATGAATAGTTACTTTTTATGCCATAAATTGAACAAAATTACAAAATAAAAACATTATTATGGCACTCTGCAAAAGTTTGGGCACCCTACGTAATCAGTACTTAGTAACACCTCCTCTGCCAGATATCACAGCTTACAAGCGCTTCTTATAGCCAGCTGAAAGGCTTTCAGTTCTTGTACTTGGGATTTTCTCACATTCTTCCTTGCAAAAGGCTTCTAGTTCTGTAATATTCTAATATATCAAGGGCTGTATTGTCAAATAGGAGATCGGCAGCATTCTCCCACCTGAGAAAACTGTACTACAATGCCCTTGATAGTGTGTAGAAACACACTCGTCAGCTCTAGTCCTCCTGTAACAACGCAAAAGGACTGGCAACCCTCAGGTATTTATGCGTGCGATTGTATGATAAATTCACCCTGACAGTCTCACACTTCTCTTGGTACCAACAGGTCTCATGGAATATATAAAAGGCAACTGCAACAATTATACTCGGCACTAAACATCGAGGCACGGAAATGCAGCAGAGCTTGTGTATTTCTCAGGATGCATTCTAGTAAAATGCCCGGAAAATGAGCTAAAGACATATTTCAAGGGGCACTATATAAAACCGATGGAAATTTTACTGATTAAATAAAAGGAAAAGCATCGTTTGAAAAATCACAAATGTTTCTAAGATTCAATGCATCGCTTTTTGACCACATCATAGCGATGAACACATCATTGTTCCTGACAATGTCCTAATACAGAAATAAAACTTTATGTTGGTAAACTCAAAAAGCCTTCAGCTGTCACACTGGCTAACGATCTCAAACGATTATAAAGCAGCATTTTGAAAAGCGCTGTTTTAAAATAACAGATACAACACTTACCTTGTCTTCTGGCCAAATGCTTTTCACGGCTTGGCACTCCAACGGTGCTGAAACGAAATTTGTATTTCCTCCTACCTCGTTGGCCCTTCAGTTCTTCTTTTCTCCCTTTGGATGTTTTTTTCCTTCTTCGTTGGATATTGTTTTTTATTTTTGTTTGTTTTTTTTTACTTTGCATGTTTTTCCTTCTTCGGATATTATTTTTTTGGCTTATTTTTTTAGACGATGTTTTTTTCGTCTTCTTTAAAAATTGATTTTTTTCGTCTTCTTTAAATATTGTTTTTTTTTTTCATCCTTTTGATGTTGTTTTACGGAACAAGAGCCGTACAGTGCTACTCTATCAGGAGGTAGCGCCAACTGAACGCCTTGAAGCAGTACCCAGCTCTTTTATAGGGAGCGTCAACCCGAAGTCAAGTTCTAGAACGTTGCACTCACTTTTCATTGGTTTCCCAGCTATGCTGTCAGAATAATGTTTGCTGATTGGTCGAAAATTTTAAAACGTACCCGAGTACTGTAAAAAAAACTCAAGATCTTGCTACCCTATCTTGCACCCATAAGGTGATTTTTTTTATACGTTATATGCAGCTATTTGTAGCAGGCCGTAATTAGACTAATCCACCCTTTGTCAATAAAGCCAACAAGAGAACAGGTTGCCCAAAGTTTGCTCAGGTACACGCCACAGCACAACCTTAAAAACACATCCAGCACAAATCACACTAGTGAATGACACAGCAAATCACAGCAATAAAAAAGACCCCTATGGGCAATCCAGCACCCAGACTACAGGTGCCAAAAGGCCCAGCCTGCCTAATAATGAACCCAAAATATACATACAACAAAGAAAAAGACACAAACAAAAAAGAAAATAAAACTAGCCAGCTGCTCCCACTAAACCCCGCTCCCGAGGCCACTAAGCCGGCTGGCTTGATAATACACGATACAACCTCAGATAAAACATATTAAAGCAACACCAGGGAGGTTTACAACCTGATCCTTAAAATTATCGACCCGTAATTCCACCTTGAAAACCCCTAAAGAACAGTAGTTTACCCCATGACTCACTGCCCCATTCAAACAAAAAAAAAACAGGTTTTTGGGGTAACCTTTAGGTCAGCTCTTCAAAACCAGGTATGAGGACTCTTCAGCTAATCAGTCCTCTAATTAGAAATCTAATTAGGGAGTTGCAGCGAAAACCTGCATACACACCGGCCCTTTGCGGATAAGATTGTTCACCCCTGAAACAAGCAAACAGAAAGGCTGCTACACTGCAAATTCAATATGCCCGCCGATGCTCCACCAAATCTATCAGGACCCTGCCTGTCTTTCCCGTGCCTGCTCCTTTGCCAATATGCCCTACCATCGGAACATGCACAGCCATCTCGCCCCGGCTATGCCTCCAGTCCGAACTGCAGTTCCTATACCTGCCTATAATTGCCTGGCTACAATCCATCCCCCAAAATGAAATTGATGACCCAACGATCACAGCTAAGAATTCTATCCCCAAACCACTGGTCTTCCTCCCCAACCGAACGATCATTCACTGACCGTGGTAACTTATAAGGGTTGGTATGATGACCAGTGGTGGACCTCACCGAACGTTTAACTGGTCTCTACACCTCGGGGGGGACATAACCTCCTCCATTATACGAGGCCTACTTGTGGATGCTCTATTGCGACCCCTCCCACCAGCCCTGTCCCCGTAAAATCACAGAGTCCTCATCCGATTCCATTTCTGTTGCCCCTGTGGGCAACCCAGACTCAGGAGACATTACCAGAACATCTTCCCCTGACATAACAACCCCCTGTGGTACTGGACGCAACTCTGTTCGGTGAACTTGACGGACAACCCCGTCCCCCTCCATTGGAGTTGCAGAGTAAACTGCACCCTGATCTTGGGGACACCGAACTACCATATACAAACAGGCATCCCAATGATCCTGTATTTTACCTCGAACATGGTTCCGCAAACACACCAGCTGACCTTCATCAAACCCCTAATCATTAACCAACTCATTGTGTTTCCGATTTCGTGGTGTGGCTTGTTCCTCCAACTAAGCCTTCACATACTCTTGAAGCACCTGCAAACTTTCCTGATGGTTTTGTACCCATTCCTCCAAAGGTCCACCATACTGACTGATCCCGGCAGGAGCCTGAAGATAGTGTATCGGTAATCGAGGCTCACAGCCAGACCTTAAATAAAAAGGCATCATCCAGTCATTTGGTGGGGTGTAGTATTGTAAGCTTCTCTGCTGGAGGAAGTGTGTGAAGCAAATTGTGCAAAAAAAATATTAAAGCAACACCAGGGAGGTTTACATCTAGATCCTTAAAATGATCGACCTGCAATTCCACCTTGAAAATCCAATTACCATATAAAGGATACAAGATGTAAAGATGACAAATGACATGGCACACATTTGTTGTTTAGACTGTTGTGTCAGGTTAATTGAAAGCTGAAGGATCTTAGTGTTTACTAGTCTAAGTAACAGAATGTCTAAACACTGTGCTTGCCTTTATGAGTTTTTAAGCAGAACATATAGGTATAGAAACATATTAACATTACGTTTCACGATTCACTGACTGGAGAATAGGAGAATATACACATCAATATTACTACTTAAGTTAACTAACCCTAATCCCAACCCCTATTGGCACGGAGCCCGCCAGGGTTCAGGTGAGATATAAATCTGTAATCTGTATCAATGGTTTTGCTATCCATACCCACCCTATTAATGTTAGCTTCCCAGGGTTTCTTGTTAGACAAGCTCTGTGTCTCTCTATACCCCCATTTACTGCACGACTGATTGTCCATTTATAAAGAATCAAATAGGGTGAAGATGGTTTTAGTTTACAATTACTCTGGAAGGTGACCAGATTAAAAAAAACTAAATACCATGCCTACGTGTATGTAATCTCCATCACAGTCCCCATTTTCCCCATAATCCTCGTTTTGATAGTGCCAATTTGTGTAATGTGAGTTTTTTTTTTTTTTTAAAAACTGTTATAGAAGAACATACTGGATGCCACATGTGTACAATTACCCCTTTCTAATTAGTGGGGTCCGTTGTGTCAGCTACAGCCTTTACTAACATACACATAAGTATACAGTCTTACAGCACTTTTGTTTTCCTTTTGTATTTAATGGTTTTCCATTTAGGGGGCAGCATGGTGGTGCAGTGGTTAGCACTGTTGCCTCACACCTCTAGGGCCCGGGTTCGAGTCTCCACCTGGGTCACATGTGTGTGGAGTTTGCATGTTCTACCCATGTCATCGTGGGGTTTCCTCCGGGTACTCTGGTTTCCCCCACAGTCCAAAAACATGCTGAGGCTAATTGGAGTTGCTAAATTGCCCATAGGAGTGTATGCGTGAGTGAATAGTGTGTGAGTGTGCCCTGCGATGGGCTGGCCCGCCATCCTGAGTTGTTCCCTGTCTCGTGCCCATTGCTTCCGGGATAGGCTCCAGACCCCCCGCGATCCAGTAGGATAAGCGGTTTGGAAAATGGATGGATGGATGGACAGTTTTCCATTTGAGGAATTAGCAAAAAACTGCAGTGCATGATGGGTAGGATCTAAAGGCTGCCTAACGCCCTTAATTTGTTTGCAATTTCGCCAGGTAGGCTACCTTCTTTAAACTGCGTTTTGCTAGACTACACATTTCGAGATGTTTTATTGTAGTCTTGGTAAATATATATATATAGTTTAGCCTAACCCAGCCACTTAAGGGAGCAAGCCAGCTCAGGTAGGTGCCAGTCCCAAGCCCGGATTAATGGAGAGGGTTGGCGTCAAGAAATAAAGAGAAATAAAGACAACTAATACTCCTAGTTTGCGAGATCTGACTGCAATGGCAGCACTGCTACAAGGGTGTGGATAAATCTATACAAATATCACCTGCATGCACATTACTTCTTTTACAATAACCAACTCCTGATCCATACTGTTAGTCGTGAAAAAAAAAACTATCGTGTACATAGAGGCCCTGTGTAAAAAGATAACTGCCAAGGAAAAGATCAAAAACATTTATTTCAAGGATACAAAGTTTTTATGGTCATGTACAGTGTACAGTGCAATTCTTATTTGATTAACTTGAATGTCTCCACAGACTAGACGATTAAACAAATAAAGCAGCGCAACATTACAATAACTAATAACAAATAAACAAAGCTCACGAGTACTATTACAGTATTTATATCATTTATTTAAACTTAATTTTACCAGGTAAATTAACTACAAAGCAGTTACCACTGCTTTACCTGCTTCTCGGGAGAAATAGCAGATATACGTCATGTATGTGACTAAATTCTTAAGCCAATAAGGGCAAAGTTGTGTCGTAATGGAGGCGGATCCAGTTTGTGCAGCCGGTTAAAGACACTACGGGCATGTAAATGGAGAACGAAATTATAGTTATACCGAATCTCCTACACACAATACCAAGGTTACCAACTTTGGTCAGCTGACCGGAGTGAGACGTTCAATTCCCGTAAGATTTCTTTGCGCCAGCCTGAGAGTCTGAAAACACGTCACACCAGATGCATGAGAGATGGAAACCTGGGATATTCAGTCGAATCAGATCAAATATGATGCTAAGTTAGTACTAAGTTAAAATATGTTCCGGACTTGTAACATGCACCCATGATTTGGAACAGTCAGCAGGCTGTCTCTGGCCACGCCCCCTACACTCGGTCCGGCCCCTGGCTTTTCCTGAATTCTGATTCCTTTAGATAAACATTGACTTCATTGATATTGTTATTGATTTATCGACAGACCATCATACTTTTTAGACGTTATAATAACAACACTCTATTGATCCCCAAAGAGAGAAATTCTCTCCTTGCCTGCCCCCTCTTACTGTCCATGATACACAAGCACATATGTAGAAAAACGTCAGCTTGGAAGCCAAGGCTGGACTTAACCTACTCTATTCTGGTATTCTGTTCTCCCAAGTAAGGCGTGGGTTCGAATCCAACTTCCGACAAAAGTTCTTCAATCGCTACAGCACAATTTGAGCCACTGATCGGCTTTAATTGCTTTGTTTTATTTTTGCGTTTCAGGCAAAACTACATAACACTTAAAGACACTACGGGCATGTAAATGGAGAACGAAATTATAGTTATAGCGAATCTCCTACACACAATACCAAGGTTACCAACTTTGGTCAGCTGGCCGGAGTGAGACGTTCAATTCCCGTAAGATTTCTTTGCGCCAGCCTGAGAGTCTGAAAACACGTCACACCAGATGCATGAGAGATGGAAACCTGGGATATTCAGTCGAATCAGATCAAATATGATGCTAAGTTAGTACTAAGTTAAAATATGTTCCGCACTTGTAACATGCACCCATGATTTGGAACAGCAGCATACCTGTCAAGGTTTGGATTTGAAAATAAAGGAAATTTTCCGCAACCAGGCTCCAGTATCCCTTACATTTTAAGACAGGAATATAAATTATATAAAATATAATATAAATATAAATTTAAATATATAAAATATATATAAATAAATAAATAATAATAATATATATATATTAATCGATTAGTCGAATCAGTCGAATCAGTAATTAATTTCTATTAATTTTTCATGTTTTTCATGTTCACTCTGTCATTCACTAATGACGAGAACTATTCTAAATTTTCCGGCACCCGCTGTGAGCCATCCCACCACCGCAACCAGGCTCCAGTATCCCTTACATTTTAAGACAGGAAATATAAAATAATATAAATTATATAAAATATAATATAAATATAAATATATAAAATATATAAAATATATTTTTGGCCACAACCGGGATTCGAACCCCGGTCTTCCGTGTGAAAGGCGGCGAACTTACCACTACACTATCCAGCAACTATATAATATAATATATATATATATATATATATATATATATTATTATAAGGGAGATTTACGGGAAAATACTAATACGGGAGGACGGCGGGAAAGAGAAGTAAAATACGGTAGTTTCCCGGCCAAAACGGGAGACTTGACAGCTATGGTCAGCAGGCTGTCTCTGGCCACGCCCCCTACAGTCGGTCCGGCCCCTGGCTTTTCCAGCGTGTTCGCGAAAACGACTTCATTTATTTTCTTATTGATTTATCGACAGACCATCATACTTTTTAGACGTTATAATAACAACACTCTATTGATCCCCAAAGAGAGAAATTCTCTCCTTGCCTGCCCCCTCTTACTGTCCATGATACACAAGCACATATGTAGAAAAACGTCAGCTTGGAAGCCAAGGCTGGACTTAACCTACTCTATTCTGGTATTCTGTTCTCCCAAGTAAGGCGTGGGTTCGAATCCAACTTCCGACAAAAGTTCTTCAATCGCTACAGCACAATTTGAGCCACTGATCGGCTTTAATTGCTTTGTTTTATTTTTGCGTTTCAGGCAAAACTACATAACACTTAAAGACACTACGGGCATGTAAATGGAGAACGAAATTATAGTTATAGCGAATCTCCTACACACAATACCAAGGTTACCGAACTTTGGTCAGCTGGCCGGAGTGAGACGTTCAATTCCCGTAAGATTTCTTTGCGCCAGCCTGAGAGTCTGAAAACACGTCACACCAGATGCATGAGAGATGGAAACCTGGGATATTCAGTCGAATCAGATCAAATATGATGCTAAGTTAGTACTAAGTTAAAATATGTTCCGCACTTGTAACATGCACCCATGATTTGGAACAGCAGCATACCTGTCAAGGTTTGGATTTGAAAATAAAGGAAATTTTCCGCAACCAGGCTCCAGTATCCCTTACATTTTAAGACAGGAATATAAATTATATAAAATATAATATAAATATAAATTTAAATATATAAAATATATATAAATAAATAAATAATAATAATATATATATATTAATCGATTAGTCGAATCAGTCGAATCAGTAATTAATTTCTATTAATTTTTCATGTTTTTCATGTTCACTCTGTCATTCACTAATGACGAGAACTATTCTAAATTTTCCGGCACCCGCTGTGAGCCATCCCACCACCGCAACCAGGCTCCAGTATCCCTTACATTTTAAGACAGGAAATATAAAATAATATAAATTATATAAAATATAATATAAATATAAATATATAAAATATATAAAATATATTTTTGGCCACAACCGGGATTCGAACCCCGGTCTCCCGTGTGAAAGGCGGCGAACTTACCACTACACTATCCAGCAACTATATAATATAATATATATATATATATATATATATATATATTATTATAAGGGAGATTTACGGGAAAATACTAATACGGGAGGACGGCGGGAAAGAGAAGTAAAATACGGTAGTTTCCCGGCCAAAACGGGAGACTTGACAGCTATGGTCAGCAGGCTGTCTCTGGCCACGCCCCCTACAGTCGGTCCGGCCCCTGGCTTTTCCAGCGTGTTCGCGAAAACGACTTCATTTATTTTCTTATTGATTTATCGACAGACCATCATACTTTTTAGACGTTATAATAACAACACTCTATTGATCCCCAAAGAGAGAAATTCTCTCCTTGCCTGCCCCCTCTTACTGTCCATGATACACAAGCACATATGTAGAAAAACGTCAGCTTGGAAGCCAAGGCTGGACTTAACCTACTCTATTCTGGTATTCTGTTCTCCCAAGTAAGGCGTGGGTTCGAATCCAACTTCCGACAAAAGTTCTTCAATCGCTACAGCACAATTTGAGCCACTGATCGGCTTTAATTGCTTTGTTTTATTTTTGCGTTTCAGGCAAAACTACATAACACTTAAAGACACTACGGGCATGTAAATGGAGAACGAAATTATAGTTATAGCGAATCTCCTACACACAATACCAAGGTTACCGAACTTTGGTCAGCTGGCCGGAGTGAGACGTTCAATTCCCGTAAGATTTCTTTGCGCCAGCCTGAGAGTCTGAAAACACGTCACACCAGATGCATGAGAGATGGAAACCTGGGATATTCAGTCGAATCAGATCAAATATGATGCTAAGTTAGTACTAAGTTAAAATATGTTCCGCACTTGTAACATGCACCCATGATTTGGAACAGCAGCATACCTGTCAAGGTTTGGATTTGAAAATAAAGGAAATTTTCCGGCACCCGCCGTGAGCCATCCCACCACCGCAACCAGGCTCCAGTATCAACAACAACAAACAAACAAATTTATTTTTATATAGCGCATTATCACAACATTACATTGTCTCAAAGCGCTTTACAGTATCCTCACCCAAAGCCCCCAGTGAGTAAGCCATAGGCGACAGTGGCAAGGAAAAACTCCCTAGAAGGAAGAAACCTTGAGAGGGACCAGACTCAAAGGGGAAGCCCATCCTCCAGGGGCCGGCAGGGATAGTCAAATAGAGAGAGGAGAGCAAGGAAGATAAGCCAATGCCGAAGCCGAGTCTTCTTCCAATTGCCAGGCAACCAGAGGTAAGGCAGCGGGTCATACATGGAAGATCAGAACGGCGAGCTGGATGCAGGGACGTCACTGGTGGTGGTCGGGTGTGCTGGATATCTTGATAGATTGAGGTCTCCAGGCATCACCCCCAGGAGGAGTAGGGGAAATAAAATGTACAATTAGGCATAGTAGAGGAGGCTATTGGCAGTGCTAAAAGCTAGGTGAGTACAATATGAAGTGCAATCTGCAAGCTCCGGCAGATATGGCTATGGCAGCATCAGTAGGAGGGAGAGGCAAGTGGGAATGCCGGCATGGGGAGTCCCTGAAATGTCAGCACTCCAGTTCCACAAGAGATTGCAAAGCTAGAGTGACAGCACTGACAATCCAGTTCATCCAAAGCCAATGGCACCGATCCCCACCCAGCTCTACACCTCACACTACAGGTCTGCCTGGGAGTGAAGAGTTAGCTAGGGCTAGAACTAGTGTCCCTATACGCTAAACTAAACAGGTGTGTTTTTAGTCTGGACTTGAGTTTTTAGTCTGGACAGAGCACGTTACTGACACACACATCTTCTTCGCAATGTTGCACACCTCTTTAAAATTTGCCTTTGTGATCTCCGATTGCCTCAATCGGACATCATTAGTGCCGACGTGGATAACTATCTGAGAGTATTTACGTTTACTTTTAGCCAGCACTTTTAAATTTGCCGAGATGTCGGTCGCTCTGGCACCCGGGAGACAATTTACAATGGTCGCTGGAGTCGCTACTCTCACGTTTCTTAGAATAGAATCACCAATTATTAGAGCACTTTCAACAGGCGTCTCAGTGGGAGTTTCACTGAGTGGGGAGAACCTGTTGGAAACGCGGATAGGCGAATGGTGCCGGTGTAAGTTTGGTTTGGATTTGCGACTATGCCGCCGGGTCGTCACCCACTCGCCTTGCTGCGAAGGCTCTGCTGCCGGAGCAGGGGGAGACTTACTGGCTATCGCGGACATATCCGGAGCCGCTAATACTGAGTCAATAAAACTCTCATTCTCCTGAATGTTATGTAACGTCCGGATACGTCCCTCTAACACTACAATCTTCTCCGTCAGTCTAGCGACTAACTGACACTTCTCACATGTATAAATACCGCTAATGACTGGAGAAGAATAGCTAAACATATTACACTCAGAACACGGAACAGTAGACATGGCGTTGTACTTACGTAAACTGAGGCTGTAAGGCTGGAAGCACCTTCTTAATTGAACGAAGATCGTGGGTCGGTACTTGCGTAGGTGATTAATCCGTCGGGGTCTGGGAAATTTTATTTATTTATTTTGGAGGATTATTAATCTTGCGAAGCTTTTTCCCAATGACTTAACTCGAATTATTATTTAGGTGATATCTATGGTTTCAAAGTTCGCGCGCTAGCAGTCAGTATCACTCTCGCAGGAAACAGGAAACAACGGAAATGACCACGTGTATCCCTTACATTTTAAGACAGGAAATATAAAATAATATAAATTATATAAAATATAATATAAATATAAATATATAAAATATATAAAATATAAAATAACCATTTGTCATTTATTTTCTATTAATTTTTCATGTTCACTCATGCGGCTCTGTCATTCACTAATGACTTGGATTTTTCATGCCGACTGACATCGTTCCTTCCCCGTGGGAGACAAATCTTACAGAACGCGTGACCCATCCTGCTCCTCTTCAGGAAAGTAAATTCGTCATCTTCGTCATCACCCCTTAAAACAATTACTGAAGCGAGACGGCGCACGCGTTACGGCGACAGATTTAAATTGTGAGTGCACTATATCTCGTCGCAAATGGTGCTTAACCACGGCGGGTCTCAAGCACAGGAGACTCCCAATTTCTAAATGACACACACTTGGCTCACAGCGCAAAGTTGTGTTAAACTTGCTTTGTCTAAAGCAGGCACACACATACGAGTATGATCCTGATAGGTAACTAAGCTATCGGTCTTATGTCCAAGCGCAACATAATTTAGGTTAGAACCTCATAACAAGTATTCCCGTTCGCTAATAGAGAGATCTCTCCCAGGATATATAGAAACGGAGACACTCGTCCGAATTGAACCTGGAAACAAAGCGCTACATCTGAGAATCTCGTCAGACATAGGGTTAAAGTTTACTGCAGTTTAATACGAAAGAACTACAATGAAATCACCGAAAATAAAACAAAATAATATAACTACTAATAATAGAAATAAAAATAACTATAATAAGCCCATATGATCCCGCTTAAATGCCTTCAGATTGCCATGAGTGCGACTTTTGCAACCAGTTGACAGTAGCGCTTCTTCACTGCACGTTCGGTCATAAAAAGTTTAAATTGTGTGCTCAGAATAAGTTTAAACCTTGTGCCTTGTGATTATTAACCAATTTTTATGCTGAATGGTCGGCTCAAACTCAATTGCGAAACACCGTGAGTCTGTTAATGTGTGACTTAAATGGAACTCATTAATAACCAGTATCACGTAATAACCTGGGTTAGAATAGAAGGCTTGTCCAACGAGCTGCGTCACCAGGTAATGTAAACGATCGGTAGCGAAGCTCCCCTCACGGCCAATGAGAGAGAGTCTCGCGATATTTCAGGCGAATTTGAGGTTTCAGAGCGTAGATCGCACAGGCAGGGATTCTTGTGAGCACTCAATGAACGGAGGCTGAAGTTGTGTAAAAGACATGCATTTATTCCTATAACTAACATAAGACAGACATTACACCTAACAAACAATAAACACGAAATAACGGAGTGGACACAAACAATGTAATCATGAAAATGCAATGACCAGATTTAAAATGAGTAACCTTAAAAGGGAAAATACTGTTCTGCAAAGCAAGCAATTTGTGGAAATACTGTCCTAAAGTAATATAGCAGGTGAATAGGAGTTTAGGTTGTTATAAATGAAAGGAAGTTTGTTTACTTGGTTGCAGAGTGGGGGGGGGGGGGGGTCTTGGCAGTTGGTTGCGGAGGCTGATGAGCTGATGGGTGATGGCACTCAGGGAGGCGCGGTGTTTGCAGCGGTTGTTGGAGTGGAGCCCCTCTGATTCCCTCTCCTGGTGAAGCTTGGGCTTGGTTGCAGTTCTCTGTCCAGCTGGGTCTTCACTGATAGGCTTCAGGAGGGCTTCTTGTGGGCTTCTCTTCTCTTGGGCTGATGTTCTCTGCCTCTCTTCGTGCTGATGGTCTTTTGTTTTCTCCTCCCTTCTGTTTCTCCTCTCCTGGCTTTGTTCTGAGGTGCCAGGTTTTATAGTGTAAAGTTCGTGAATAGGAGTGACCAGGAATTCGACTCCTGGACCAATGGCTGACCATCCATTTGGCGGGCTTTCGGAAGGGGGTCTGTATCAGTCCTTTTGAGATTTATGACCAGAGTGATTTCCCTTGTATTGATGATTTTCGTTAGGCTGGTGTAACTTTTGATATATTCACTTTCGTGGTAACCACTGACCAGATTTGGAAACTGGAGTGATTTTCCATCGGTTTGATACCAAACATGCCATAGCAGCCTAGCGGTTCACACCTCATACCATCTGTAATGATTAATTAATGATTACTTATATTATGTCGTTATGTTATATTACTCACACCTTATTTTATGCCTCACAATCTATATAATTGTAAATATACTGTGTAGCTGCTGGCGCGTTCCAAACTAAATCTCATTGTACTTACAATGTCAATAAAAACATCCATCCATCCATCTAGGCAGGCCAGTGTCGCCTCCATCCTTCCTGAAGTCAGTGATTCCTTTGTCTTTGTGCTGTTTAGTGCCAAATTGTTTGCTGAACTCCAACCTATCAGTTTCTGGACCTCATCTCTGTAAGCTGACTCATAAGAACCAAAGAGATTTACAAATGAGAGGAGGCCATTCGGCCCATCAAGCTCCTTTGAGGAGAACTTAGCTAATAGCTCAAAAATCTTATCTAGCTCTGATTTAAAAGAACCCAGGGTTTTAGCTTGTGTTACAATAACAGGAAGACTATTCCATACTCTAACTACACGCTGTGTACAGAAATGCTTCATCAAATTCGTTTTAAAATGTTCTCCAGCTAATTTCCACTTATGGCCACGAGTTCTGGTATTTAAACTAACATTGAAATAGCCATTTGGCTGAACAGCATCCAGACCTGTTAGAATCTTAAACACCTGGATTATGTCCCCCCTTAGTCTCCTTTGCTCGAGGCTAAACAGATTCAGCTCAGCTAACCTCTCCTCATTAGACATTCCTCTAAGACCAGGAATCATTCTCGTTGCCCTACGTTGCACCTTTTCCAAGGCAGCAATGTCCTTCTTAAGGTATGGTAACCAAACCCGCACACAATATTCTAGGTGGGGTCTTACCAAGGAATTATATTATCGTAGCATCACTTGCCTTGTCTTAAACTCCACACACCTAGAGATGCAATGTGCCTTCTCGCGTGGTGTTCCTGCAGAGGGAGTCTGTGAGTGCTGGAGATTGGGGGAGGGGGCAGTGTGGCTATGTCTGCTCTGTGTTCCTCCAGACGAGCAAAGAAGCTGTTTAGCTCCTTTGCTAAAAGGGCGTTGCTGTTAACAGTGACGGTGTTGTTGCCTTTGAAGTTTGTAATGTGTTGTATTCCCTGCCACACCCACTGTGGGTTGTTGTATGTGAAGTAGACCTCTATTTTCTGTTTCTCTGCCTGCCTGGCAACCTTGATGCCCCTATTCAGGTTAGCTCTGGCTGCACTCTGTGTTCTTGACTGCGCTGTCTTGTCCTGTAGTATTGTATTGTTGCTCTTGTGTTTATCTTGCACTTTCTCCCTCTGTTTGTGCTCCTTTCACTCTGTATAGTTCTATCTTGCCCGCACTTGTGTCATCTTGTGTTGTTTCTGTTTTTCTTCTTTGTGTTGCACCGTGGTCCAGGAGGAACAATGTTTCCTTTCACTGTGTACTGTGTATATTGCTGAAATAACAATAAACCCACTTGACCACCTGCCTCAATTCATCCTGAAGAGTTTTCCAATGTTGTTCAAAGGTCTGTTTGTTTCGAGTGAAGGACACGCCCCTGGACGTGCTGGATAAGGGGACCACAGATCAGTGTCCTCAGTCCTGCTTCTCCCTTCAAAGCTGAGAGGAAGATGACCCCGCCTGCTGCTTCTGGTTTTGGCTTATGGAGCTCTGCTTATCTCCACAGAGGCCCAGCAAGATTACCACAGTCTCCCTGCACTCACAAGACGGCCATTAAACTCGCAGTCGAAAATGCTCATCAAGGAACCCGTCAGCACATGAATTTCTATAACATCCAGGGCCGTCCGAAGGTAACTGCTGAGAAAGTGTTTACAAAAGTGTGAAACTTTCATCATCTGCAAGCTGAACTAATGAGTATCACATTGATTTTGATGTTTTAATTTCAATGCATATGATGCTTAATGTCTCTTCACAATGAAAGTGATGGTTGTATATCTCAGCCCTGGTCAATTTTACCTTCTCACAGTTTCTCTCTGAATCTGCTGCAGTCAAGTCTGTGACAGTTTGCCATTTTTTGGGTGATTATTGTTTGTTATATTGCCTTTAAAACAGTTGTAGGCAATTTTGTATATAACGTGTTTATGTGATTTAGATCAGCAGTGAATACATTGACATTGAGATTCTCTTGAGAGCAACAAAATGTCCAAAGTCAACTGCAACAGACCATCGGGCTGACTGTATTTTCATGGACAAGAGGGTAAGTAAAGAGTCACTGTGACTGTGAGCATTGGACATATCAGTTAGCAAATTAATTTAGGTTCATGTTAACTTTTTTGATGCCCTGCGGGGGAAAGTTAGCCAACAATAAAGTAACAAATACATAGGTGGCCTCAAAGAGCCAGTTCCTTCACCTTATTCTCAAATTTTAGTAGGTTTACAGGCTTAAAGGCTGGATTACCAGGCAGAAGCAAATGCTAATCATCTGAGGGGTGACCTGTAGATTATGCTTCGAGCTATGAACCCTAGCTGGCCTTATTTAAAGACCTGTGGGCTGTACTACAAAGCGGGTTTTACATACCCAGAGTTAACTCAATCGAGCCAGGTTAACTAAAACTCATTGTTGAAATCAGCCTTAAATGGCAGTGTGGTGTTTTGTGGTGAAAGGGCAGGACTTAACTCTTGTTTTAATTAGAAAGCCAGTAATTAAACCTGGTCAGAGCAGGGTAGATGTGCAGTGTGAATTACCCTTTAAATTTACCTCTTTAAATAGTGAACTACAGGACCACTTAGCTTGATCGGAGGACAGTATTTTAATACAGAGCAGTGTTCAGTTAAACGGGATTTGTTGTTCATACTTTTAGATGAACTTGCTTTGTATAATATAGCCTTATGGTGACCCTGCTTTGGAAGCTCTTTCCTCTAAAATTGTTCTGTGTCATTAAACCCTGCACTCCAGCAGCTCTGCCTTAAATCATTAGATATATCTTTACTACACCTTCTCTCACTGTATTTATTGCCCACCACTCTTTAAATACTGTTTTTGTGTGTCTGTGTGTTTTTGCAGCCATTCATTAACTGTAGAGTTTGCAGCAGACGGTCTGGTAATGATCTTACACATCCATCAAATGACTGTGTACCAAACAAGAAAGTGGATGAAGTAAGTGTAGAGAGTCTTAGCATTATGGAAATGTAACAGGTGTGTGAATTGTGTCTAAACATGTGGTTAAACTTTGATTGTGTTTGTACATGCAAAAATTTGATCAGAGTACTGTTTATTAATGACAATGTTACTTTTAATCTGAACAACAGTGGCAGCACCAAGGAAAAGCTTGGGGGGGGGGGCTCTAGCTCCTCCTCCAATGACCATAGTACCCCCACAGCACCCCCAAAATATGGTTTCATTTTTTCTTTAACTATCTGTAAAATCTGTATATTGTGTAAGACATTTTTGCGGTTTTTACAGCATACTTGTAGTGTATTTTTTCTTCAAAGTACATATAGAGGCTCTGTGAGCTAGACGTTAGAATTTCATATTTTATCCTATTTTATCCATGCTGTAGCTTATCGTGCTGTGTGCTTCTATACACCATCTACATAAGCTGAAAAGCTAAAGCACCCGGTCTAAATAATCTCACTCCCCTATAGCACCTGTAGCATTAAGTCACTGGCGCTGCCACTGCTGAATAAACGACTCCAATCTGACTAAACCGCTTAACTTTTCCTCCCCATGTTACATTTCAGGGACAAACGACGTAATATGTGTCCTTCTGATAAACCTCTTCTCAGACCTAAAACTGCCTTGGCTTCCAAGGACACTAAAGAAGCTGAAGGAGACCGTCTGGCTGTTTCTGATGGCTGATGGTCCTGCAATGTGGGACCAGAGGAGGAAACTGGGAGGGAAAATGCTTTGCTTTATATCATGCCCACCCAAAGCCCCCAGTGAGTAAGCCATAGGCGCCGATAGCATGGAAAAAACTCCCAAGAAGGAAGAAACCTTGGGAGGGACCAAACTCAAAGGGGGAGCCCATCCTCCTGGGGCCGGCAAAGTGTAGGTGCAGGATCACAAAAAAACTTGACGAGGAGAAACGAGAGAATTCGACTGTCCCTCACAAAAACTGTAAAGTTTTAGTGGCCTAAATTGCTTTTTCTATGCCTTTTCAAACAGGAGGAGATTTGTTTGGCTATACGTAGAAATTTTCTATACAATTTAGACAGCACAGAATCATTAACCTACTTTAATGCATTTATTAATACAACCACATATTTCACACATTTTGACATCAGTCATGCAGTGAAGATACAGTCTCTTTATTTCTTGACGCCAACCCTCCCCATTAATCCGGGCTTGGGACCGCCACCTAGTTGAGCTGGCTTTCTCCCTTAAGTGGCTGGGTTAGGCTAAACTATGTACATATTTATGAAGACTACTATAAATTTATAAAGACCTCCCTAAATATGTAGTCTAACAAAACGCAGTTTAAAGAAGGTAGCCTACCTGGTAAACAAAGAAATTAAAAGGCCCACAGCATATAATCGGGCTATATCCAAGCAGTTTTTAAGAACGTAACCTACATGGCGAAATTGAATTACTTTCTGGACCAACAAACGCAACCAGACATGAACATTATGCACCTTCCTAGTCTTGATGTATGTCGTCATACAGATGAGGACGTTAAGGCAGCCTTTAGGTCCGACCCATCATGCACTGCAGTTTTTTGCAAATTCCTCAGATGGAAAACCATTAAATACCTCTTCTATTACCTTATATTACCTTATATTCATGTAATAAATATACAAATATCAATTAGTTGGAAATCAGCCAGACAGACGTAATTACTACAAATGGTTTCCACTGTATTTGTGACTCTGAGTGCCGCAGGCTTGGATGCAGTGCCGCACCATTTTGTAAGGCATGCACTGGCCAATCATGTAGCACTTCTCTCATAAATATTAATGAGACATCACCTACCACCCTGCAAAAAAGAAATTTGCCGCTCGTCCCCCTGCACATGAACCAACATGGCTGTGTCAACCAGCGGAGCTCCGGAGCCTTGGAGAAACACGCGGCAAAAAAAGGCTCGCATACGGTCTTCCAGAGTTTGGGAATACTTCAGTCATGACACCTTTTCTGCGCCTCTACTGTAGCTGGCGTTAATGACGCTGTTTCAGCCATTTTATATTTTCTGTTTACTTATTCTGTCATGTAAGACTGAGACAAATTATCGTTTACGACTATTCTTACACACTGTAGCCTGACTTGCTGACTTAAGTAAGCTTAACTATAAGCTACCTTTGCTAGTGTTTGTGAATAACATGTTTCTCTAGTTATGAAATTATTCCATGTTTTAGCATCTGTTTCAACATTAAAGTCAAATTGGTATATTGAAATATGTAAAAACTATTGAACTATTAGCTTAAGTCTAACATAGAAAATCCTACTGAATCTCTTAAGATTTTCCTTTTTTGTTAATGCACTAATGTTTAAGAAGTGTCTTAAATTGAATTTCAGATTTGTGTGTGGGTGGGAGTGGGTGAATTGTATTAAATTCATACATTCATTCTTTTGGCTCAGACATTACTGACCTAAAACAAATTGAGGCATTGGGTAAGTGCTTAAATTAGCTACTAAATGGCAAAAAATATTCTAAATATCACATTTTCCATTCTTCGGTATAATTTAATGAATCACCTATGCTGCCAAACATTAACGCATAGATTGTCACAACACTCTATGTTTTAGTTCTTCTTTATGTGTATAGGACGGTGTGATGGTTCTGGTGGTGGGTGTGGCCGACGCTGCTCGCGATGTTTGGCTATGCTGCAGTCCCAGGGACCAAGTTGGAACACATTTCCACCTTCAAGCTTAGGTGGAAAAACGGCACCGAGACCCAGCAGCAGGACAACTTCTTGTCCAGACAACCAGCCCTGCTTCATCATTGAAGTAAGCCTGTGAACAGGAGCGAGATGTACTTCTGCAGTGGATGTTATAGCGGAAAGAACATCCCCATCCTCACGTCTGCCGGAGTGCCCCCTCAAGTGGGTGTGTGACTTAACTCGATGGATGAATTGGACAGAATGTACTGTTACTAGAGGTCGACCGATATGGGTTTTTCAAGTCAAGGGTCAGGCGATGGCCGATATATGCTGCTGATTTTTTTTGGCCGATAATTGGACGTTTTCCCCTCTATTTGCATGGTAAAATATCACACTAATAATAACAAACGATACACAAAATTTCTCAATTTAGCATTTATTGAATACTCGAATACTTGAATACTGGAAACAATAACACATTTATAAACAATAAAAATAGCAGCATCAGAATCTCTGTTAGTGCACAATATAGCAGCAAACTCCTCATGTTTGACGGAAGGAAATTTGTAAACAATACAAAAAGGAATAAGCATGTTTATCTTTAGTTGTAATCCCACTTCCAGTCCCTGAGTCTTACTCACCACACTCATACTTCACAGCAAACAGACAGCAGTTAATTAACCAGAAGAGAAAAATGCAAAAACACAACAGAACATGTAAATAATAACAAACTAATAGACAATAAAAATAGCAGCATCAGAATCTCTATTAGTGCCAAATATAGCAGCAAACTCCTCATGTCTGACGGAAGGAAAATTTGTAAATACACAAAGGAATGAGCACATCTTCAGTTTTAATCCCATTTCCAGTCCCTGAGTCTTCCTCATCCCACAAGCAGGCAAGGCATGTCACCCCGGTTGTGTGACACTTATTTTATATAATAAAATAAGTGCCCCCTGCGGCCCCAGAGCCCGAGCAGCCGTCTCCGCTGCCTGCAGCTACCGCGCCCACGTCCGAGGCGCTTTCCCTGCCTGCAGCTCCCGGGCAGGCGCCCCCTCTGCAGCCTGCAGCTCCAGTCCCTGGCCCCACTCCAGTCCCTTCTCCCCCTGTGACTCTGGTACCCTCACCCCGACGAGCCCGACCCCGGCCGCAGGTCCTTATGTCTGTGTCCCATAAGGGGGAGAGGACACAGACGCACGGCTGGGGTCCCACCCGCCCAGCCCCCTGGCTCGCCCTCCCTCGCCGGCGCTAGGGCTTGGTCGGCACCTGCGGGTCCTGGCCCTCCGGGTCGGCTGTCGTCTGCGGGTCCCCCTCCGCGGCCTCGTCGCCCTGCCTCGGTCCCTCCTCCGGCGTCTTATCGGTTGCCTGCGGGCCCCCCGACGGCGGCTCCTCATTCGCCTGCTGGTCCTCCCGCTCTGGGCGTGTCGGAGGACGTCGCCGTCTGCTGCGGCTCCCCCTCTCTCCTTGCCCCTCGCCAGGGTCCCTTCCAGCTCCTTCGTCCCCCTTCCCCTGGTCTCCCCTCCGACTCCCTCCTTCGTCCCTGCGTCTGTCCCTCACCCCGTCTCCTCGGCCCCTCCGGCTCCGGCCTCCCGGCCGCCTGCAGCCCTTCCGGCTGCCTCCCGTCGCCCGCTGGGTCTCCCTCGGGCTCCCTCTTGGTTCCCCCCTCCTTCTCTCCCTGGCCTCCCGTCTTTGTCCCTCCTGCCTCTGCTCCCCCTCGCTTTGTTCCTCCTGTCTCTGTCCCTCCTCTCTTTGTCCCTCGTCCCTCTGGCTTCTGCTCCATGTTCCCTTCGTTCACTCCCGGTCCTTTTGTCCTGCCTGTTCCCTCCGTGTCCCCCTTTCTGATCTGTTTCTCTGCCTTTCCTGTCTTATGTCAAGTCTTGTCCTGGCTCCTTCCCCTGTGCCAGTTCTGTCTGTCCGTTCTGTTCCCTGTCCCTCATTAATGAGGTTTTATATAGATATACATATATGCCCGGCTTGTCCGCTCCTCGTGTGTGCCACGCCCCCTGATTACCCACGTGTGCTTCCCTGATCGTCTCCTGCTTTGCCCGATTACTTTGATTAGTCATGACCTATTTTAAGTCCTGGTCTTACCTGTTTGCCCTGTCCGTCATTGTAGTTTGTCAATGCCTGCGTTCCGTCCTGCTCTACCCGCTCCGTTTCCCCGATTAAAGACCCGTTTTCACAAACACAAAAAAAACTATATGTATACATATACATACACTGAACAAAAATATAAACGCAACACTTTTGTTTTTGCTCCCATTTTTCATGAGATGGACTTAAAGATCTACAATTCATTCCAGATACACAATATTACCATTTCTCTCAAACATTTCTCACAAATCAGTCTAAATGTGTGATAGTGAGCACTTCTGCTTTGCTGAGATAATCCATCCCACCTCACAGGTGTGCCACATCAAGATGCTGATCTGACATCATGGGTAGTGCACAGGTGTACCTTATACTGCCCACAATAAAAGGCCACCCTGGAATGTGCAGTTTTGTCTCACAGCAAAATGCCACAGATGCCACAAGCATTGAGGGAGCGTGCAATTGGCATGCTGACAGCAGGAATGTCAACCAGATCTGTTGCTCGTGCATTGAATGTTCATTTCTCAACCATAAGCCGTCTCCAAAGGCGTTTCAGAGAATATGGCAGTACATCCAACCGGCCTCACAACCGCAGACCACGTGTAACCACACCAGCCCAGGACCTCCACATCCAGCAGGTTCACCTCCAAGATCGTCTGAGACCAGCCACTCAGACAGATGATGCACGGCCCCATGTTGCAAGGATCTGTACACAGTTCTTGGAAGCTGAAAATGTCCCAGTTCTTGCATGGCCAGCATACTCACCGGACATGTCACCCGTTGAGCATGTTTGGGATGTGCTTGACCGGCGTATACGACAGCGTGTACCAGTTCCCACTAATATCCAACAACTTCGCACAGCCATTGAAGAGGAGTGGACCAACATTCCACAGGCCACAATTGACAATCTGATAAACTCTATGCGAAGAAGATGTGTTGCATTGTATGAGGCAAATGGTGGTCACACCAGATACTGACCGGTTCTGAGTCCCCAGACCCCCAATAAAGCAAAAAACTGCACATTCCAGGGTGGCCTTTTATTGTGGGCAGTATAAGGTACACCTGTGCACTACCCATGATGTCAGATCAGCATCTTGATGTGGCACACCTGTGAGGTGGGATGGATTATCTCAGCAAAGCAGAAGTGCTCACTATCACACATTTAGACTGATTTGTGAGAAATGTTTGAGAGAAATGGTAATATTGTGTATCTGGAATGAATTGTAGGTCTTTAAGTCCATCTCATGAAAAATGGGAGCAGAAACAAGAGTGTTGCGTTTATATTTTTGTTCAGTATATATATTTATGGGTGTATCGAGACTAGATGGTCAGTATGGATAACTAAGGTGCACTAAAACTGGGTGAGCAGGCAAGGCATGTCACCCAGGTTGTGTGACAATTATTTTATATAAATGTATATATGTATATATATATTCCATCCACCATCCCTCCTTTACGGAGAACTGCGTTATTTTTATTGTCCATTACGAAAAAAATAAAAAAACTATATATATATATATATATATATATACATATATATTTATGGGTGTATCGAGACTAGATGGTCATTATGGATAACTAAGGTGCACTAAAACTGGGTGAGCAGGCAAGGCATGTCACCCAGGTTGTGTGACAATTATTTTATATAAATGTATATATATATATATATATATTCCATCCACCATCCCTCCTTTACGGAGAACTGCGTTATTTTTCTTTTCTATTGCTAATAAAAAAACTATATATATGTACATATATATATATATATATATATATATATATATATATATATATATATATATATGGGTGTATCGAGACTAGATGGTCAGTATGGATAACTAAGGTGCACTAAAATTGGGTGAGCAGGCAAGGCATGTCACCCAGGTTGTGTGACAATTTTTTTATATATATGCATATACATATTCCATCCACCATCCCTCCTTTATGGAGAACTGCGTTATTTTTATTGTCTATTGCAAAAAAAAAAACAGAAAAACTATATATATATATATATATATATATATATATATATATATATATATATATATATATATATATATATATGGGTGTATCGAGACTAGATGGTCATTCTGGATAACTAAAGTGCACTAAAATTGGGTGAGCAGGCAAGGCATGTCACCCAGGTTGTGTGACAATTATTTTATATATATGTATATATATATTCCATCCACCATCCCTCCTTTATGGAGAACTGCGCTATTTTTATTGTCTATTGCAAAAAAAAAAAAAAAAAAAAAACAATACATATATATACATATATATTTATGGGTGTATCGAGACTAGATGGTCATTATGAATAACTAAGGTGCACTAAAATTGGGTGAGCAGGCAAGGCATGTCACCCCGGTTGTGTGACAATTATTTTATATATATATTCCATCCACCATCCCTCCTTTACGGAGAACTGCGTTATTTTTATTGTCCATTGCGAAAAAAAAAAAACTATATATATACATATATATTTATGGGTGTATCGAGACTAGTTGGTCATTATGGATAACTAAGTTGCACTAAAATTGGGTGAGCAGGCAAGGCATGTCACCCAGGTTGTGTGACAATTATTTTATATATATGTATGTATATATTCCATCCACCATCCCTCCTTTACGGAGAACTGCGTTATTTTTCTTTTCTATTGCTAATAAAAAAACTATATATATGTACATATATATATATATATATATGGGTGTATCGAGACTAGATGGTCAGTATGGATAACTAAGGTGCACTAAAATTGGGTGAGCAGGCAAGGCATGTCACCCAGGTTGTGTGACAATTATTTTATATATATGTATATATATATTCCATCCACTATCCCTCCTTTATGGAGAACTGCGTTATTTTTATTGTCTATTGCAAAAAAAAAACACAAAAAAACTATATATATATATATATATATATATACACATATATATTTATGGGTGTATCGAGACTAGTTGGTCATTATGGATAACTAAGGTGCACTAAAATTGGGTGAGCAGGCAAGGCATGTCACCCCAGTTGTGTGACAATTATTTTATATAAATGTATATATATATTCCCTCCACCACCCCTCCTTTACGGAGGACTGCTTTATTTTTAATATCCATTGCGAAAAAAAAACACAAGAAAAAGAAAAAATATCTATATATATACATATATATATATATATATATATATATATATATATGGGTGTGTCGAGACTAGATGGTCAGTATGGATAACTGAGGTGCACTAAAATTGGGTGAGCAGGCAAGGCATGTCACCCAGGTTGTGTGACAATTATTTTATATATATGCATATACATATTCCATCCACCATCCCTCCTTTACGGAGAACTGCGTTATTTTTATTGTCTATTGCAAAAAAAAAACAGAAAAACTATATATATATATATATATATATATATATATATATATATATATATATATATATATATATACATATATATTCATGGGTGTATCGAGACTAGATGGTCATTATGGATAACTAAAGTGCACTAAAATTGGGTGAGCAGGCAAGGCATGTCACCCAGGTTGTGTGACAATTATTTTATATAAATGTATATATATATATATATATATATTCCATCCACCATCCCTCCTTTACGGAGAACTGCGTTATTTTTCTTTTCTATTGCTAATAAAAAAACTATATATATATACATATATATTTATGGGTGTATCGAGACTAGATGGTCATTATGAATAACTAAGGTGCACTAAAATTGGGAGAGCAGGCAAGGCATGTCACCCCGGTTGTGTGACAATTATTTTATATATATATTCCATCCACCATCCCTCCTTTACGGAGGACTGCTTTATTTTTAATATCCATTGCGAAAAAAAAACACAAGAAAAAGAAAAAATATCTATATATATATACATATATATATATATATATATATATATATATATATATATATATATATATATATATATATATGATTGTGTCGAGACTAGATGGTCAGTATGGATAACTAAAGTGCACTAAAATTGGGTGAGCAGGCAAGGCATGTCACCCAGGTTGTGTGACAATTATTTTATATAAATGTATATATATATATATATATATATATATATATATATATATATATATATATATATATATATATATATATTTATATATATATATTCCATCCACCATCCCTCCTTTACGGAGAACTGCGTTATTTTTCTTTTCTATTGCTAATAAAAAAACTATATATATGTACATATATATATATATATATGGGTGTATCGAGACTAGTTGGTCATTATGGATAACTAAGTTGCACTAAAATTGGGTGAGCAGGCAAGGCATGTCACCCAGGTTGTGTGACAATTATTTTATATATATATGTATATATATATTCCCTCCACCACCCCTCCTTTACGGAGGACTGCTTTATTTTTAATATCCATTGCGGAAAAAAAACACAAGAAAAAGAAAAAATATCTATATATATATATACATATATATATATATATATATATATATATATATATATATATATATATATATATGGGTGTGTCGAGACTAGATGGTCAGTATGGATAACTAAAGTGCACTAAAATTGGGTGAGCAGGCAAGGCATGTCACCCAGGTTGTGTGACAATTATTTTATATAAATGTATATATATATATATATATATATATATATATATATATATATATATATATTCCATCCACCATCCCTCCTTTACGGAGAACTGCGTTATTTTTCTTTTCTATTGCTAATAAAAAAACTATATATATGTACATATATATATATATATATGGGTGTATCGAGACTAGTTGGTCATTATGGATAACTAAGTTGCACTAAAATTGGGTGAGCAGGCAAGGCATGTCACCCAGGTTGTGTGACAATTATTTTATATATATATGTATATATATATTCCCTCCACCACCCCTCCTTTACGGAGGACTGCTTTATTTTTAATATCCATTGCGAAAAAAAAACACAAGAAAAAGAAAAAATATCTATATATATACATATATATATATATATATATATATATATATATATATATATATATATATATATATATGGGTGTGTCGAGACTAGATGGTCAGTATGGATAACTAAGGTGCACTAAAATTGGGTGAGCAGGCAAGGCATGTCACCCAGGTTGTGTGACAATTATTTTATATAAATGTATATATATATATATATATATATATATTCCATCCACCATCCCTCCTTTACGGAGAACTGCGTTATTTTTCTTTTCTATTGCTAATAAAAAAACTATATATATATGTACATATATATATATATATGGGTGTATCGAGACTAGTTGGTCATTATGGATAACTAAGTTGCACTAAAATTGGGTGAGCAGGCAAGGCATGTCACCCAAGTTGTGTGACAATTATTTTATATATATGTATATATATATTCCATCCACCATCCCTCCTTTATGGAGAACTGCGTTATTTTTATTGTCTATTGCAAAAAAAAAAACAAAAAAAACTATATATATATACATATATATTTATGGGTGTATCGAGACTAGATGGTCATTATGAATAACTAAGGTGCACTAAAACTGGGTGAGCAGGCAAGGCATGTCACCCAGGTTGTGTGACAATTATTTTATATATATGTATATATATATTCCATCCACCATCCCTCCTTTATGGAGAACTGCGTTATTTTTATTGTCTATTGCAAAAAAAAAAACAAAAAAACTATATATATATATATACATATATATATATGGGTGTATCGAGACTAGAAGGTCATTATGCATAACTAAAGTGCACTAAAATTGGGTGAGCAGGAAAGGCATGTCACCCCAGTTGTGTGACAATTATTTTATATATATGTATATATATATATATATTCCCTCCACCACCCCTCCTCTACGGAGGACTGCTTTATTTTTATTTCCATTGCAAAAATAAAAAATTTTAAAACACAAAAAAAAAAAAAAACGAAAATAATAATAATAAAAATAATTTTGAATGTGTATTCAAATAAGTTTGAATGTGTGTGAACTATATATAAATATATATATACACATGCATATACAGAAATATATACACACACACACATATATATATATACACACACACACACAGACACACACTCACATAAACACATACACACACTGTGTACAGTCTTATGCAAAGGTTTGGCACCCCTTGACAAATAACATCTTTTCAATTACAAAAGCAACAATGTTAGGTTGAAGAAACTGTTAGTAATCATTTGTTATCATTTCTGTATAATCAGCAATGAGTGTAAATATGTATATACATTATTTTGTTTTCCTTTACCTTCATACTTTAGATTATATTAGTTTACACGTATCCTGAGCACGTGTTTAAATAGTTGTCCACCTGAGTAAAACCAGAACTTCTTCTTACTCTCACAGTCTTTTCTTTGTTCTCACTCCAAGACCCCTGCCCCCCATTGACTATAAATAAAGGTGCCAAGGGGAACCACCCTTTGTAACACATTCCTTTGTAGCCTAGCATGCAGAGAGTGTGGTTACCCTTGTGCAAGTAAAACTCTAAGTGTGTTGTCTCGTAATTAATGGTGTGTACAGAGTTGGAGTGGAAAGCCTGTCGCTTTCTCCAACATATACTGTACTGTAGTTTGGTCCTGTGTGCAGAGTTGGAGTGGAAAGCCTGACGCTTTCTCCAACATATAATTTGGTCCTTCGAGCCGGATTCGAGGACACCTGACGACATCGCCAGCACGCCGAGAGGAGCGACACTGAAGCCTGCCGGCAGCCACTCGGAGACGGGTGCAGAAAAGACCTGTGACGTGAATTCGTCATCAGGCCGGTGGTTAGAACTGCGCTCGACGTCTGGTGATGTCTGACGGACCTCGGTGGCGGAACACAGGCACACAGGAGAGGTGAGACAACAAAGGTTATTCAGCGAAATAACCGGGTCAATTGACGTGGGTTAGGCTTAGCCGTAATTAAGCAGAAAAGGGGTTAGGCTTAGCCGTAATTAAGCGAAATATGAACATGCATGTATTGTGTGAATGACTGGACTAAGACTATTAAAGAGGCTTAGAGTTGCTTCTGTCAGTCCATTTCTTATTTTGCCTGGTGGGAAAGAAGTACTGGTGATTGAAGGATCAAGGACGGGTTTCATCCCTGAAAACCGATACCGCTGCACGAACAGCGTGTAGTAGAAGGCCGTATTGGTGTCCTCCCATATATCTTGTACCAGTGAATTTCCACCCAGGACCTGTGTAGTGCGGAGACGGGAAAGAAAAAAAATGGGAAAGAATCAGAGTAAGAGGATTGAACTAGAGGGAGATGAGAAGTTTATGGAAGGATATAAACCAGGTTCAGGACAAATAAGTAATCAGAGGTGGAGAAAAAAACATGGGTTTGAAGGGAAACTCCACACTCCAGATATCTTAAAATTACAAGGAAATTTAAGACTAGAAATGTTACAAACCTTGAAGAAAGGAAAATTGGAGAAAAGGAAAAAAGAATATAAGTATTCAGATAATTGGTTGGAACAAAGTAAGTTAAGAGATGTACGTAGAAAGCAGAAAAAGGATGATAGAAAGGATAAATTAACTGCAGCCGCTCTAATCACTTTAGATGATGAGACGGTGGCCAAAATAAAACATAGAGAAAATAGACCACCAACACCACCACTATTGCCTGCCCCTATGCAACCCGTAGATAGAAGGGAAATAAAACAACCATCAGCTATGGGCACAATACCAAAGAAGCCATCAGCTCTTCCTTCTTCCCCCATTATAACTAGGAGTAGAGATCCTACGTTATACCCTGTGCGCGATCTAGCTACTGCTAAGATTCGATGGCATCCGCGAAATGAAGGCATTGATATTGATAGTGAAGAGGAAGAAATAGAATTACAATGCCCCCTAGTGGAGGTGGCAAACCCTAATAGAGAGCCAGATGGAGGACCTGAAACAATGTTAGTCTATAGACCATGGACAGCTGAAGATAGAACGGCAGCATTAAAAGGAATACCTCCTGTTGATGAAGGGGTACCAGAATTTTGGACAGCAATATTGGAACTACAGAGCAGTTTCCACCTGAATGGTAGAGAAATGTTCCAGTGTTTAAGACAGCTGTTCAATCATAAATGGGGAAGAGTAGCAGGAGACTTTACTGGTCATGGACCAGACAATCAACCACTTGCACATAATTCACAAGCTCTGCAACAGAGTATGGAGCAATTACATGGAAGGATAGAGACAGTGTTTATGAGACGAGCAGATTATGGCAGAATTGCACAATGCAAGCAAAAAGATGGAGAAGAGCCAGAGGATTTTATGGATAGGATGAGAGTGGTGTTTAGAGGGAATTCAGGAATTCCTTATAATGAGGAAAATGGAGGAGTTTATCAGCAACAGTTAAAACGTGCGTTCATCACAGGGCTAAAACCTGAACTGAAGAGATACATAGATAAACATTGGGTACATCAGAATACTGGTTCAGTACAGCAAGCCCTAGAATATGCCCAACACGCCCATACAGCACAAAAACAGAAATCAGACGCAGTGTTTGCTGCTAATGATACTGTTGCAATAATACATATGAATCCTCCGGGGAGGGGAGGGTTCAGAGGAAGGTCACGAGGCCGAGGAAGGGGGAGAGGTGCTTTTAGGAGCAATCAGCGAAATTTATTACAGCAAGATAACACTTGCTGGACATGCGGAAAACTTGGGCACTTAGCTAGGCAATGTAGAACCAAGTTTATAAACAACCCAAATTCCACAGAGAATCAATGACAATTAGCCTGTGAACTATCAAAAGAGCCAGATAAGCTGCAAAAACAGGATGAGACAGAAGAGATAGATTTGCAAGCAGTTTACCAGCTGCTAGCACTAAAACAACTTGAAGAACTACCAAAACGAAGGCTTATTATAAATGGGAAAATATATGAGTGCCTATGTGATACAGGAGCCTGTAGGACAGTGTTAACCACTAGCCCTCCAAGGGTCACCTTTTCTTCGTCCTCCATAAATATCCGAACTGCAGGAGGCCAAGCTGAAAGTCATCAATTGACAAATCCAGTTAGCATAAAAGATGAGGAAACAGAGTTAGAATGTCACGCCCAAGTGCTAATAAGCCCTTCATGTCCAGTCAATCTGTTAGGAAGGGATCTTATGATACAAATGGGTATTAGTGTGATTGCAACACCCACTGGCATGAAGGCTATAGTAGAAAAGCAAACTTTCGTGATACATGGCATGTCAGCTCCACAGTATTATTGGTCCCTAGATCTGGGGGGGACAGCACAGACACGTGAAATATTGAGAAAAACTAGAGAAAAGCAGTCCCCTAAACAAACCCAGTTCATGCCTGACGATGCCTTACACGTCACTATGTGGTACAAAGGCACCCTAGGACCAGATTATGCCTATGACAAAACGTTTCATGCCCTTCAAGACACTTGTATCACCTTACAACATATATATGTTAACTCCACTACTGGCTTTTCTGCTGCTTCAGTCATCTTATCTAATAAACAACAGGCTGTGTTCAGAGGGGAAACACCACACGTATCTCTATCAAAACCACCTCAGATGCAGTGGAGGGACGTAGAGATGTTCTTACGAGATTCCATGCACAGTTACAATAACTACCAACCCGTACCTGGCTCCTTTTGGAGCTATGACAAAAAACACAATGTGTGGCGGTTTCCTTTGGGATGGAGAGTTCAAACCACTCTCACCACACACTTGCAGGACCCAACCTGACAAATTTTTCCAACCCTGGAGGAGGGATCATGTCCAGATCTAGATCGCCTCCCGGAAGGGTTGTGGTCGTCCTCCCCCACTGATGTAGGACTGGTAAAGGGGTTTCCACCTTACAAAGTAATTGTGAAATCAGAACACCGTCCGGTAGTTAGACAATACCCGTTAAAACCTGAAGCAGAGAAAGGTATAGCCCCTGTAGTGCAGGATATGTTGGCATCAGGAATATTGCGAGAGGCTCCTGAGGCCACTTGCAATACTCCTATATTCCCCGTCCAGAAGGGACATACAGGGAAATGGCGCATGGTGCAGGATTTAAGACCAGTAAATGAAATAGTACAACATGCTGCACCAGATGTGCCTAATCCACACCTTTTGTTAAATTCCTTGTCCCCTGACAAGAAGTATTTTTCAGTAGTGGATCTGAGTAATGCCTTTTTCTCAGTACCACTACATCCTGATTCACAACACTTATTTGGTTTCACTTATAAAGGACATAAATACACATACACTAGACTCCCTCAAGGGTTTTCAGAAAGTCCACATGTATATACAATGGCACTACGCTATTCAATGAGTTCCTGTAAAATACCATCCCATAGTCAAGTGCTATTGTATGTAGATGATATATTAATTGCTTCAGATACAAAACAGCATTGCAAAGAAGCCACACTGTTAGTGTTACAGCATTTGTATGATACAGGACATAAAGCATCAAAACAAAAATTACAGTATTGCAGAGAGGAAGTTATATATCTTGGACATAAACTCTCCCAACAAGGTCGATCATTATTAGAAACTAGAAAACAGGCAATACAAGAGGCACCAAAGCCAAAGACTAAACAGCAAATGATGTCCTTCTTAGGACTTTGCAATTATTGCAGGGAATGGTTACCTGATTATGCTGCACTCGTTCAACCTTTACAAACCCTGATTTATGGGAAGGACATGGCACTGAAAGATAAAATTCAGTGGACAAAAGAAGGAGAATTGGCATTCACAAACTTAAAAATGATGTTACAAACTAATGTGACACTTGCTCTGCCAGATTATCAACAACCATTTATTCTATGTGTTGATGCAAATCAAGGGTATATGAAGGCAGTATTAACACAGCCATTCGGCGCAAAAGAGAGGCCATTGGCGTTCTATTCTAAACGATTAGATGCAGTGGCAGCTGGTTTTCCGCAGTGTTTGCAGGCATGTGCAGCTGCTGCAGAAGCAGTGAAATTATCAGCAGAATTAGTGTTGTGTCACCCACTCACTTTGAAGGTGCCACATTCAGTTTCTTTAGTTTTACTGCAGACGCCACTGCCATTCCTCACACATGTTAGACATCTGACCCTAGTCTCACTCCTGCTTTCACAGTCAAACATCACAATACAGCGATGTGGTCCTCTCAACCCTAGCACCCTTCTTCCGACAGCGGAAGATGGAGAGCCACATTCGTGCAAAGCAGTTGTGGAAGAACAAACCAAACCAAGAGCAGATATTTTACAGACCCCAATACCAGATTCAACAGTTGTTTTTGTAGATGGATCAGCATCAAAAAATGACATGGGGAAGAACAAGGTCGGATATGCTGTAGTTACATCTACTGAAGTGTTGGAGGCCAATGCACTTCCCCCTGCTTGTTCAGCACAAGCGGCTGAACTCTATGCTGTAATTAGGGCATGTGAGCTCTTCAAAAACAAGCCACTTACAATATACACTGATAGTCAATATGTGTTTGGAGCTGTTCATCACCATGCAAGAGTGTGGAAAAATAGAGGATTCAAGACATCGCAAGGAACATCTTTAACTCATACGAACCTATTACTCAGGTTGTTAGATGTTGTGCAATTACCAAATTGCCTTGCGATATGCAAATGTAAGGCACACCAAACTGATGCTTCCGCAATAGCTAAAGGAAACAGTTTTGCGGACATGACGGCAAAAAGTGCTGCACAAAAACAACCTGCCTTAAATGTTACAGATGTCTTGTTGATAGATAGTGATGTACTATGTGATGCACAGACTCATGCACCTAAAACAGAAATACAGAGCTGGATTAAGAGAGGAGCAATACAGCAAGGGAAAACTTATTATATGAATGACAAGCCCATCCTACCAAAAAATTTATACAAGACAGCTGCCTTAGTGAGCCATGGAAACACCCATGTCTCAACAGGAGGGATGGTACATATTATTCAACAATACTTTTATACTATAAATTTTTCTGATTATGCAAAACAATTTTGTCGAGCGTGCTTAATTTGCTGTAAACACAATGCACAAGGCAACATAAGGCCAAAACGTGGCCAGTTTCCCGCAGCTGAGTATCCATTTCAAATTGTACATATGGATTTCATTGAATTATCTTGGTCACAAGGGAAGAAGTGTTGCCTAGTCGTTATAGACACCTTTTCTAAGTGGGTAGAAATATACCCTGTAAAACACTGTGATGCAATGACCGTTGCAAAATGTTTGGTAGGCCATTATTTCCCTACCTATGGCATACCTCATATTATAAGATCGGACAATGGGACTCATTTTGTAAATCAGACCATGTCCCTTTGCTCACAAGCATTAGGGTTTACGATCAAAAATCATTGTGCTTATCACCCCCAGAGCGCAGGCTTGGTGGAAAGGACCAACGGCACCATTAAAACAAGGCTCAGAAAGACAGTGGAAGAGACAAAAAGACCGTGGCCAGAATGTTTGTCTCTAGTAAAATTATGGATGAGAATAACTCCCACTCCTGCAGGATTGACACCATTTGAAATAGTGTATGGTAGACCGTTTCCCTTAGCAACCGAAATGAGTGATATAGGAAAAGCAGACAGAGAAAATACGTTAGCCGATTGGATGCGTAAGCTATTATCATCACAACAAAAACATAACCCCAGTAGTCTGCCAGTAAATTCTGTTTCTGTTCAACAGGATAATCTGCAGCCAGGAGATTGGATCCTGGTCAAGGTCCTGTTGCGAAAGGATTGGAGCACGCCTCGGTGGGACGGACCTTATCAAGTCCTGCTCACAACACCAACAGCGGTGAAAATAGCAGAGCGACCTTCCTGGATACATAAGAGTCACTGTAAGCCCATCAAGCCCGTATCAGAGACCTCTGTACCTTCGGAGTAGCAGTGGAAGTCCGCTACAAAGGCGCAGCAATCAATAGGATACTGACGTCTCAACCCGGTGAAGAAAACAGCTGATCTGCACTCCATTTAGAATGGCTCTGATTGGGTGGGGATGTGGTAAGGTAACTCTCGGTGTAATTCTCTTTATGGGAATTGTTGGTCTGCTTCTGCACTCACCAGAGCAGGTGTTTCGCCCACCTAGATGGACACATGACGGCTCCCACCTGAGACCTATCTCCACAAATGAGACCCATCCTTTCCTACAAAACTACTGGTACCGTTATGTTTATGATTCAGCAAAGAAAGACAATTTAACTAATTGTTATGTCTGTACCCACATGCCATCTCATGCCGATGGATTAACTATATATGGGAAACCTATGAATAAGTCACAAGCAAAGTGTGCTGCCTCTTTTGCAGGTGTAGGCTATCAGCATGATAATATAAAAATAAATGATACAGATCCATATACTGCTGGTTTGGATAATGGCGTATGTGCACAGCAGTTTTGGATCGATTTTGCTATAAAAGTGTCAAATATATCCTTACCTTTATCTGTCCACCTGAACATGGACCCTAAAACATTTAATCACTCAATGTGTTATGACCAAATGAACGGCACCCATCATATGGGGAACACCACCAACTGTGCCCAAATACTAGTACACGGAGAAGGTGCCCCGGTAAACATAAGTGGATTTAGTAATGGCACCTACTGGGTGCAAGGAGTAGCTTGGTTATGTGGACCCCGCGCATATTTCGTTTTGCCCTATAACTGGTATGGTGTGTGCGCTCCAATCTTTGTGTCAGACCATACTTTCCTGGTGTCACTGTCATCTACACCAGCGAACCGCAGGCGCCGGTCCATCATAACTACAGCTTCTCTCCATCCTCATGACAGTGTCTGGGGTTCAGATGTTCCCCAGGAGTTCAAACATTGGTCTACAGACCAGAAAGTATTAATGTCTCTTTTTCCCTGGGTAGGAACAGCAAAGAATACGTTACGATTAGAAACTATTGATTATCGTTTGGGGCTGTTCATAAATAACTCCATCATAATAAATGAGCAACAGAATGGTGAGATAGATGCTATTAAACAGATGGTCATTCAGAATAGAATGGTTTTAGACATACTTACTGCTGCACAAGGTGGTGTGTGCGTGCTTTTAAATAATACCTGCTGTACATATATTCCCGATAATGTGCACTCACCCAACATGACTACAGCCTTGGACCGTCTGCGAGAACTTCAAAAGATCATGACCTTAGACCCTCATGCTGGCCCCTCATGGTTGGACTGGTTTCTTACTGGGTCCTGGTGGCAGTTACTGCTAAAGTTCTCACTCCCCATTCTTGTTACATTATTATTTGTATGTTGTTGTTTCATTTGTATTATACCCTGCCTCCGTTCCATGATACAACATACTTTTAGTTCTGTTTTTCTGCTATACACTGCAGAAGAACGAATGGATTTACTAACCTTGTCTAGCCCTCTTAATAATGATGATGATGTGATCTGAATGACGGTTGTGCTGAAAGTGTTTTTGCAATTTGTACAATACTGATGCTTCTGATCATACTGTCATGATAAACAGGAGGGACTGTTAGGTTGAAGAAACTGTTAGTAATCATTTGTTATCATTTCTGTATAATCAGCAATGAGTGTAAATATGTATATACATTATTTTGTTTTCCTTTACCTTCATACTTTAGATTATATTAGTTTACACGTATCCTGAGCACGTGTTTAAATAGTTGTCCACCTGAGTAAAACCAGAACTTCTTCTTACTCTCACAGTCTTTTCTTTGTTCTCACTCCAAGACCCCTGCCCCCCATTGACTATAAATAAAGGTGCCAAGGGGAACCACCCTTTGTAACACATTCCTTTGTAGCCTAGCATGCAGAGAGTGTGGTTACCCTTGTGCAAGTAAAACTCTAAGTGTGTTGTCTCGTAATTAATGGTGTGTACAGAGTTGGAGTGGAAAGCCTGTCGCTTTCTCCAACATATACTGTACTGTAGTTTGGTCCTGTGTGCAGAGTTGGAGTGGAAAGCCTGACGCTTTCTCCAACAAACAATATCAGTTAATACAGTCTCTTTAGGAACTGGGGGAAAAATACACAATATTTTCAGCAAACATTGATGAATAGTTACTTTTTATGCCATAAATTGAACAAAATTACAAAATAAAAACATTATTATGGCACTCTGCAAAAGTTTGGGCACCCTACGTAATCAGTACTTAGTAACACCTCCTCTGCCAGATATCACAGCTTACAAGCGCTTCTTATAGCCAGCTGAAAGGCTTTCAGTTCTTGTACTTGGGATTTTCTCACATTCTTCCTTGCAAAAGGCTTCTAGTTCTGTAATATTCTAATATATCAAGGGCTGTATTGTCAAATAGGAGATCGGCAGCATTCTCCCACCTGAGAAAACTGTACTACAATGCCCTTGATAGTGTGTAGAAACACACTCGTCAGCTCTAGTCCTCCTGTAACAACGCAAAAGGACTGGCAACCCTCAGGTATTTATGCGTGCGATTGTATGATAAATTCACCCTGACAGTCTCACACTTCTCTTGGTACCAACAGGTCTCATGGAATATATAAAAGGCAACTGCAACAATTATACTCGGCACTAAACATCGAGGCACGGAAATGCAGCAGAGCTTGTGTATTTCTCAGGATGCATTCTAGTAAAATGCCCGGAAAATGAGCTAAAGACATATTTCAAGGGGCACTATATAAAACCGATGGAAATTTTACTGATTAAATAAAAGGAAAAGCATCGTTTGAAAAATCACAAATGTTTCTAAGATTCAATGCATCGCTTTTTGACCACATCATAGCGATGAACACATCATTGTTCCTGACAATGTCCTAATACAGAAATAAAACTTTATGTTGGTAAACTCAAAAAGCCTTCAGCTGTCACACTGGCTAACGATCTCAAACGATTATAAAGCAGCATTTTGAAAAGCGCTGTTTTAAAATAACAGATACAACACTTACCTTGTCTTCTGGCCAAATGCTTTTCACGGCTTGGCACTCCAACGGTGCTGAAACGAAATTTGTATTTCCTCCTACCTCGTTGGCCCTTCAGTTCTTCTTTTCTCCCTTTGGATGTTTTTTTCCTTCTTCGTTGGATATTGTTTTTTATTTTTGTTTGTTTTTTTTTACTTTGCATGTTTTTCCTTCTTCGGATATTATTTTTTTGGCTTATTTTTTTAGACGATGTTTTTTTCGTCTTCTTTAAAAATTGATTTTTTTCGTCTTCTTTAAATATTGTTTTTTTTTTCATCCTTTTGATGTTGTTTTACGGAACAAGAGCCGTACAGTGCTACTCTATCAGGAGGTAGCGCCAACTGAACGCCTTGAAGCAGTACCCAGCTCTTTTATAGGGAGCGTCAACCCGAAGTCAAGTTCTAGAACGTTGCACTCACTTTTCATTGGTTTCCCAGCTATGCTGTCAGAATAATGTTTGCTGATTGGTCGAAAATTTTAAAACGTACCCGAGTACTGTAAAAAAAACTCAAGATCTTGCTACCCTATCTTGCACCCATAAGGTGATTTTTTTTATACGTTATATGCAGCTATTTGTAGCAGGCCGTAATTAGACTAATCCACCCTTTGTCAATAAAGCCAACAAGAGAACAGGTTGCCCAAAGTTTGCTCAGGTACACGCCACAGCACAACCTTAAAAACACATCCAGCACAAATCACACTAGTGAATGACACAGCAAATCACAGCAATAAAAAAGACCCCTATGGGCAATCCAGCACCCAGACTACAGGTGCCAAAAGGCCCAGCCTGCCTAATAATGAACCCAAAATATACATACAACAAAGAAAAAGACACAAACAAAAAAGAAAATAAAACTAGCCAGCTGCTCCCACTAAACCCCGCTCCCGAGGCCACTAAGCCGGCTGGCTTGATAATACACGATACAACCTCAGATAAAACATATTAAAGCAACACCAGGGAGGTTTACAACCTGATCCTTAAAATTATCGACCCGTAATTCCACCTTGAAAACCCCTAAAGAACAGTAGTTTACCCCATGACTCACTGCCCCATTCAAACAAAAAAAAAACAGGTTTTTGGGGTAACCTTTAGGTCAGCTCTTCAAAACCAGGTATGAGGACTCTTCAGCTAATCAGTCCTCTAATTAGAAATCTAATTAGGGAGTTGCAGCGAAAACCTGCATACACACCGGCCCTTTGCGGATAAGATTGTTCACCCCTGAAACAAGCAAACAGAAAGGCTGCTACACTGCAAATTCAATATGCCCGCCGATGCTCCACCAAATCTATCAGGACCCTGCCTGTCTTTCCCGTGCCTGCTCCTTTGCCAATATGCCCTACCATCGGAACATGCACAGCCATCTCGCCCCGGCTATGCCTCCAGTCCGAACTGCAGTTCCTATACCTGCCTATAATTGCCTGGCTACAATCCATCCCCCAAAATGAAATTGATGACCCAACGATCACAGCTAAGAATTCTATCCCCAAACCACTGGTCTTCCTCCCCAACCGAACGATCATTCACTGACCGTGGTAACTTATAAGGGTTGGTATGATGACCAGTGGTGGACCTCACCGAACGTTTAACTGGTCTCTACACCTCGGGGGGGACATAACCTCCTCCATTATACGAGGCCTACTTGTGGATGCTCTATTGCGACCCCTCCCACCAGCCCTGTCCCCGTAAAATCACAGAGTCCTCATCCGATTCCATTTCTGTTGCCCCTGTGGGCAACCCAGACTCAGGAGACATTACCAGAACATCTTCCCCTGACATAACAACCCCCTGTGGTACTGGACGCAACTCTGTTCGGTGAACTTGACGGACAACCCCGTCCCCCTCCATTGGAGTTGCAGAGTAAACTGCACCCTGATCTTGGGGACACCGAACTACCATATACAAACAGGCATCCCAATGATCCTGTATTTTACCTCGAACATGGTTCCGCAAACACACCAGCTGACCTTCATCAAACCCCTAATCATTAACCAACTCATTGTGTTTCCGATTTCGTGGTGTGGCTTGTTCCTCCAACTAAGCCTTCACATACTCTTGAAGCACCTGCAAACTTTCCTGATGGTTTTGTACCCATTCCTCCAAAGGTCCACCATACTGACTGATCCCGGCAGGAGCCTGAAGATAGTGTATCGGTAATCGAGGCTCACAGCCAGACCTTAAATAAAAAGGCATCATCCAGTCATTTGGTGGGGTGTAGTATTGTAAGCTTCTCTGCTGGAGGAAGTGTGTGAAGCAAATTGTGCAAAAAAAATATTAAAGCAACACCAGGGAGGTTTACATCTAGATCCTTAAAATGATCGACCTGCAATTCCACCTTGAAAATCCAATTACCATATAAAGGATACAAGATGTAAAGATGACAAATGACATGGCACACATTTGTTGTTTAGACTGTTGTGTCAGGTTAATTGAAAGCTGAAGGATCTTAGTGTTTACTAGTCTAAGTAACAGAATGTCTAAACACTGTGCTTGCCTTTATGGGTTTTTAAGCAGAACATATAGGTATAGAAACATATTAACATTACGTTTCACGATTCACTGACTGGAGAATAGGAGAATATACACATCAATATTACTACTTAAGTTAACTAACCCTAATCCCAACCCCTATTGGCACGGAGCCCGCCAGGGTTCAGGTGAGATATAAATCTGTAATCTGTATCAATGGTTTTGCTATCCATACCCACCCTATTAATGTTAGCTTCCCAGGGTTTCTTGTTAGACAAGCTCTGTGTCTCTCTATACCCCCATTTACTGCACGACTGATTGTCCATTTATAAAGAATCAAATAGGGTGAAGATGGTTTTAGTTTACAATTACTCTGGAAGGTGACCAGATTAAAAAAAACTAAATACCATGCCTACGTGTATGTAATCTCCATCACAGTCCCCATTTTCCCCATAATCCTCGTTTTGATAGTGCCAATTTGTGTAATGTGAGTTTTTTTTTTTTTTTAAAAACTGTTATAGAAGAACATACTGGATGCCACATGTGTACAATTACCCCTTTCTAATTAGTGGGGTCCGTTGTGTCAGCTACAGCCTTTACTAACATACACATAAGTATACAGTCTTACAGCACTTTTGTTTTCCTTTTGTATTTAATGGTTTTCCATTTAGGGGGCAGCATGGTGGTGCAGTGGTTAGCACTGTTGCCTCACACCTCTAGGGCCCGGGTTCGAGTCTCCACCTGGGTCACATGTGTGTGGAGTTTGCATGTTCTACCCATGTCATCGTGGGGTTTCCTCCGGGTACTCTGGTTTCCCCCACAGTCCAAAAACATGCTGAGGCTAATTGGAGTTGCTAAATTGCCCATAGGAGTGTATGCGTGAGTGAATAGTGTGTGAGTGTGCCCTGCGATGGGCTGGCCCGCCATCCTGAGTTGTTCCCTGTCTCGTGCCCATTGCTTCCGGGATAGGCTCCAGACCCCCCGCGATCCAGTAGGATAAGCGGTTTGGAAAATGGATGGATGGATGGACAGTTTTCCATTTGAGGAATTAGCAAAAAACTGCAGTGCATGATGGGTAGGATCTAAAGGCTGCCTAACGCCCTTAATTTGTTTGCAATTTCGCCAGGTAGGCTACCTTCTTTAAACTGCGTTTTGCTAGACTACACATTTCGAGATGTTTTATTGTAGTCTTGGTAAATATATATATATAGTTTAGCCTAACCCAGCCACTTAAGGGAGCAAGCCAGCTCAGGTAGGTGCCAGTCCCAAGCCCGGATTAATGGAGAGGGTTGGCGTCAAGAAATAAAGAGAAATAAAGACAACTAATACTCCTAGTTTGCGAGATCTGACTGCAATGGCAGCACTGCTACAAGGGTGTGGATAAATCTATACAAATATCACCTGCATGCACATTACTTCTTTTACAATAACCAACTCCTGATCCATACTGTTAGTCGTGAAAAAAAAAACTATCGTGTACATAGAGGCCCTGTGTAAAAAGATAACTGCCAAGGAAAAGATCAAAAACATTTATTTCAAGGATACAAAGTTTTTATGGTCATGTACAGTGTACAGTGCAATTCTTATTTGATTAACTTGAATGTCTCCACAGACTAGACGATTAAACAAATAAAGCAGCGCAACATTACAATAACTAATAACAAATAAACAAAGCTCACGAGTACTATTACAGTATTTATATCATTTATTTAAACTTAATTTTACCAGGTAAATTAACTACAAAGCAGTTACCACTGCTTTACCTGCTTCTCGGGAGAAATAGCAGATATACGTCATGTATGTGACTAAATTCTTAAGCCAATAAGGGCAAAGTTGTGTCGTAATGGAGGCGGATCCAGTTTGTGCAGCCGGTTAAAGACACTACGGGCATGTAAATGGAGAACGAAATTATAGTTATACCGAATCTCCTACACACAATACCAAGGTTACCAACTTTGGTCAGCTGACCGGAGTGAGACGTTCAATTCCCGTAAGATTTCTTTGCGCCAGCCTGAGAGTCTGAAAACACGTCACACCAGATGCATGAGAGATGGAAACCTGGGATATTCAGTCGAATCAGATCAAATATGATGCTAAGTTAGTACTAAGTTAAAATATGTTCCGGACTTGTAACATGCACCCATGATTTGGAACAGTCAGCAGGCTGTCTCTGGCCACGCCCCCTACACTCGGTCCGGCCCCTGGCTTTTCCTGAATTCTGATTCCTTTAGATAAACATTGACTTCATTGATATTGTTATTGATTTATCGACAGACCATCATACTTTTTAGACGTTATAATAACAACACTCTATTGATCCCCAAAGAGAGAAATTCTCTCCTTGCCTGCCCCCTCTTACTGTCCATGATACACAAGCACATATGTAGAAAAACGTCAGCTTGGAAGCCAAGGCTGGACTTAACCTACTCTATTCTGGTATTCTGTTCTCCCAAGTAAGGCGTGGGTTCGAATCCAACTTCCGACAAAAGTTCTTCAATCGCTACAGCACAATTTGAGCCACTGATCGGCTTTAATTGCTTTGTTTTATTTTTGCGTTTCAGGCAAAACTACATAACACTTAAAGACACTACGGGCATGTAAATGGAGAACGAAATTATAGTTATACCGAATCTCCTACACACAATACCAAGGTTACCAACTTTGGTCAGCTGGCCGGAGTGAGACGTTTCTCAGGCGCCAGCCTGAGAGTCTGAAAACACGTCACACCAGATGCATGAGAGATGGAAACCTGGGATATTCAGTCGAATCAGATCAAATATGATGCTAAGTTAGTACTAAGTTAAAATATGTTCCGCACTTGTAACATGCACCCATGATTTGGAACAGCAGCATACCTGTCAAGGTTTGGATTTGAAAATAAAGGAAATTTTCCGGCACCCGCCGTGAGCCATCCCACCACCGCAACCAGGCTCCAGTATCCCTTACATTTTAAGACAGGAAATATAAAATAATATAAATTATATAAAATATAATATAAATATAAATATAAATATATAAAATATATAAAATATATTTTTGGCCACAACCGGGATTCGAACCCCGGTCTCCCGTGTGAAAGGCGGCGATCTTACCACTACACTATCCAGCAACTATATAATATAAGGGAGATTTACGGGAAAATACTAATACGGGAGGACGGCGGGAAAGAGAAGTAAAATACGGTAGTTTCCCGGCCAAAACGGGAGACTTGACAGCTATGGTCAGCAGGCTGTCTCTGGCCACGCCCCCTACAGTCGGTTGCGTTTCAGGCAAAACTACATAACACTTAAAGACACTTCGGGCATGCAAATGGAGAACGAAATTATAGTTATACCGAATCTCCTACACACAATACCAAGGTTACCAACTTTGGTCAGCTGGCCGGAGTGAGACGTTCAATTCCCGTAAGATTTCTTTGCGCCAGCCTGAGAGTCTGAAAACACGTCACACCAGATGCATGAGAGATGGAAACCTGGGATATTCAGTCGAATCAGATCAAATATGATGCTAAGTTAGTACTAAGTTAAAATATGTTCCGCACTTGTAACATGCACCCATGATTTGGAACAGCAGCATACCTGTCAAGGTTTGGATTTGAAAATAAAGGAAATTTTCCGGCACCCGCCGTGAGCCATCCCACCACCGCAACCAGGCTCCAGTATCCCTTACATTTTAAGACAGGAAATATAAAATAATATAAATTATATAAAATATAATATAAATATAAATATAAATATATAAAATATATAAAATATATTTTTGGCCACAACCGGGATTCGAACCCCGGTCTCCCGTGTGAAAGGCGGCGATCTTACCACTACACTATCCAGCAACTATATAATATAAGGGAGATTTACGGGAAAATACTAATACGGGAGGACGGCGGGAAAGTGAAGTAAAATACGGTAGTTTCCCGGCCAAAACGGGAGACTTGACAGCCTGAGATGGTCAGCAGGCTGTCTCTGGCCACGCCCCCTACAGTCGGTCCGGCCCCTGGCTTTTCCAGCGTGTTCGCGAAAACGACTTCATTTATTTTCTTATTGATTTATCGACAGACCATCATACTTTTTAGACGTTATAATAACAACACTCTATTGATCCCCAAAGAGAGAAATTCTCTCCTTGCCTGCCCCCTCTTACTGTCCATGATACACAAGCACATATGTAGAAAAACGTCAGCTTGGAAGCCAAGGCTGGACTTAACCTACTCTATTCTGGTATTCTGTTCTCCCAAGTAAGGCGTGGGTTCGAATCCAACTTCCGACAAAAGTTCTTCAATCGCTACAGCACAATTTGAGCCACTGATCGGCTTTAATTGCTTTGTTTTATTTTTGCGTTTCAGGCAAAACTACATAACACTTAAAGACACTACGGGCATGTAAATGGAGAACGAAATTATAGTTATAGCGAATCTCCTACACACAATACCAAGGTTACCGAACTTTGGTCAGCTGGCCGGAGTGAGACGTTCAATTCCCGTAAGATTTCTTTGCGCCAGCCTGAGAGTCTGAAAACACGTCACACCAGATGCATGAGAGATGGAAACCTGGGATATTCAGTCGAATCAGATCAAATATGATGCTAAGTTAGTACTAAGTTAAAATATGTTCCGCACTTGTAACATGCACCCATGATTTGGAACAGCAGCATCCCTGTCAAGGTTTGGATTTGAAAATAATTCGAACCCCGGTCTCCCGTGTGAAAGGCGGCGATCTTACCACTACACTATCCAGCAACTATATAATATAAGGGAGATTTACGGGAAAATACTAATACGGGAGGACGGCGGGAAAGAGAAGTAAAATACGGTAGTTTCCCGGCCAAAACGGGAGACTTGACAGCCTGAGATGGTCAGCAGGCTGTCTCTGGCCACGCCCCCTACAGTCGGTCCGGCCCCTGGCTTTTCCAGCGTGTTCGCGAAAACGACTTCATTTATTTTCTTATTGATTTATCGACAGACCATCATACTTTTTAGACGTTATAATAACAACACTCTATTGATCCCCAAAGAGAGAAATTCTCTCCTTGCCTGCCCCCTCTTACTGTCCATGATACACAAGCACATATGTAGAAAAACGTCAGCTTGGAAGCCAAGGCTGGACTTAACCTACTCTATTCTGGTATTCTGTTCTCCCAAGTAAGGCGTGGGTTCGAATCCAACTTCCGACAAAAGTTCTTCAATCGCTACAGCACAATTTGAGCCACTGATCGGCTTTAATTGCTTTGTTTTATTTTTGCGTTTCAGGCAAAACTACATAACACTTAAAGACACTACGGGCATGTAAATGGAGAACGAAATTATAGTTATAGCGAATCTCCTACACACAATACCAAGGTTACCGAACTTTGGTCAGCTGGCCGGAGTGAGACGTTCAATTCCCGTAAGATTTCTTTGCGCCAGCCTGAGAGTCTGAAAACACGTCACACCAGATGCATGAGAGATGGAAACCTGGGATATTCAGTCGAATCAGATCAAATATGATGCTAAGTTAGTACTAAGTTAAAATATGTTCCGCACTTGTAACATGCACCCATGATTTGGAACAGCAGCATACCTGTCAAGGTTTGGATTTGAAAATAAAGGAAATTTTCCGGCACCCGCCGTGAGCCATCCCACCACCGCAACCAGGCTCCAGTATCAACAACAACAAACAAACAAATTTATTTTTATATAGCGCATTATCACAACATTACATTGTCTCAAAGCGCTTTACAGTATCCTCACCCAAAGCCCCCAGTGAGTAAGCCATAGGCGACAGTGGCAAGGAAAAACTCCCTAGAAGGAAGAAACCTTGAGAGGGACCAGACTCAAAGGGGAAGCCCATCCTCCAGGGGCCGGCAGGGATAGTCAAATAGAGAGAGGAGAGCAAGGAAGATAAGCCAATGCCGAAGCCGAGTCTTCTTCCAATTGCCAGGCAACCAGAGGTAAGGCAGCGGGTCATACATGGAAGATCAGAACGGCGAGCTGGATGCAGGGACGTCACTGGTGGTGGTCGGGTGTGCTGGATATCTTGATAGATTGAGGTCTCCAGGCATCACCCCCAGGAGGAGTAGGGGAAATAAAATGTACAATTAGGCATAGTAGAGGAGGCTATTGGCAGTGCTAAAAGCTAGGTGAGTACAATATGAAGTGCAATCTGCAAGCTCCGGCAGATATGGCTATGGCAGCATCAGTAGGAGGGAGAGGCAAGTGGGAATGCCGGCATGGGGAGTCCCTGAAATGTCAGCACTCCAGTTCCACAAGAGATTGCAAAGCTAGAGTGACAGCACTGACAATCCAGTTCATCCAAAGCCAATGGCACCGATCCCCACCCAGCTCTACACCTCACACTACAGGTCTGCCTGGGAGTGAAGAGTTAGCTAGGGCTAGAACTAGTGTCCCTATACGCTAAACTAAACAGGTGTGTTTTTAGTCTGGACTTGAGTTTTTAGTCTGGACAGAGCACGTTACTGACACACACATCTTCTTCGCAATGTTGCACACCTCTTTAAAATTTGCCTTTGTGATCTCCGATTGCCTCAATCGGACATCATTAGTGCCGACGTGGATAACTATCTGAGAGTATTTACGTTTACTTTTAGCCAGCACTTTTAAATTTGCCGAGATGTCGGTCGCTCTGGCACCCGGGAGACAATTTACAATGGTCGCTGGAGTCGCTACTCTCACGTTTCTTAGAATAGAATCACCAATTATTAGAGCACTTTCAACAGGCGTCTCAGTGGGAGTTTCACTGAGTGGGGAGAACCTGTTGGAAACGCGGATAGGCGAATGGTGCCGGTGTAAGTTTGGTTTGGATTTGCGACTATGCCGCCGGGTCGTCACCCACTCGCCTTGCTGCGAAGGCTCTGCTGCCGGAGCAGGGGGAGACTTACTGGCTATCGCGGACATATCCGGAGCCGCTAATACTGAGTCAATAAAACTCTCATTCTCCTGAATGTTATGTAACGTCCGGATACGTCCCTCTAACACTACAATCTTCTCCGTCAGTCTAGCGACTAACTGACACTTCTCACATGTATAAATACCGCTAATGACTGGAGAAGAATAGCTAAACATATTACACTCAGAACACGGAACAGTAGACATGGCGTTGTACTTACGTAAACTGAGGCTGTAAGGCTGGAAGCACCTTCTTAATTGAACGAAGATCGTGGGTCGGTACTTGCGTAGGTGATTAATCCGTCGGGGTCTGGGAAATTTTATTTATTTATTTTGGAGGATTATTAATCTTGCGAAGCTTTTTCCCAATGACTTAACTCGAATTATTATTTAGGTGATATCTATGGTTTCAAAGTTCGCGCGCTAGCAGTCAGTATCACTCTCGCAGGAAACAGGAAACAACGGAAATGACCACGTGTATCCCTTACATTTTAAGACAGGAAATATAAAATAATATAAATTATATAAAATATAATATAAATATAAATATATAAAATATATAAAATATAAAATAACCATTTGTCATTTATTTTCTATTAATTTTTCATGTTCACTCATGCGGCTCTGTCATTCACTAATGACTTGGATTTTTCATGCCGACTGACATCGTTCCTTCCCCGTGGGAGACAAATCTTACAGAACGCGTGACCCATCCTGCTCCTCTTCAGGAAAGTAAATTCGTCATCTTCGTCATCACCCCTTAAAACAATTACTGAAGCGAGACGGCGCACGCGTTACGGCGACAGATTTAAATTGTGAGTGCACTATATCTCGTCGCAAATGGTGCTTAACCACGGCGGGTCTCAAGCACAGGAGACTCCCAATTTCTAAATGACACACACTTGGCTCACAGCGCAAAGTTGTGTTAAACTTGCTTTGTCTAAAGCAGGCACACACATACGAGTATGATCCTGATAGGTAACTAAGCTATCGGTCTTATGTCCAAGCGCAACATAATTTAGGTTAGAACCTCATAACAAGTATTCCCGTTCGCTAATAGAGAGATCTCTCCCAGGATATATAGAAACGGAGACACTCGTCCGAATTGAACCTGGAAACAAAGCGCTACATCTGAGAATCTCGTCAGACATAGGGTTAAAGTTTACTGCAGTTTAATACGAAAGAACTACAATGAAATCACCGAAAATAAAACAAAATAATATAACTACTAATAATAGAAATAAAAATAACTATAATAAGCCCATATGATCCCGCTTAAATGCCTTCAGATTGCCATGAGTGCGACTTTTGCAACCAGTTGACAGTAGCGCTTCTTCACTGCACGTTCGGTCATAAAAAGTTTAAATTGTGTGCTCAGAATAAGTTTAAACCTTGTGCCTTGTGATTATTAACCAATTTTTATGCTGAATGGTCGGCTCAAACTCAATTGCGAAACACCGTGAGTCTGTTAATGTGTGACTTAAATGGAACTCATTAATAACCAGTATCACGTAATAACCTGGGTTAGAATAGAAGGCTTGTCCAACGAGCTGCGTCACCAGGTAATGTAAACGATCGGTAGCGAAGCTCCCCTCACGGCCAATGAGAGAGAGTCTCGCGATATTTCAGGCGAATTTGAGGTTTCAGAGCGTAGATCGCACAGGCAGGGATTCTTGTGAGCACTCAATGAACGGAGGCTGAAGTTGTGTAAAAGACATGCATTTATTCCTATAACTAACATAAGACAGACATTACACCTAACAAACAATAAACACGAAATAACGGAGTGGACACAAACAATGTAATCATGAAAATGCAATGACCAGATTTAAAATGAGTAACCTTAAAAGGGAAAATACTGTTCTGCAAAGCAAGCAATTTGTGGAAATACTGTCCTAAAGTAATATAGCAGGTGAATAGGAGTTTAGGTTGTTATAAATGAAAGGAAGTTTGTTTACTTGGTTGCAGAGTGGGGGGGGGGGGGGTCTTGGCAGTTGGTTGCGGAGGCTGATGAGCTGATGGGTGATGGCACTCAGGGAGGCGCGGTGTTTGCAGCGGTTGTTGGAGTGGAGCCCCTCTGATTCCCTCTCCTGGTGAAGCTTGGGCTTGGTTGCAGTTCTCTGTCCAGCTGGGTCTTCACTGATAGGCTTCAGGAGGGCTTCTTGTGGGCTTCTCTTCTCTTGGGCTGATGTTCTCTGCCTCTCTTCGTGCTGATGGTCTTTTGTTTTCTCCTCCCTTCTGTTTCTCCTCTCCTGGCTTTGTTCTGAGGTGCCAGGTTTTATAGTGTAAAGTTCGTGAATAGGAGTGACCAGGAATTCGACTCCTGGACCAATGGCTGACCATCCATTTGGCGGGCTTTCGGAAGGGGGTCTGTATCAGTCCTTTTGAGATTTATGACCAGAGTGATTTCCCTTGTATTGATGATTTTCGTTAGGCTGGTGTAACTTTTGATATATTCACTTTCGTGGTAACCACTGACCAGATTTGGAAACTGGAGTGATTTTCCATCGGTTTGATACCAAACATGCCATAGCAGCCTAGCGGTTCACACCTCATACCATCTGTAATGATTAATTAATGATTACTTATATTATGTCGTTATGTTATATTACTCACACCTTATTTTATGCCTCACAATCTATATAATTGTAAATATACTGTGTAGCTGCTGGCGCGTTCCAAACTAAATCTCATTGTACTTACAATGTCAATAAAAACATCCATCCATCCATCTAGGCAGGCCAGTGTCGCCTCCATCCTTCCTGAAGTCAGTGATTCCTTTGTCTTTGTGCTGTTTAGTGCCAAATTGTTTGCTGAACTCCAACCTATCAGTTTCTGGACCTCATCTCTGTAAGCTGACTCATAAGAACCAAAGAGATTTACAAATGAGAGGAGGCCATTCGGCCCATCAAGCTCCTTTGAGGAGAACTTAGCTAATAGCTCAAAAATCTTATCTAGCTCTGATTTAAAAGAACCCAGGGTTTTAGCTTGTGTTACAATAACAGGAAGACTATTCCATACTCTAACTACACGCTGTGTACAGAAATGCTTCATCAAATTCGTTTTAAAATGTTCTCCAGCTAATTTCCACTTATGGCCACGAGTTCTGGTATTTAAACTAACATTGAAATAGCCATTTGGCTGAACAGCATCCAGACCTGTTAGAATCTTAAACACCTGGATTATGTCCCCCCTTAGTCTCCTTTGCTCGAGGCTAAACAGATTCAGCTCAGCTAACCTCTCCTCATTAGACATTCCTCTAAGACCAGGAATCATTCTCGTTGCCCTACGTTGCACCTTTTCCAAGGCAGCAATGTCCTTCTTAAGGTATGGTAACCAAACCCGCACACAATATTCTAGGTGGGGTCTTACCAAGGAATTATATTATCGTAGCATCACTTGCCTTGTCTTAAACTCCACACACCTAGAGATGCAATGTGCCTTCTCGCGTGGTGTTCCTGCAGAGGGAGTCTGTGAGTGCTGGAGATTGGGGGAGGGGGCAGTGTGGCTATGTCTGCTCTGTGTTCCTCCAGACGAGCAAAGAAGCTGTTTAGCTCCTTTGCTAAAAGGGCGTTGCTGTTAACAGTGACGGTGTTGTTGCCTTTGAAGTTTGTAATGTGTTGTATTCCCTGCCACACCCACTGTGGGTTGTTGTATGTGAAGTAGACCTCTATTTTCTGTTTCTCTGCCTGCCTGGCAACCTTGATGCCCCTATTCAGGTTAGCTCTGGCTGCACTCTGTGTTCTTGACTGCGCTGTCTTGTCCTGTAGTATTGTATTGTTGCTCTTGTGTTTATCTTGCACTTTCTCCCTCTGTTTGTGCTCCTTTCACTCTGTATAGTTCTATCTTGCCCGCACTTGTGTCATCTTGTGTTGTTTCTGTTTTTCTTCTTTGTGTTGCACCGTGGTCCAGGAGGAACAATGTTTCCTTTCACTGTGTACTGTGTATATTGCTGAAATAACAATAAACCCACTTGACCACCTGCCTCAATTCATCCTGAAGAGTTTTCCAATGTTGTTCAAAGGTCTGTTTGTTTCGAGTGAAGGACACGCCCCTGGACGTGCTGGATAAGGGGACCACAGATCAGTGTCCTCAGTCCTGCTTCTCCCTTCAAAGCTGAGAGGAAGATGACCCGCCTGCTGCTTCTGGTTTTGGCTTATGGAGCTCTGCTTATCTCCACAGAGGCCCAGCAAGATTACCACAGTCTCCCTGCACTCACAAGACGGCCATTAAACTCGCAGTCGAAAATGCTCATCAAGGAACCCGTCAGCACATGAATTTCTATAACATCCAGGGCCGTCCGAAGGTAACTGCTGAGAAAGTGTTTACAAAAGTGTGAAACTTTCATCATCTGCAAGCTGAACTAATGAGTATCACATTGATTTTGATGTTTTAATTTCAATGCATATGATGCTTAATGTCTCTTCACAATGAAAGTGATGGTTGTATATCTCAGCCCTGGTCAATTTTACCTTCTCACAGTTTCTCTCTGAATCTGCTGCAGTCAAGTCTGTGACAGTTTGCCATTTTTTGGGTGATTATTGTTTGTTATATTGCCTTTAAAACAGTTGTAGGCAATTTTGTATATAACGTGTTTATGTGATTTAGATCAGCAGTGAATACATTGACATTGAGATTCTCTTGAGAGCAACAAAATGTCCAAAGTCAACTGCAACAGACCATCGGGCTGACTGTATTTTCATGGACAAGAGGGTAAGTAAAGAGTCACTGTGACTGTGAGCATTGGACATATCAGTTAGCAAATTAATTTAGGTTCATGTTAACTTTTTTGATGCCCTGCGGGGGAAAGTTAGCCAACAATAAAGTAACAAATACATAGGTGGCCTCAAAGAGCCAGTTCCTTCACCTTATTCTCAAATTTTAGTAGGTTTACAGGCTTAAAGGCTGGATTACCAGGCAGAAGCAAATGCTAATCATCTGAGGGGTGACCTGTAGATTATGCTTCGAGCTATGAACCCTAGCTGGCCTTATTTAAAGACCTGTGGGCTGTACTACAAAGCGGGTTTTACATACCCAGAGTTAACTCAATCGAGCCAGGTTAACTAAAACTCATTGTTGAAATCAGCCTTAAATGGCAGTGTGGTGTTTTGTGGTGAAAGGGCAGGACTTAACTCTTGTTTTAATTAGAAAGCCAGTAATTAAACCTGGTCAGAGCAGGGTAGATGTGCAGTGTGAATTACCCTTTAAATTTACCTCTTTAAATAGTGAACTACAGGACCACTTAGCTTGATCGGAGGACAGTATTTTAATACAGAGCAGTGTTCAGTTAAACGGGATTTGTTGTTCATACTTTTAGATGAACTTGCTTTGTATAATATAGCCTTATGGTGACCCTGCTTTGGAAGCTCTTTCCTCTAAAATTGTTCTGTGTCATTAAACCCTGCACTCCAGCAGCTCCGCCTTAAATCATTAGATATATCTTTACTACACCTTCTCTCACTGTATTTATTGCCCACCACTCTTTAAATACTGTTTTTGTGTGTCTGTGTGTTTTTGCAGCCATTCATTAACTGTAGAGTTTGCAGCAGACGGTCTGGTAATGATCTTACACATCCATCAAATGACTGTGTACCAAACAAGAAAGTGGATGAAGTAAGTGTAGAGAGTCTTAGCATTATGGAAATGTAACAGGTGTGTGAATTGTGTCTAAACATGTGGTTAAACTTTGATTGTGTTTGTACATGCAAAAATTTGATCAGAGTACTGTTTATTAATGACAATGTTACTTTTAATCTGAACAACAGTGGCAGCACCAAGGAAAAGCTTGGGGGGGGGGGCTCTAGCTCCTCCTCCAATGACCATAGTACCCCCACAGCACCCCCAAAATATTGGTTTAATTTTTTCTTTAACTATCTGTAAAATCTGTATATTGTGTAAGACATTTTTGCGGTTTTTACAGCATACTTGTAGTGTATTTTTTCTTCAAAGTACACATAGAGGCTCTGTGAGCTAGACGTTAGAATTTCATATTTTATCCTATTTTATCCATGCTGTAGCTTATCGTGCTGTGTGCTTCTATACACCATCTACATAAGCTGAAAAGCTAAAGCACCCGGTCTAAATAATCTCACTCCCCTATAGCACCTGTAGCATTAAGTCACTGGCGCTGCCACTGCTGAATAAACGACTCCAATCTGACTAAACCGCTTAACTTTTCCTCCCCATGTTACATTTCAGGACAAACGACGTAATATGTGTCCTTCTGATAAACCTCTTCTCAGACCTAAAACTGCCTTGGCTTCCAAGGACACTAAAGAAGCTGAAGGAGACCGTCTGGCTGTTTCTGATGGCTGATGGTCCTGCAATGTGGACCAGAGGAGGAAACTGGGAGGGAAAATGCTTTGCTTTATATCATGCCCACCCAAAGCCCCCAGTGAGTAAGCCATAGGCGCCGATAGCATGGAAAAACTCCCAAGAAGGAAGAAACCTTGGGAGGGACCAAACTCAAAGGGGGAGCCCATCCTCCTGGGGCCGGCAAAGTGTAGGTGCAGGATCACAAAAAAACTTGACGAGAGAAACGAGAGAATTCGACTGTCCCTCACAAAAACTGTAAAGTTTTAGTGGCTAAATTGCTTTTTCTATGCCTTTTCAAACAGGAGGAGATTTGTTTGGCTATACGTAGAAATTTTCTATACAATTTAGACAGCACAGAATCATTAACCTACTTTAGTGCATTTATTAATACAACCACATATTTCACACATTTTGACATCAGTCATGCAGTGAAGATACAGTCTCTTTATTTCTTGACGCCAACCCTCCCCATTAATCCGGGCTTGGGACCGACACCTAGTTGAGCTGGCTTTCTCCCTTAAGTGGCTGGGTTAGGCTAAACTATGCACATATTTATGAAGACTAGTATAAATTTATAAAGACCTCCCTAAATATGTAGTCTAACAAAACGCAGTTTAAAGAAGGTAGCCTACCTGGTAAACAAAGAAATTAAAAGGCCCACAGCATATAATCGGGCTATATCCAAGCAGTTTTTAAGAACGTAACCTACATGGCGAAATTGAATTACTTTCTGGACCAACAAACGCAACCAGACATGAACATTATGCACCTTCCTAGTCTTGATGTATGTCGTCATACAGATGAGGACGTTAAGGCAGCCTTTAGGTCCGACCCATCATGCACTGCAGTTTTTTGCAAATTCCTCAGATGGAAAACCATTAAATACCTCTTCTATTACCTTATATTACCTTATATTCATGTAATAAATATACAAATATCAATTAGTTGGAAATCAGCCAGACAGACGTAATTACTACAAATGGTTTCCACTGTATTTGTGACTCTGAGTGCCGCAGGCTTGGATGCAGTGCCGCACCATTTTGTAAGGCATGCACTGGCCAATCATGTAGCACTTCTCTCATAAATATTAATGAGACATCACCTATGTGACGCCCGCTCCGTCCGCTCCTCGTGTGTGCCACGCCCCCTAATTACCCAAGTGTGATTTCCTGATCGTGCCCAGTCGTGTCTTGTTTCCTGCTGCCTTGTTTCTTGTATTTAAGTTCCTGTTGTGTACTAATCCAGTGTCTGTCATTGATGTTAGTTGGCGTCTTCTGTTCCCTGCCCCGTTATTGGTAATAAACCCCTTGTTTGCCCTGATTACGGCTTTCTGCCCGTTTCTGCCTGTTCGCCCGCACGATCGCCGCTCTGCCCGCGATCGAGCGTGACAGAATGACAGACCCACTCAACAAGGCACAGCAGCAGACCGAGAGCCAACGTCTCGGTCTGCTCCAAGAGGTACACTACTGGCTGAACCAGCCCGACGTCCAGGAGGACCCCGTCGCGCTGCAATTGGCCACCGACAGCTGCGATCTCCTGCTGGCGATGTCCCCATCGGAGGGCGGGCATCGTCTAGGAGAGGTGCGCTCCCACCTCAACCAGCTGGTTCAGCGCCTAACAGCGCGGAGGTTGGGGCTGGACGCACGGTGCGTCCCGGAGGTTGTTCCCCAGCCGTCCGTCCTGTCGGACGTGGAGCAGCCTCCCGCGGACACCGTGACAAAGAGGAAGAAGAAGAAGAAGAAGAAGCACGCGATCGCCCCTGCAATCGTTTTGGGAGCGTGCGCGCTCATCCCCGCTTCTCTCCTAACCGGGGAATTGGAGGACTCCCCGGCTGACCTCGACGTCATCACCGCAGCTAAGCTGCCTGCGCTGGCAGCTTCCCCAGTCCGGGGAGAGCACCCAGCCGCCGCTGAGCTGCTACCGCCCCTCGAGCGGTACTACTACCGGCCGGAGCGGCTGGCCAACAAGGGGGCCCGCGCGGTGCGGGACGCTATCCCGCGTGTGCCCCGGGCACTTAAAGGGACCACGTCCGTCTTGCCCGCACGGGACCTGCCGGTCCCGCCGCCTGCAGCCCCTGCTCAGCCCGAGCAGCCGCCTCCTGTGCCTGCAGCCCCTGCTCAGCCCGAGCAGCCGCCTCCTGTGCCTGCAGCCCCTGCTCAGCCCGAGCAGCCGCCTCCTGTGCCTGCAGCCCCTGCTCAGCCCGAGCAGCCGCCTCCTGTGCCTGCAGCCACCTGCTGCAGCTCCCGGGCAGGCGCCCCCACTGCAGCCAGCTCCTGTTCCTGACCGTGCTCCTGTTCCTGCAGAGGCGCCCCCTCTGCAGCCGCCTGCTGCAGCTCCCGGGTAGGCGGCGCCCCCACTGCAGCCACCTGCTGCAGCTCCCGGGCAGGCGCCCCCACTGCAGCCAGCTCCTGTTCCTGACCGTGCTCCTGTTCCTGCAGAGGCGCCCCCTCTGCAGCCGCCTGCTGCAGCTCCCGGGCAGGCGCCCCCACTGCAGCCACCTGCTGCAGCTCCCGGGCAGGCGCCCCCACTGCAGCCAGCTCCTGTTCCTGACCGTGCTCCTGTTCCTGCAGAGGCGCCCCCTCTGCAGCCGCCTGCTGCAGCTCCCGGGCAGGCGCCCCCTCTGCAGCCGCCTGCTGCAGCTCCCGGGCAGGCGCCCCCACTGCAGCCGCCTGCTGCAGCTCCCGGGCAGGCGCCCCCACTGCAGCCGCCTGCTGCAGCTCCCGGGCAGGCGCCCCCACTGCAGCCAGCTCCTGTTCCTGACCGCGCTCCTGTTCCTGCAGAGGCGCCCCCTCTGCAGCCGCCTGCTGTAGCTCCCGGGCAGGTGCCCCCACTGCAGCCGCCTGCTGCAGCTCCCGGGCAGGTGCCCCCACTGCAGCCATCTGCTGCAGCTCCCGGGCAGGCGCCCCCACTGCAGCCAGCTCCTGTTCCTGACCGCGCTGCAGCAGCTCCCGAGGCGCCCCCTGACCGCGCTGCAGCAGCTCCCGAGGCGCCCCCTGACCGCGCTGCAGCAGCTCCCGAGGCGCCCCCTGACCGCGCTGCAGCAGCTCCCGAGGCGCCCCCTGACCGCGCTGCAGCAGCTCCTGTCCCTGGCCCCGCTCCTGTCCCTGGCCCCGCTCCTGTGACTCCTTCACCCTCACCCCGGCGACATCGACCCCGACCGGGGGTCGGTATGTCTGTGTCCCGCAGAGGGAGGGGACACAGACGTCGGACTGGGGTCCCTCCCGCCCTGCCCCCTGGCTCGCCCTCCCTCGCCTGCGCTCTGGCTCGGTTGGCGCCTGCAGGTCCTGGCCCTCCGGGTCGGCTGTCGCCTACGGGTCCCCCTCCGATGCCTCGTCACCCTGCCTCGCTCCCCCCTCCGGTGCCTGGTCGGTCGCCTGCGGGCTCCCCGACGGTGGCTACTTGGTTGCCTGCGGGGCCCCTACCTCCGGCCCTCCACCGGACGTCGCCGCCTGCTGCGGCTCCCCCCTCCTCCGGGCCTTCGCCGTGGGCCCCTCCTGCTCCCTCGTCCCCTTCCCCGGTGCTCCCTCCTGCTTCCTCCCTGGCCCCTCCGCGGGTCCCTCGCCCTGCCTCCTCGGCCCCTCCGAGGTCCCCTCCGGCTCCGGCCTCCCGGCCGCCTGCGGCCCCTCCGGCTGCCTCCCGTCGCCCGCTGGGGCTCCCTCGGGCTCCCCTTCCTTCCTCCTCCTTCTCTCCCTTCTTTCCTGTCCCTGTCCCGCCTGTCTTTGTTCCTCCTCCTGCCTTTGTCCCGCCGTCCTCTGTTCCTGGTCCCTTTGTTCCGCCCCGCTCTGTTCCTGGTTTCCCGTCGTTCCCTCCCGTCACTCCCGCTCCTTTTGTTCCGCCTGTTCCCTCTGTTTCTCCCTTCCTGGTCTGTCTGTCGGCTTTTCCTGTCTTGTGTAGTGTCCTGTCCTGGCTCCTGCCTCTTTGTCAGTTTTGCCTGTCTGTCTTGTTCCCTGTTCCCCGTTGATTTTTTTTTGCCCTTGTCTTTCAGGTTCTGATTTCCCGGTCTCGTCCCGTCCTTCGCCTCCTCCCGGGCGCGCCCGGTGTAGCGCGCCTTTGGGGGGGGGTTCTGTGACGCCCGCTCCGTCCGCTCCTCGTGTGTGCCACGCCCCCTAATTACCCACGTGTGATTTCCTGATCGTGCCCAGTCGTGTCTTGTTTCCTGCTGCCTTGTTTCTTGTATTTAAGTTCCTGTTGTGTACTAATCCAGTGTCTGTCATTGATGTTAGTTGGCGTCTTCTGTTCCCTGCCCCGTTATTGGTAATAAACCCCTTGTTTGCCCTGATTACGGCTTTCTGCCCGTTTCTGCCTGTTCGCCCGCACGATCGCCGCTCTGCCCGCGATCGAGCGTGACAACCTACCACCCTGCAAAAAAGAAATTTGCCGCTCGTCCCCCTGCACATGAACCAACATGGCTGTGTCAACCAGCGGAGCTCCGGAGCCTCTGGAGAAACACGCGGCAAAAAAGGCTCGCATACGGTCTTCCAGAGTTTGGGAATACTTCAGTCATGACACCTTTTCTGCGCCTCTACTGTAGCTGGCGTTAATGACGCTGTTTCAGCCATTTTATATTTTCTGTTTACTTATTCTGTCATGTAAGACTGAGACAAATTATCGTTTACGACTATTCTTACACACTGTAGCCTGACTTGCTGACTTAAGTAAGCTTAACTATAAGCTACCTTTGCTAGTGTTTGTGAATAACATGTTTCTCTAGTTATGAAATTATTCCATGTTTTAGCATCTGTTTCAACATTAAAGTCAAATTGGTATATTGAAATATGTAAAAACTATTGAACTATTAGCTTAAGTCTAACATAGAAAATCCTACTGAATCTCTTAAGATTTTCCTTTTTTGTTAATGCACTAATGTTTAAGAAGTGTCTTAAATTGAATTTCAGATTTGTGTGTGGGTGGGAGTGGGTGAATTGTATTAAATTCATACATTCATTCTTTTGGCTCAGACATTACTGACCTAAAACAAATTGAGGCATTGGGTAAGTGCTTAAATTAGCTACTAAATGGCAAAAAATATTCTAAATATCACATTTTCCATTCTTCGGTATAATTTTAATGAATCACCTATGCTGCCAAACATTAACGCATAGATTGTCACAACACTCTATGTTTTAGTTCTTCTTTATGTGTATAGGACGGTGTGATGGTTCTGGTGGTGGGTGTGGCCGACGCTGCTCGCGATGTTTGGCTATGCTGCAGTCCCAGGGACCAAGTTGGAACACATTTCCACCTTCAAGCTTAGGTGGAAAAACGGCACCGAGACCCAGCAGCAGGACAACTTCTTGTCCAGACAACCAGCCCTGCTTCATCATTGAAGTAAGCCCTGTGAACAGGAGCGAGATGTACTTCTGCAGTGGATGTTATAGCGGAAAGAACATCCCCATCCTCACGTCTGCCGGAGTGCCCCCTCAAGTGGGTGTGTGACTTAACTCGATGGATGAATTGGACAGAATGTACTGTTACTAGAGGTCGACCGATATGGGTTTTTCAAGTCAAGGGTCAGGCGATGGCCGATATATGCTGCTGATTTTTTTTGGCCGATAATTGGACGTTTTCCCCTCTATTTGCATGGTAAAATATCACACTAATAATAACAAACGATACACAAAATTTCTCAATTTAGCATTTATTGAATACTCGAATACTTGAATACTGGAAACAATAACACATTTATAAACAATAAAAATAGCAGCATCAGAATCTCTGTTAGTGCACAATATAGCAGCAAACTCCTCATGTTTGACGGAAGGAAATTTGTAAACAATACAAAAAGGAATAAGCATGTTATCTTTAGTTGTAATCCCACTTCCAGTCCCTGAGTCTTACTCACCACACTCATACTTCACAGCAAACAGACAGCAGTTAATTAACCAGAAGAGAAAAATGCAAAAACACAACAGAACTTGTAAATAATAACAAACTAATAGACAATAAAAATAGCAGCATCAGAATCTCTATTAGTGCCAAATATAGCAGCAAACTCCTCATGTCTGACGGAAGGAAAATTTGTAAATACACAAAGGAATGAGCACATCTTCAGTTTTAATCCCATTTCCAGTCCCTGAGTCTTCCTCATCCCACAAGCAGGCAAGGCATGTCACCCCGGTTGTGTGACACTTATTTTATATAATAAAATAAGTGCCCCCTGCGGCCCCAGAGCCCGAGCAGCCGTCTCCGCTGCCTGCAGCTACCGCGCCCACGTCCGAGGCGCTTTCCCTGCCTGCAGCTCCCGGGCAGGCGCCCCCTCTGCAGCCTGCAGCTCCAGTCCCTGGCCCCACTCCAGTCCCTTCTCCCCCTGTGACTCTGGTACCCTCACCCCGACGAGCCCGACCCCGGCCGCAGGTCCTTATGTCTGTGTCCCATAAGGGGAGAGGACACAGACGCACGGCTGGGGTCCCACCCGCCCAGCCCCCTGGCTCGCCCTCCCTCGCCGGCGCTAGGGCTTGGTCGGCACCTGCGGGTCCTGGCCCTCCGGGTCGGCTGTCGTCTGCGGGTCCCCCTCCGCGGCCTCGTCGCCCTGCCTCGGTCCCTCCTCCGGCGTCTTATCGGTTGCCTGCGGGCCCCCCGACGGCGGCTCCTCATTCGCCTGCTGGTCCTCCCGCTCTGGCGTGTCGGAGGACGTCGCCGTCTGCTGCGGCTCCCCCTCTCTCCTTGCCCTCGCCAGGGTCCCTTCCAGCTCCTTCGTCCCCTTCCCTGGTCTCCCCTCCGACTCCCTCCTTCGTCCCTGCGTCTGTCCCTCACCCCGTCTCCTCGGCCCCTCCGGCTCCGGCCTCCCGGCCGCCTGCAGCCCTTCCGGCTGCCTCCCGTCGCCCGCTGGGTCTCCCTCGGGCTCCTCTTGGTTCCCCCTCCTTCTCTCCCTGGCCTCCCGTCTTTGTCCCTCCTGCCTCTGCTCCCCCTCGCTTTGTTCCTCCTGTCTCTGTCCCTCCTCTCTTTGTCCCTCGTCCCTCTGGCTTCTGCTCCTCTTTCCCCGATGTTCCCTTCGTTCACTCCCGGTCCTTTTGTCCTGCCTGTTCCCTCCGTGTCCCCCTTTCTGATCTGTTTCTCTGCCTTTCCTGTCTTATGTCAAGTCTTGTCCTGGCTCCTTCCCCTGTGCCAGTTCTGTCTGTCCGTTCTGTTCCCTGTCCCTCATTAATGAGGTTTTATATAGATATACATATATGCCCGGCTTGTCCGCTCCTCGTGTGTGCCACGCCCCCTGATTACCCACGTGTGCTTCCCTGATCGTCTCCTGCTTTGCCCGATTACTTTGATTAGTCATGACCTATTTTAAGTCCTGGTCTTACCTGTTTGCCCTGTCCGTCATTGTAGTTTGTCAATGCCTGCGTTCCGTCCTGCTCTACCCGCTCCGTTTCCCCGATTAAAGACCCGTTTTCACAAACACAAAAAAAACTATATGTATACATATACATACACTGAACAAAAATATAAACGCAACACTTTTGTTTTTGCTCCCATTTTTCATGAGATGGACTTAAAGATCTACAATTCATTCCAGATACACAATATTACCATTTCGCTCAAACATTTCTCACAAATCAGTCTAAATGTGTGATAGTGAGCACTTCTGCTTTGCTGAGATAATCCATCCCACCTCACAGGTGTGCCACATCAAGATGCTGATCTGACATCATGGGTAGTGCACAGGTGTACCTTATACTGCCCACAATAAAAGGCCACCCTGGAATGTGCAGTTTTGTCTCACAGCAAAATGCCACAGATGCCACAAGCATTGAGGGAGCGTGCAATTGGCATGCTGACAGCAGGAATGTCAACCAGATCTGTTGCTCGTGCATTGAATGTTCATTTCTCAACCATAAGCCGTCTCCAAAGGCGTTTCAGAGAATATGGCAGTACATCCAACCGGCCTCACAACCGCAGACCACGTGTAACCACACCAGCCCAGGACCTCCACATCCAGCAGGTTCACCTCCAAGATCGTCTGAGACCAGCCACTCAGACAGATGATGCACGGCCCCATGTTGCAAGGATCTGTACACAGTTCTTGGAAGCTGAAAATGTCCCAGTTCTTGCATGGCCAGCATACTCACCGGACATGTCACCCGTTGAGCATGTTTGGGATGTGCTTGACCGGCGTATACGAAAGCGTGTACCAGTTCCCACTAATATCCAACAACTTCGCACAGCCATTGAAGAGGAGTGGACCAACATTCCACAGGCCACAATTGACAATCTGATAAACTCTATGCGAAGAAGATGTGTTGCATTGTATGAGGCAAATGGTGGTCACACCAGATACTGACCGGTTCTGAGTCCCCAGACCCCCAATAAAGCAAAAAACTGCACATTCCAGGGTGGCCTTTTATTGTGGGCAGTATAAGGTACACCTGTGCACTACCCATGATGTCAGATCAGCATCTTGATGTGGCACACCTGTGAGGTGGGATGGATTATCTCAGCAAAGCAGAAGTGCTCACTATCACACATTTAGACTGATTTGTGAGAAATGTTTGAGAGAAATGGTAATATTGTGTATCTGGAATGAATTGTAGGTCTTTAAGTCCATCTCATGAAAAATGGGAGCAGAAACAAGAGTGTTGCGTTTATATTTTTGTTCAGTATATATATTTATGGGTGTATCGAGACTAGATGGTCAGTATGGATAACTAAGGTGCACTAAAACTGGGTGAGCAGGCAAGGCATGTCACCCAGGTTGTGTGACAATTATTTTATATAAATGTATATATGTATATATATATTCCATCCACCATCCCTCCTTTACGGAGAACTGCGTTATTTTTATTGTCCATTACGAAAAAAATAAAAAAACTATATATATATATATATATATATATATATATATACATATATATTTATGGATGTATCGAGACTAGATGGTCATTATGGATAACTAAGGTGCACTAAAACTGGGTGAGCAGGCAAGGCATGTCACCCAGGTTGTGTGACAATTATTTTATATAAATGTATATATATATATATATATATATATATATATATTCCATCCACCATCCCTCCTTTACGGAGAACTGCGTTATTTTTCTTTTCTATTGCTAATAAAAAAACTATATATATGTACATATATATATATATATATATATATATATATATATATGGGTGTATCGAGACTAGATGGTCAGTATGGATAACTAAGGTGCACTAAAATTGGGTGAGCAGGCAAGGCATGTCACCCAGGTTGTGTGACAATTATTTTATATATATGTATGTATATATTCCATCCACTATCCCTCCTTTATGGAGAACTGCGTTATTTTTATTGTCTATTGCAAAAAAAAAACACAAAAAAACTATATATATATATATATATACACATATATATTTATGGGTGTATCGAGACTAGTTGGTCATTATGGATAACTAAGGTGCACTAAAATTGGGTGAGCAGGCAAGGCATGTCACCCCAGTTGTGTGACAATTATTTTATATAAATGTATATATATATTCCCTCCACCACCCCTCCTTTACGGAGGACTGCTTTATTTTTAATATCCATTGCGAAAAAAAAAACACAAGAAAAAGAAAAAATATCTATATATATACATATATATATATATATATATATATATGGGTGTGTCGAGACTAGATGGTCAGTATGGATAACTGAGGTGCACTAAAATTGGGTGAGCAGGCAAGGCATGTCACCCAGGTTGTGTGACAATTATTTTATATATATGCATATACATATTCCATCCACCATCCCTCCTTTACGGAGAACTGCGTTATTTTTCTTTTCTATTGCTAATAAAAAAACTATATATATATACATATATATTTATGGGTGTATCGAGACTAGATGGTCATTATGAATAACTAAGGTGCACTAAAATTGGGTGAGCAGGCAAGGCATGTCACCCCGGTTGTGTGACAATTATTTTATATATATATTCCATCCACCATCCCTCCTTTACGGAGGACTGCTTTATTTTTAATATCCATTGCGAAAAAAAAACACAAGAAAAAGAAAAAATATCTATATATATATACATATACATATATATATATATATATATATATATATATGGGTGTGTCGAGACTAGATGGTCAGTATGGATAACTAAAGTGCACTAAAATTGGGTGAGCAGGCAAGGCATGTCACCCAGGTTGTGTGACAATTATTTTATATAAATGTATATATATATATATATATATATATATATATATATATATATATATATATAATTCCATCCACCATCCCTCCTTTACGGAGAACTGCGTTATTTTTCTTTTCTATTGCTAATAAAAAAACTATATATATGTACATATATATATATATATGGGTGTATCGAGACTAGTTGGTCATTATGGATAACTAAGGTGCACTAAAACTTTGTGAGCAGGCAAGGCATGTCACCCAGGTTGTGTGACAATTATTTTATATATATGTATATATATATTCCATCCACCATCCCTCCTTTATGGAGAACTGCGTTATTTTTATTGTCTATTGCAAAAAGATAACACAAAAAAAACTATATATATACATATATACATATATATATATATATATATATATATATATATATATATATGGGTGTATCGAGACTAGAAGGTCATTATGCATAACTAAAGTGCACTAAAATTGGGTGAGCAGGAAAGGCATGTCACCCCAGTTGTGTGACAATTATTTTATATATATGTATATATATATATATATTCCCTCCACCACCCCTCCTCTACGGAGGACTGCTTTATTTTTATTTCCATTGCAAAAATAAAAAATTTTAAAACACAAAAAAAAAAAAAAAACGAAAATAATAATAATAAAAATAATTTTGAATGTGTATTCAAATAAGTTTGAATGTGTGTGAACTATATATAAATATATATATACACATGCATATACAGAAATATATACACACACACACATATATATATATACACACACACACACACACAGACACACACTCACATAAACACATACACACACTGTGTACAGTCTTATGCAAAGGTTTGGCACCCCTTGACAAATAACATCTTTTCAATTACAAAAGCAACAATATCAGTTAATACAGTCTCTTTAGGAACTGGGGGAAAAATACACAATATTTTCAGCAAACATTGATGAATAGTTACTTTTTATGCCATAAATTGAACAAAATTACAAAATAAAAACATTATTATGGCACTCTGCAAAAGTTTGGGCACCCTACGTAATCAGTACTTAGTAACACCTCCTCTGCCAGATATCACAGCTTACAAGCGCTTCTTATAGCCAGCTGAAAGGCTTTCAGTTCTTGTACTTGGGATTTTCTCACATTCTTCCTTGCAAAAGGCTTCTAGTTCTGTAATATTCTAATATATCAAGGGCTGTATTGTCAAATAGGAGATCGGCAGCATTCTCCCACCTGAGAAAACTGTACTACAATGCCCTTGATAGTGTGTAGAAACACACTCGTCAGCTCTAGTCCTCCTGTAACAACGCAAAAGGACTGGCAACCCTCAGGTATTTATGCGTGCGATTGTATGATAAATTCACCCTGACAGTCTCACACTTCTCTTGGTACCAACAGGTCTCATGGAATATATAAAAGGCAACTGCAACAATTATACTCGGCACTAAACATCGAGGCACGGAAATGCAGCAGAGCTTGTGTATTTCTCAGGATGCATTCTAGTAAAATGCCCGGAAAATGAGCTAAAGACATATTTCAAGGGGCACTATATAAAACCGATGGAAATTTTACTGATTAAATAAAAGGAAAAGCATCGTTTGAAAAATCACAAATGTTTCTAAGATTCAATGCATCGCTTTTTGACCACATCATAGCGATGAACACATCATTGTTCCTGACAATGTCCTAATACAGAAATAAAACTTTATGTTGGTAAACTCAAAAAGCCTTCACCTGTCACACTGGCTAACGATCTCAAACGATTATAAAGCAGCATTTTGAAAAGCGCTGTTTTAAAATAACAGGTACAACACTTACCTTGTCTTCTGGCCAAATGCTTTTCACGGCTTGGCACTCCAACGGTGCTGAAACGAAATTTGTATTTCCTCCTACCTCGTTGGCCCTTCAGTTCTTCTTTTCTCCCTTTGGATGTTTTTTTCCTTCTTCTTTGGATATTGTTTTTTATTTTTGTTTGTTTTTTTTACTTTGCATGTTTTTCCTTCTTCGGATATTATTTTTTTTGGCTTATTTTTTTAGACGATGTTTTTTTCGTCTTCTTTAAAAATTGATTTTTTTCGTCTTCTTTAAATATTGTTTTTTTTTCATCCTTTTGATGTTGTTTTACGGAACAAGAGCCGTACAGTGCTACTCTATCAGGAGGTAGCGCCAACTGAACGCCTTGAAGCAGTACCCAGCTCTTTTATAGGGAGCGTCAACCCGAAGTCAAGTTCTAGAATGTTGCACTCACTTTTCATTGGTTTCCCAGCTATGCTGTCAGAATAATGTTTGCTGATTGGTCGAAAATTTTAAAACGTACCCGAGTACTGTAAAAAAAACTCAAGATCTTGCTACCCTACGGAGCACCCATAAGGTGATTTTTTTTATACGTTATATGCAGCTATTTGTAGCAGGCCGTAATTAGACTAATCCACCCTTTGTCAATAAAGCCAACAAGAGAACAGGTTGCCCAAAGTTTGCTCAGGTACACGCCACAGCACAACCTTAAAAACACTCCAGCACAAATCACACTAGTGAATGACACAGCAAATCACAGCAATAAAAAAGACCCCTATGGGCAATCCAGCACCCAGACTACAGGTGCCAAAAGGCCCAGCCTGCCTAATAATGAACCCAAAATATACATACAACAAAGAAAAAGACACAAACAAAAAAGAAAATAAAACTAGCCAGCTGCTCCCACTAAACCCCGCTCCCGAGGCCACTAAGCCGGCTGGCTTGATAATACACGATACAACCTCAGATAAAACATATTAAAGCAACACCAGGGAGGTTTACAACCTGATCCTTAAAATTATCGACCCGTAATTCCACCTTGAAAACCCCTAAAGAACAGTAGTTTACCCCATGACTCACTGCCCCATTCAAACAAAAAAAAAAACAGGTTTTTGGGGTAACCTTTAGGTCAGCTCTTCAAAACCAGGTATGAGGACTCTTCAGCTAATCAGTCCTCTAATTAGAAATCTAATTAGGGAGTTGCAGCGAAAACCTGCATACACACCGGCCCTTTGCGGATAAGATTGTTCACCCCTGAAACAAGCAAACAGAAAGGCTGCTACACTGCAAATTCAATATGCCCGCCGATGCTCCACCAAATCTATCAGGACCCTGCCTGTCTTTCCCGTGCCTGCTCCTTTGCCAATATGCCCTACCATCGGAGCATGCACAGCCATCTCGCCCCGGCTATGCCTCCTGTCCTAACTGCAGTTCCTATACCTGCCTATAATTGCCTGGCTACAATCCATTCCCCAAAATGAAATTGATGACCCAACGATCACAGCTAAGAATTCTATCCCCAAACCACTGGTCTTCCTCCCCAACCGAACGATCATTCACTGACCGTGGTAACTTATAAGGGTTGGTATGATGACCAGTGGTGGACCTCACCGAACGTTTAACTGGTCTCTACACCTCGGGGGGGACATAACCTCCTCCATTATACGAGGCCTACTTGTGGATGCTCTATTGCGACCCCTCCCACCAGCCCTGTCCCCGTAAAATCACAGAGTCCTCATCCGATTCCATTTTTGTTGCCCCTGTGGGCAACCCAGACTCAGGAGACATTACCAGAACATCTTCCCCTGACATAACAACCCCCTGTGGTACTGGACGCAACTCTGTTCGGTGAACTTGACGGACAACCCCGTCCCCCTCCATTGGAGTTGCAGAGTAAACTGCACCCTGATCTTGGGGACACCGAACTACCATATACAAACAGGCATCCCAATGATCCTGTATTTTACCTCGAACATGGTTCCGCAAACACACCAGCTGACCTTCATCAAACCCCTAATCATTAACCAACTCATTGTGTTTCCGATTTCGTGGTGTGGCTTGTTCCTCCAACTAAGCCTTCACATACTCTTGAAGCACCTGCAAACTTTCCTGATGGTTTTGTACCCATTCCTCCAAAGGTCCACCATACTGACTGATCCCGGCAGGAGCCTGAAGATAGTGTATCGGTAATCGAGGCTCACAGCCAGACCTTAAATAAAAAGGCATCATCCAGTCATTTGGTGGGGTGTAGTATTGTAAGCTTCTCTGCTGGAGGAAGTGTGTGAAGCAAATTGTGCAAAAAAAATATTAAAGCAACACCAGGGAGGTTTACATCTAGATCCTTAAAATGATCGACCTGCAATTCCACCTTGAAAATCCAATTACCATATAAAGGATACAAGATGTAAAGATGACAAATGACATGGCACACATTTGTTGTTTAGACTGTTGTGTCAGGTTAATTGAAAGCTGAAGGATCTTAGTGTTTACTAGTCTAAGTAACAGAATGTCTAAACACTGTGCTTGCCTTTATGGGTTTTTAAGCAGAACATATAGGTATAGAAACATATTAACATTACGTTTCACGATTCACTGACTGGAGAATAGGAGAATATACACATCAATATTACTACTTAAGTTAACTAACCCTAATCCCAACCCCTATTGGCATGGAGCCCGCCAGGGTTCAGGTGAGATATAAATATGTAATCTGTATCAATGGTTTTGCTATCCATACCCACCCTATTAATGTTAGCTTCCCAGGGTTTCTTGTTAGACAAGCTCTGTGTCTCTCTATACCCCCATTTACTGCACGACTGATTGTCCATTTATAAAGAATCAAATAGGGTGAAGATGGTTTTAGTTTACAATTACTCTGGAAGGTGACCAGATTAAAAAAAACTAAATACCATGCCTACGTGTATGTAATCTCCATCACAGTCCCCATTTTCCCCATAATCCTCGTTTTGATAGTGCCAATTTGTGTAATGTGAGTTTTTTTTTTTTTTTAAAAACTGTTATAGAAGAACATACTGGATGCCACATGTGTACAATTACCCCTTTCTAATTAGTGGGGTCCGTTGTGTCAGCTACAGCCTTTACTAACATACACATAAGTATACAGTCTTACAGCACTTTTGTTTTCCTTTTGTATTTAATGGTTTTCCATTTAGGGGGCAGCATGGTGGTGCAGTGGTTAGCACTGTTGCCTCACACCTCTAGGGCCCGGGTTCGAGTCTCCACCTGGGTCACATGTGTGTGGAGTTTGCATGTTCTACCCATGTCATCGTGGGGTTTCCTCCGGGTACTCTGGTTTCCCCCACAGTCCAAAAACATGCTGAGGCTAATTGGAGTTGCTAAATTGCCCATAGGAGTGTATGCGTGAGTGAATAGTGTGTGAGTGTGCCCTGCGATGGGCTGGCCCGCCATCCTGGGTTGTTCCCTGTCTCGTGCCCATTGCTTCCGGGATAGGCTCCAGACCCCCCGCGATCCAGTAGGATAAGCGGTTTGGAAAATGGATGGATGGATGGACAGTTTTCCATTTGAGGAATTAGCAAAAAACTGCAGTGCATGATGGGTAGGATCTAAAGGCTGCCTAACGCCCTTAATTTGTTTGCAATTTCGCCAGGTAGGCTACCTTCTTTAAACTGCGTTTTGCTAGACTACACATTTCGAGATGTTTTATTGTAGTCTTGGTAAATATATATATATAGTTTAGCCTAACCCAGCCACTTAAGGGAGCAAGCCAGCTCAGGTAGGTGCCAGTCCCAAGCCCGGATTAATGGAGAGGGTTGGCGTCAAGAAATAAAGAGAAATAAAGACAACTAATACTCCTAGTTTGCAAAATCTGACTGCAATGGCAGCACTGCTACAAGGGTGTGGATAAATCTATACAAATATCACCTGCATGCACATTACTTCTTTTACAATAACCAACTCCTGATCCATACTGTTAGTCGTGAAAAAAAAAACTATCGTGTACATAGAGGCCCTGTGTAAAAAGATAACTGCCAAGGAAAAGATCAAAAACATTTATTTCAAGGATACAAAGTTTTTATGGTCATGTACAGTGTACAGTGCAATTCTTATTTGATTAACTTGAATGTCTCCACAGACTAGACGATTAAACAAATAAAGCAGCGCAACATTACAGTAACTAATAACAAATAAACAAAGCTCACGAGTACTATTACAGTATTTATATCATTTATTTAAACTTAATTTTACCAGGTAAATTAACTACAAAGCAGTTACCACTGCTTTACCTGCTTCTCGGGAGAAATAGCAGATATACGTCATGTATGTGACTAAATTCTTAAGTCAATAAGGGCAAAGTTGTGTCGTAATGGAGGCGGATCCAGTTTGTGCAGCCGGTTAAAGACACTACGGGCATGTAAATGGAGAACGAAATTATAGTTATACCGAATCTCCTACACACAATACCAAGGTTACCAACTTTGGTCAGCTGACCGGAGTGAGACGTTCAATTCCCGTAAGATTTCTTTGCGCCAGCCTGAGAGTCTGAAAACACGTCACACCAGATGCATGAGAGATGGAAACCTGGGATATTCAGTCGAATCAGATCAAATATGATGCTAAGTTAGTACTAAGTTAAAATATGTTCCGGACTTGTAACATGCACCCATGATTTGGAACAGTCAGCAGGCTGTCTCTGGCCACGCCCCCTACACTCGGTCCGGCCCCTGGCTTTTCCTGAATTCTGATTCCTTTAGATAAACATTGACTTCATTGATATTGTTATTGATTTATCGACAGACCATCATACGTTTTAGACGTTATAATAACAACACTCTATTGATCCCCAAAGAGAGAAATTCTCTCCTTGCCTGCCCCCTCTTACTGTCCATGATACACAAGCACATATGTAGAAAAACGTCAGCTTGGAAGCCAAGGCTGGACTTAACCTACTCCTTAGGGTTCAACTGGAAACTGCCCCATGGCCGAGCGGTCTAAAGCCTCCTGCGCAGCGAAAATGGCCTTTCAAAGTAAGGGGTATTCTGTTCTCCGAAGTAAGGCGTGGGTTCGAATCCAACTTCCGACAAAAGTTCTTCAATCGCTACAGCAGAATTTGAGCCACTGATCGGCTTTAATTGCTTATGTTTTATTTTTGCGTTTCAGGCAAAACTACATAACACTTAAAGACACTACGGGCATGTAAATGGAGAACGAAATTATAGTTATACCGAATCTCCTACACACAATACCAAGGTTACCAACTTTGGTCAGCTGACCGGAGTGAGACGTTCAATTCCCGTAAGATTTCTTTGCGCCAGCCTGAGAGTCTGAAAACACGTCACACCAGATGCATGAGAGATGGAAACCTGGGATATTCAGTCAAATCAGATCAAATATGATGCTAAGTTAGTACTAAGTTAAAATATGTTCCGGACTTGTAACATGCACCCATGATTTGGAACAGTCAGCAGGCTGTCTCTGGCCACGCCCCCTACACTCGGTCCGGCCCCTGGCTTTTCCTGAATTCTGATTCCTTTAGATAAACATTGACTTCATTGATATTGTTATTGATTTATCGACAGACCATCATACGTTTTAGACGTTATAATAACAACACTCTATTGATCCCCAAAGAGAGAAATTCTCTCCTTGCCTGCCCCCTCTTACTGTCCATGATACACAAGCACATATGTAGAAAAACGTCAGCTTGGAAGCCAAGGCTGGACTTAACCTACTCCTTAGGGTTCGACTGGAAACTGCCCCATGGCCGAGCGGTCTAAAGCCTCCTGCGCAGCGAAAATGGCCTTTCAAAGTAAGGGGTATTCTGTTCTCCGAAGTAAGGCGTGGGTTCGAATCCAACTTCCGACAAAAGTTCTTCAATCGCTACAGCAGAATTTGAGCCACTGATCGGCTTTAATTGCTTATGTTTTATTTTTGCGTTTCAGGCAAAACTACATAACACTTAAAGACACTACGGGCATGTAAATGGAGAACGAAATTATAGTTATACCGAATCTCCTACACACAATACCAAGGTTACCAACTTTGGTCAGCTGACCGGAGTGAGACGTTCAATTCCCGTAAGATTTCTTTGCGCCAGCCTGAGAGTCTGAAAACACGTCACACCAGATGCATGAGAGATGGAAACCTGGGATATTCAGTCGAATCAGATCAAATATGATGCTAAGTTAGTACTAAGTTAAAATATGTTCCGGACTTGTAACATGCACCCATGATTTGGAACAGTCAGCAGGCTGTCTCTGGCCACGCCCCCTACACTCGGTCCGGCCCCTGGCTTTTCCTGAATTCTGATTCCTTTAGATAAACATTGACTTCATTGATATTGTTATTGATTTATCGACAGACCATCATACGTTTTAGACGTTATAATAACAACACTCTATTGATCCCCAAAGAGAGAAATTCTCTCCTTGCCTGCCCCCTCTTACTGTCCATGATACACAAGCACATATGTAGAAAAACGTCAGCTTGGAAGCCAAGGCTGGACTTAACCTACTCCTTAGGGTTCAACTGGAAACTGCCCCATGGCCGAGCGGTCTAAAGCCTCCTGCGCAGCGAAAATGGCCTTTCAAAGTAAGGGGTATTCTGTTCTCCGAAGTAAGGCGTGGGTTCGAATCCAACTTCTGACAAAAGTTCTTCAATCGCTACAGCAGAATTTGAGCCACTGATCGGCTTTAATTGCTTTGTTTTATTTTTGCGTTTCAGGCAAAACTACATAACACTTAAAGACACTACGGGCATGTAAATGGAGAACGAAATTATAGTTATACCGAATCTCCTACACACAATACCAAGGTTACCAACTTTGGTCAGCTGACCGGAGTGAGACGTTCAATTCCCGTAAGATTTCTTTGCGCCAGCCTGAGAGTCTGAAAACACGTCACACCAGATGCATGAGAGATGGAAACGTGGGATATTCAGTCGAATCAGATCAAATATGATGCTAAGTTAGTACTAAGTTAAAATATGTTCCGGACTTGTAACATGCACCCATGATTTGGAACAGTCAGCAGGCTGTCTCTGGCCACGCCCCCTACACTCGGTCCGGCCCCTGGCTTTTCCTGAATTCTGATTCCTTTAGATAAACATTGACTTCATTGATATTGTTATTGATTTATCGACAGACCATCATACGTTTTAGACGTTATAATAACAACACTCTATTGATCCCCAAAGAGAGAAATTCTCTCCTTGCCTGCCCCCTCTTACTGTCCATGACACACAAGCACATATGTAGAAAAACGTCAGCTTGGAAGCCAAGGCTGGACTTAACCTACTCCTTAGGGTTCACCTGGAAACTGCCCCATGGCCGAGCGGTCTAAAGCCTCCTGCGCAGCGAAAATGGCCTTTCAAAGTAAGGGGTATTCTGTTCTCCGAAGTAAGGCGTGGGTTCGAATCCAACTTCCGACAAAAGTTCTTCAATCGCTACAGCAGAATTTGAGCCACTGATCGGCTTTAATTGCTTTGTTTTATTTTTGCGTTTCAGGTAAAACTACATAACACTTAAGAGGTGCAGGATGATCTGTCTTGCTCTCGCGAGGTTTTTGTACGACGTGACATGGTGACATAATGCAGCGGACGATAAAAATCTAACCACAATGCATTGCGTCAGGACCAGAATGTATTGCTTTAAGCCAGCGCTGTATGTGGGTACATGAAGTGGAAAGCACCCAATAACAAACATAACATTTAAAAAAAATCTACAAACTAGTGGGAATATAAAATAAAATAAATGTGTCTGGGCAAATTGGTAAGTTAAATTAAATCGTTTTAAGCAGTGTTAAGCAGTGTGTGGTTTTAAACACGAGTAGCATGTACCGTGTTGACGGCGCATGAACGTATCTTGGCAGCACATGTAAAACTTAGATTTGCAAGCGGGATGTGAAACAGCATTTAGGTGTTTAAAACAGCAATAGAGTGCGTGTTTGTTCACGCAGTTACAATGTTTAGTTGTTATTTCTGTGGAACATCAGTGCAAACCCTTAGGGAACATGTTTTACATGTCAAACTTCACCGTCATGAACCACGATGCGTGTTCAAGTGTGGCGCTACAGATTGCCACAATACGTTTCGTTCATATGGGGAATTTAAGGCTCATTTTTACCGTAAACATAACACAGATTCATATATTGATACTACAAATGCCCTTACGGTGTTTACGTGTAATATGTCTATGTGCCAGCGCCAATGTCGCGATGTCAGATCACTAACAGCTCACTTAAAGGAACATATAGCCGAAGGACGTGTTGTGACATGTCCGGTGACAGGATGCGACCATACGTTCACTGTGAGATCGTCGTTTACAGCCTACATGTCCAGGAAACACAGACAATGTTCTGTGGACAGTATAAGAGATCTTTATAAGGAGACAGTTTCTCAGTTTCTTGAAACTGAACCGTTAGTTACAGGCCCTACAGAGAGATTTAGTGAGACTGATGAAGGTGAAGTCCATCTTACAGAAAATTTCAGTGACCTTTTTCTTAGAAATATTTCTCTTTTCTACTTGAAATTACATGGGCAGTTTCTTCTGCCAGCATCAACTATACAAAATATTATTGAAGAGATGCTAAGCATACATGAACTAGGACAGACATATACTTTGAATAAATTAAGTGCATTCCTGAAAAGTGACTTAACTGAATTAACAGATGAGGTTATTGGTAGTATATGTGATGTTGTGAAGGAATCTGACCTTTTCACCATTAGTCATGAAGGACCAATGAGGACCAATTTTTCAAGAACTAGGGCTTTTAAACAGATGTTTAGATACACAGAACCTGTAAAGTTGTACTTAGGAAGGGATGAAACAAGGTCACAGAGGTTTGCCTACTATGTTCCATTGAAAGACACTTTGAGACATTTACTGGAGTCAGACTTATGGCAGAATTGTGCTGCACAGGGTACATACGTACCATACACTGATGTGCTTTGTGATGTCAGTGATGGTCAGGTATATAAAAACAATGAGTTCTTTTCTCAAAACCCATCATGTCTAAAACTAATTCTATATCAAGATTCTTTTGAGGCGGTGAACCCATTAGGTTCAGCAAAAAGCAGCACAAAGTAGTAGCTGTATATTTGTCTCTGGCTAATTTACCACCTCATCAAGTACAGACCACATGTCACTTGTAATGCTGTGTCAGGAAAAAGACTTCAAACACTTTGGCCATGACAAAGTTTTCTCAAGGCTCATTGCAGACTTAAAAGACCTGGAAGACAATGGAATAACGGTGGCAGAGGAAAAAGTTAAAGGGACTGTTTTGTGCATTGCAGGGGACAATTTGGGGTCTCATAATATCGGTGGATTTACAGAAAATTTTAGTTTTTCTGAATATTTCTGCAGGTATTGCCGGACAACCCGAACAGATTTTCAAACAGATCCAAATGCATTTTACAGTCTGAGGAACAACAAAACGTTGAAGGTATAATATCTGAGTTTTAATTCATTGAATTACTTCGATGTTTGTATGCCTGGCCTGCCACCTTGTTTAGGCCATGACATTTTTGAGGGTATCCTTTCCTATGATTTAGCCCTTTACCTGAAGTACTTCATCAAGCAGAAAAAGTGGTTCACTTATTCAATTCTGAATAGACGCATTAAGAAATTTAAGTACAGTGGCTCTGATGTGTTGAGTAAGCCATGTGCAGTAAACTCCAATGGAGTAAAGCTTTATGGTCAGGCTGTTCAGAACTGGAATTTTCTAAGACTTCTTCCTGTGATCATGTGTGACAAGGTGAAAGAGCCCACAGATGATGATTGGCAGTTGACCCTTCAGCTAAAAGACATTGTGGAGCTGATTTGTGCACAGAAAATTTTATTGCCAGAGGTTGCATACCTTGACGTTCTTATCCAAGAATATCTTGCTTGTAGATTTTCTTTCTTTCCAGGACATAGGTTAAAGCCTAAGCATCACTACTTGCGACACTACCCTGCACTGATTTTAAAGTTTGGTCCTTTGATCAGGTTGTGGACAATGCGATTTGAAAGTAAATAAGGCACCATGGCAACAACAGTCAGAACAGCATCCAGTTCACAGCTAGTTTTAAAAATTGCTTTAACGCAGAGTGATTACAGGAAATAGGTGTACTGCTTAATATTAATTAAATTATTAAAATGTGCTAATAATAGACATATTTGTCAGTCAGACATTGTGCTTTTTAAAGAGCAGAAGGGATACATTAAATTACGATTATATTGTCCTTACTGTATATATTTTTACATTTTTCCCCTCAATGATATAAATATTTTCCCCCCTGACATATAATCAGTGTAAGCACACAAACACATTGGCCGGTTATCCTATTCATTCAGTTCCACGGACAGTGACCTGTGTTACTGTGCTGTGACATCTGGTTCCTTCATTGGCTCTGTATATTTCTATAAATGACTAAATGGCTCTGTTGTAGAAATTTCCAGCCAGAGACTTGGTTCCTATATAACGAGAAGATTTTATTTTTACTCGGACTGAGAAGCTACAGAAAATCATCTCTGCATGTGATCTCCCCTTTACTGCTCAAGCAGAGCACACGCACATCAGCAAGTGTCAAGGCAGCAAGTGCATACAAACAACTTCTCAGGACAGTTATAGGGCCTTCAGGAGGAACCAAACTGCTGCCTCATTCAGAGATACCATTGTCTAAGACTTGCACTAAAACATTCTGAGCACTTGGGCATATTTAAACAAAGTAGTATGGCACCTGTGTCAGAATCCATCCCTGCCTTGTCCTGTTCACATGTCACTGGCCATCCTATTCTCTCCTCTGTCTTGTACCCCATAGCCCATAGTGTGTTTGCCTGCTCATAAGGCCACCATGTGGCTTAACGGGTCAAGTGGTTCCTGACTCCCCTTTTAGTTGTGGGTTTTGAGGATATCACAGGGTCTGTGTTTTCATGATTGTCCCCCAGGCCACCATGCAGCTCAGCCCAGGATTCTCCACCCATTCTACCTTTACTCCTTCAGCCGCATACACGAGTCAGGCCTAGGTTATTCAAATTTCGTCCTGCCAAATTTACTGGACAGGAAGTGTACACTGCAAATGAATATGTGAATACTCCAATACCTACATCTTTACAAGTTACATTAAGGGGTTTGGTACAGTAAATGGTTGTGAGGTGGGATTTCTTCTTGATGTCTGTTTGTAGCCCGTCCACCAGCAGCTGCTGCTGTATTTATCACACCAAGCAGGGAACGTATATTGCTAAGTTTTTCTTAGTTCAATTACACTTGACTAAGCTAATTAAGCTGGCTATGTTGTTTACATTCAGAAGGATGCCGCCATATTGGGTTATACACAGATGCCACAATAGCTCACACTCACATTCCCTCTTCATTATTTTTCTAAATACACTCTATCCTGCCTTGTCACCTGCAACAAGATCTCACTCCCTGTATCGAGTAAAGTCTTTCTAATGGTTGAGCAGATTTCTGCTTCTCTCCTAACCATGGACATCCAAAGTAAGATGAAGCAAAATGTTAGGGAATTTGACAACACATGGTTACTCTTTTGGTAACAGTGACTTTGGTTTTATTTTGATAGATGTAAACCACATAATATGGTCTTAACCTTGTTTTCTGTCCTAAAAGCAAACTTTTGTGTTACAGGAGAAAAGTGCACAGCTGCTCAGATCAACCCCAGCTAATCAGCGCATATGGGAATCTTTTCAAAATACCATGTGAGTCTAAATACCATCTAAAGTAATATAAGCTCTTTAGATGACGCTCAAATAATCAATTCCCATCAACTTGGTGTCAGAACACAAACTCGGTGGCAAAAAAGTGAAGCACAACAGACTAAGTTGTGAAAATGAAATCTGCATGTGATGAAAGGGCATGTGACAGTATCTCGATGATTATAATATCAGATCAAACGGAGTTGGCGGTATGGCCACACTGCTGGTCCCATGTCAGTAGGGTATAGCACACCCCTGGGCCCGGATACCACTAGGATGTCACTGGTGTACCACTGTGCCGTCAGAGTGTGGTGTGTCACTCCACAGTGTTGGCAGGATTGCTCTTCTCCCTGCGGCGCCACCATACGCACACGACGGTCATCTGTGGTACTGCAGAACTGAGATGTATCGCTGAACATGGTAGGACGCCAGTCGTCATCAGTCCATGCCTCCCAGTGACTACACCACTCCAAACGCAACCGTTTCTGTGCTATTGTGAACGGCAGCCTATGCATGGGACGGTGAACCCGTAGTCCAGCTGATGCCAGTCATCGCGACACGATGATATAGGGTGTTGTAGAGAGTCCAGTAGCTGTGTCCATATATCAGGCGCAGGTGTCATGGGGATCTGTGATGCTTGGAGCACAATCCAACGATCCTTCCTTGGCGTGGTCTGTCTTGGATGACCAGAAACTTCACGACGTGTGTGGATGCCTCACGTGCCCATTGGTTTCAATATCAGGCGACTGATATCCGCATGGCCCACATGCAGTTGCACCATATGACCACCTGGCTTCATGCAAACCCGCAATGCAACCCTATCAAACTCCGTCAAGTGCTGTTAACTGGCTAATGTGACTACGAGGCATCCTGTGTCTGGTAATTAAACATGCCAACTCCTTGCAATTCTAATCATTTACATATCCATCACTGGTCTGCACGTGTACCAAATTACATCTAAATTGGATAGTTCTGGGTTTTCAACTTTTTTTTCCCTGAGTGTATATGCCCTTCACTGATGAGAAATTCATCAACATCTAAGTCCTACATTCATGTACAATGCATATTAAATGAATATTTTGTCACTATTAGTCTTGATGTATCATTCTTTGAATGCACTCAATTGAATCATGGACAGTGGTTCCACATGGTAAAAAAATGAATATTCTGAAAAGGAAACATCCTTCTTCGGTTGATACATTCACTTTGTATTCTGAGAAGGTTTTTCCCTTGATTGCCTTGTACAGTATGTCTAGTGTGTTTTTTGGTATGAATGTGGCATTAATCATACAATGAAAAAAACACTGACTTGTAGTGAACATGTAAAACAAAAACATGCAGTGTCATCTATCCATTTTTCAAACCGCTTATCCTATTGGGTCACGGGGGGTCCGGAGGCAGGGAACAACCCAGGATGGGGGGCCAGCCCATCACAGGGCTCACTCACACATGCACACCTATGGTTAATTTAGCGACTCCAATTAGTCTCAGCATGTTTTTGGACTGTGGGGGGAAACCGGAGTACCTGGAGGAAACCCCACGACGACATGGGGAGAACATGCAAACTCCGCACACATGTGATCCAGGCGGAGACACGAACCCGGGTCCCAGAGGTGTGAGGCAACAGTGCTAACCACTACACCACCATGCCGCCCCCATGCAGTGTCATATATAACTGAAATAAGAAATGCTGGATTGCCTGAGTTGCATGCGTGTGTGTTTTTTAATATGGGCAACATGGTTCCCTGAGATGCCTCAGTGTTGCTCACCTCCATCTCTAACACACAGCCTCAGAAATGATTTTAAAACTACTGAAAGAAATAATTGGCTACACTGCAGCTCCACTGTTTTGTTTGGCACCCCTGCATGTCCTGCATTGTGTGGGGAAAAAAGTTGAAGGCTGTGTTACATACTGTAACACAGCTAGAATGCAAAAACACTTTATACTTCACATAAGATGGTGGACCTTATTGACAAAGGCAAATTTGTGTTGACCCCAGCAAGGCAGCTAGCGTACTTTGCATTTCTCACTTACCCGGATGTGACAATAAAGCGCTCCACTACAGTAAACCCTGCAGACAGCATTCCCCTGGAGGATGAGGGGCAGCCACATGAGTGTGTGGCAGAGTCTTTGGTTTACACTAAACTGAGAGCAGACTTGGAGAGCTCTCCCACTGAAAATAGCGAGATGGTTTTGTTTGTGGATGGCTCATGTTGGAGAGATGGGGATGCCTTGAAGGCTGGGTTTGCTGTAGTCCAGGCACAGGGTGATGATTTTCACACTCTCGTTTCAGAGCCAGTGGCACAACCCTGTTCCGCTCAATTAGTGGAGATAAAGGCTTTGACTACAGCGTGCCGGCGAGGACAACATAAGACAGTTACTATCTACACAGACTCTGCATACGCACACGGTGTATGCCATCTCTTTGGAGCAGTCTGGAAGCAAAGGGGCTTTCGCAAAAGTGACGGCTCCCCCATTCAGCATTATAATCAGATTTTGGAGTTGCTACACACAATGATGCGTCCCAAGCGTTTGGCTATTGTTAAGTGTCAGGCCCACCGCAAAGGTCGTGATTTTGTTATTCAAGGAAATGCAGCCTCTGATGCGGCAGCCAGGGCGGCTGCGCAGGTGAGTACTGCTGATCTTTTACCTATGGTGACTACAGAGCAGGTTTCTGATCTGGTGGCCCTGCAGGAGCGGGCGGGCCCCTATGAGGCCTCAGTGTGGCTAAAAAGGGGGGCCTCTAAGGATGCTAATGGTCTGTATCGCAACTATGAGGGACTTTTGGCTGCACCTCTGTCTCTGGTGAATATTTTGATAACGGATGCGCATGGTCTTGACCATTGCGCACGGGGGGAGGAGTTAAGGAAAATTACACAACAAGCTGCAAGCAATGATGGATGCAAGGTTGTCAGAATGTGAATATGAGGTGTGCATTAAGAACAATGTACGCAAAGCAATCACGGCCCCAGTAGGGCACATTCCAGTGCCTGAGGGACCGTTCAGACACTTGTGGTGGACTATGTGGACATGGGAAAAACAGCATATGGAAAGCGATATATGCTTGTGATTGTGGACAGGTTCAGCAGATGGGTGGAGACAATACCGTCCAAGGACATGGGGGCGATGACAGTGGTGAAATTCCTGATCAGAGAGTCCGAGGTTTGGGATCCCAACTGAAATAAGCTCTGATAATGGAGCTGCCTTTGTGGGGAAAGTTAAAAGTTAGTGGTTTAACAGCTGAGAATAAAACAAAAGTTGGCATGTGTGTATCACCCTCAGTTGCAGGGTATGGTGGAGAGAGTGAATGGCACACTTAAGCAGAAGCTGAATAAGATTTGCACCACCATGAAAATGAACTGGGTGGATGCCCTGTCAACAGCCTTGATGGCATATCGGATGGAAACGCACAGGTGATGCATTTGTCTCCGCATGAAATGCTGACTGGGAGACCTATGCCTGGATCGACTTGAGGGGGCGTATAAGGGACCCAGCCTAGATCAGCTGGGGGATGAATTAAAGTTGTACATGAGGACTTTAACCAAAATACACAAAACTATTTCCAAACAGGAAAAGGAGAAAGCACAGAAAGAAGACACAGACCAGGAGGAGCCAGTCATCTTTCCCGGAGATAAAGTCTACCTGCGAGTGTTCCGGTGAAAGTGGCACGAGCCCCGACGAAAGGGACCCTTCAAGGTGACACGAGCCACAGCAACAGCGGTGCAGGTAGAAGGGAGTAATACGTGGTACCATTTGAACCACTGCACTAGAGTACCGCACGAAAGACAGAGTCACTGAAAACTACACAGAGGATGCAGCTGCCCTTGACTCAGATGGCCCTGATGGAGCTCCCAGAGGAGCTCCACAGCTTGGGGTGGAGTCAGTTTCAGGATCAGAGCAGAGTGAGGGCCAAGAGGGAGCATCGCAAGCAGACCAGCCACTCCAGACAGGACACGAAGCTGTGGGTTCTGGTACGGCTGACAGCAACGATGTTAGTGATGCTAATGATTTCAGGTCTGGGTGCACAGCAGGACCACAGGTCAGGTGAGCACAGGACAACTGACTTCACTGACTCAGCCTGGTCCTTTGATGCTGAATAACCTCTCAGATTACAGTGAGCGAAAGCGGAGAGAAATGGGGGGAGATATGGGAGTGAGGAGAGTGAGCAAATTTTAGAAGGATGCCCAGGATGAAGTAGACCTGGATGGGTTAGCAAAACGTACACTTGGAAATTGGTGGTATAAATGGGCTAAGTATACCGCCACTTCATTAGGGCAGGAGGGGTGTGTGTTGTGTGCAAGTCCTGACCCTTCAGTTAGGGTTGTCCCGTTCCCATACACTAATAAACAGTGTGAAGAATGGGAAATGGAGAGGAGTATGAGATTCTGGAAGAGTCTGTGTCAGGAGGGGCAGGCCCCTAAGAAAGTGCAGGCCCACATCTAACCAGACGGAGCGCATACCGTACTGCCCATATCAGCGTCTGATATATCAGGGAAATACTAAATATGCATAGAGGGTGGAAAAGCATTGTGGGCAGTTTAAGCCCTGGGAAGGAGGTCAGCAAGATATTATGGCGAACAAATTGAGTTTTTTTACAGCAAATTTTCCTCTCTTCATGTTGTCCCTACTGCGCAGATTAATCGTCCCATGTGCCTGCCAGCAAATACTGCTCCTTTACCTGCCGAATGCTGCCTAATTTTAATGCTGCAATTGAAAGGCTTCAAACATGATATGGGTGTGTGGGTTCTTACTAAAAAGTTATAATTCAAGTAGCCTCAATAACAGTCCATTTTGATGGCAGGTACCTGAAAGTACAACTCTGGAGGACCTTGAGAAGTGAAAGACACCTCTGCTTGACTTCATGGCCAATGCAGGTTGTCTGAGGCCTATCCGGTCAATAAGAGATGGGAATCTGCTGGAACATGACATTGTCACGTTTCAGGTCATCCACAGGGGTCAGGGTCCATTTCAGAGGTATTCTGTGTTCTGTTTACATGTACGTTAGTTAGGATCAGAATTTTATCCTTTGACCAACATGGATCAAGTTGCTATTATTTCTTTGAATATAAACTAATAAAGTAACCAGTAACACATTGATAATTAATAAGTGAGTTATAAACACTGTCTACATTCTGCGCCACCTGTTCTGCTTTGAGCCAATCACAATTACTGCTGACCAGATGGAAGATCTTTTCAGCATTCATCTGTCTCCAGAAGGTAGCAACAAGAGAGTTGCTGAGGAAATAGACTCTCCAGAAGGTAATGACCATCTCCAGGATGCAGAAGGTACTTTAATTGACCGTATAGTGTAGAAGTAAATGTTGTTTTTGTAAAACAAAATATACATGTATAACAAAAAACACTGTAGCTAAAGTTAAATCCTCTTACTGGACAATCACCTATTTTAAATCGCTCTTCAGTTTTATCCGTTTTCCAAACCTCTTATCCTTCTGGGTCACGGGGGTCGGGAGCCCATCCCAGAAGCAATGGGCACGAGGCAGGACACAACCCTGAATGGGGTCAAGCCCATTGCAGGGCACACTCACACACCATTCACTCACACATGCACACTTACGGGCAATTTAGCAACTCCAATTAGTCTCAGCATGTTTTTAGACTGTGGGGGAGAACCGGAAAACCCAGAGGAAACCGCACGATAACATGGGGAGAACATGCAAACTCCACACACATCTGACCCCGGCGGAGACTTGAACCCGGGTCGCAGAGGTGTGAGGCAACAGTGCTAACCACTGCACCAGCATGTCGCCCCATCCTATTAAGCTTATTGTTCAGAATTAAAAATGGGGTTATTAAGAAAGAGTAGCCTCCTATAAAATAGCCCAGCACTCCTCCCTCCAGGCCAAGAATATTTTCTTTATGGTCCAGTTCAAAATAATATCAACTGCAGAAATACGGAGCACATGTAATTTATCTGTATTTTAGATGGTAGACGAGTGGCTGGGTGACGTCGTGGCTGGATGACTTGCAGTGTAGCTTGTTATCTGTGCGTTCTGGACAGGCTGCTGACTTCTGATTACTTTTGCCATTTGGTTCGATGTTACGTCATTTCCAGGTGTGTCGGTGCCCAGTATGAAGCTAATCGCCGCATTATAGTTATGAAAAGAAGACAGAATAGCAAAGAAATTGAGGCAGAATTAATTCAACAAAGTATTAAAAATATTACTCAAGTAGATGAATCGCTTCTTGAGACTGAAGGCGACTGTATTTGCACGAACGAGCGTCGAAAAGAAATGCATTATTGTCGCGTTTAAATGAAATAGTAGTAAGTGTCACATTTGCGACGTATTACAGGAGGATGTTAATCTTAACTTTGACTGTAAAATATCATAATAAACAAGAAATGTGAGTTTTTAGTCTGCTTAAACAAGACTACCGATGTTACAGCGAGCGGACGCTGCTGCCGCGCAGGAGAAGCGAAGCGACATTGCCTTTAAAATGAGAGATTACATTCCGTGGCAGGGGGACAGTTTACAGCACGACACCGGCATTAGGCAGCAGGATGGGTGGGTTAGGTGATCTCCCAGACTGAAAGGGATTCTGGGGACTCAGGGGACAGTGTCGCCCTGAGGGACTGAGGGCCACGTCAGAGGGGGCCTGATGTAGAGGGGCCCAGACAAGGGATGGCTGATGTAGAGGAGCCAGGTGTGGAGGTGCCACATATTGAGGAACCCTGGTGATCACACTACAGGGGGCCAAATGTTGGTGGGCCAAGAGGAAGTGGCTGGGGAGTAGAAAGCATAGATGTCTTGGAGGTGGGTAGACTACAGAGATTTATGCACCCCGGGATTCCCTCAAGTGCCTCTCAGATCTAGGATGGCCAATACTCGGTCCTCCCCAGGAGTGAGAGGATGCAGACTGGCTCCCCCCAGCCCTCCTCACCGGCTCCCTCCAAAGAGCTGTAGCCCTCCTTTTGGTGATGCCGACATCGTCCCTGCACTTCCCCCTCACACCCTCTGCCATGCGGCAGCAGCCATGGCCCACAGAATGTATCTTTTTCTTTGATCTCTTGCTATTTTCCTGGCATATTTTTGTGTTTTGCTAACATGCATCATGGTACAGGAAACGTACCCCAGAGCAGGACTGTAGACTAAACCATTTTCAGGAAGGGTAGGTGTGCTTGGGGTGAAAAATAACTTTAAATTAATTGATGAGATATATTAATTTTATCTGTATTATTTTGAATAAATACAGCCCCCCCGCATATTTATGACTGACCCACAAACTCACACACTGTCCACGGATGAGAACAGCGCAGACCCTGCACAGTGAAGGTTGGCAACTCCTTCCAATTTTATAGCCCAAACCACAAGTAAAAGATACCCAAAATCAGACCCTTCATAAACTTTTCTATCTCCAAAAATACTCCATAATGCTGCTTAAAATTAAGCAATGCACGCACAAGTTAAAGCTCTTTTCTTTGTAATGAATGAGGAAAGAAATAGTTTTGGATAAAGAAATGAATTAGTCTTTTTTTTCATGTGAGCATCCTCCTGCAGCATTTAAATATGGAAAAGTGGCTGATGGATGGACCTGTATTAAATTTGGGTGGGCCTGAGTGAAGCTCATTACCCTACATTTTCTTATATAGGCTTAGATATTTACAACATGGTGACTGCAACAATAATACACCCACGACTGTGGTGTTCTACCTAAAGAGCACCACTAGAGGGAGCTCACACATTCTGTCGTACTTGCCACAGTAACAGCAGTGATGTGCAGGAACAGAGTTAGAAGCCGGTAATACATATAAAAAATGTAATTTCATTAATCTGAATGGGTGGGCCCAGCAGAGCTCACCCAGGCCTATCTATAGCTCTGCCTCTGCATCAGTCCATCTCTTTGCAGTCCAAATTGTACATCTACCAAACTGGACAGAAAATTTACAACCATTCTGTTTGGTGGTCAGATTTAAGGAATGTCACATTAGTAAATTCACGTTCTACATGAACATCTGAAATTGCCAGAGACAAAATCGGCAGTACAGGCAGACCAATGTCTTTGAAACTCCTTTTTCCTTCAGCACCCTCATACTGCAAAACCTCAGTCCAAAATTCTCCATGTTGGTCTTCTCTTTGAAACTGCAACAGGAGAGCTCTCTCCACTGGTTTTATAATTCACGAAGGGAACAGGAAAGGCCCTCTTTTGGTAGGCTGCCTACTGCAGGCTCTCTTACCCGGGGATGAGGCATCTCCAGCTTACTCAAGTGACTCTGGAAATTGCATATGATACTGTGTCTGGAAGCAGTCCATGCTGCGCTTAGGAATGACGTCTGTTTTGGTGTAGAATTGAATGTGGAATTTACTGTAAATACCTAGCAAAAAAAAAAAGCTGCCAGAAAGGTATTGCAAAATTGCTGTTAATCACTGTAAAACCCCCAGCTCCATGGGTGTCCCTACAGGTGGCTGCCCTTTGCTGCCAGGTTTGCTGTTACCTTTGTCTGTGCCCGTGTGTCAAGTAGAGCAAGATGGGGTAGGTGAAAAGAGAATTTCCCCAAGGGGAGTAACAAAGCATCTTCATTTCATTTAGAAAATAATTACAAAATGTCTTTTACAGGTTTTGTCCTATGTAAATTACAGCAATTGTCTTTTTTAAACAGAAAAATAACAATTAACTGTAATCTAGTTTAAAATATTATCTTGTATTCTATTCAAAATATAGAAGTTACCTAGCAACTGGAATTGGCAATAAATGCTATTAATACTCCACAATACTGAATGTTGTTGTAGAATGCTTTCCAAGTTAATTTTTGTATTTTACATTTGCAGCTATGCAATCTATGCATATTGTTAAGTGGTTTAAATGAGACTAAGACGAAAATGACAGCCTGAGACAGAGACCCACACAGAGCAAACTCACATTAACTGGAATGACATTAACTTGAAAATTTCAGGATAATCTTAAGAACATAAGAACATAAGAACTATACAAACGAGAGGAGGCCATTCGGCCCATCAAGCTCGCTTGGGGAGAACTAAACTAATAGCTCAGAGTTGTTAAAATCTTATCTAGCTCTGATTTAAAGGAACCCAAGGATTCAGCTTGCACTACATTATCAGGAAGGCTATTCCATACTCTGACTACACGCTGTGTAAAGAAGTGCTTCCTTAAATCCAGCTTGAAATGTTCTCCCGCTAATTTCCACCTATGGCCACGAGTTCGTGTATTTAAACTAATGCTGAAGTAACTGTTTGGTTGAACAGCATCCAAACCTGTTAGAATCTTATATACCTGGATCATGTCCCCCCTCAGTCTCCTTTGCTTGAGACTGAACAGATTTAGCTCAAGTAACCGTTCCTCGTATGACATTCCTCTAAGACCAGGAATCATTTTTGTGGCCCTACGCTGCACCTTTTCTAAGGCCACAATGTCCTTTTTAAGATATGGTGACCAAACCTGCACACAATATTCTAGGTGAGGTCTCACCAAGGAATTGTATAATCTTAGCATTACCTCCCTTGACTTAAACTCCACACACCTGGAGATATACCCCAACATCCTATTGGCCTTTTTTATTGCTTCCTCACACTGGCGAGAATGGGACATGGAAGCATCAACATACACACCAAGGTCTTTCTCATGATCAGCTACCTTTATTTCAGTGACACCCATGAAATACCTGTACTTTATATTTCTGCTCCCTAGATGGAGTACCTTACATTTATCTTCACACCCGTTAACCACTTGATGGAATTCAACTTAGTCAGAGTTGCAACAAAGTCAAGTATTTTATGAATAACTATGAATAAAATGACAGCCTGAGACAGAGACCCACACAGAACAAACTCACATTAACAGGAAAGATGACATTAACATGAAAATGAGTTGCAACAAAGTCAAGTGTTTTTAAAACTGACCATATTCTAGGCTTAAAGGCCCAATTTGAAATCAGGACTGGACATAGAAATCTATTCAGAACAACATTACATTAATGTTAGAATAATGTTATATTTTTTGCTGGTCTGTGTTAATGTAATACAACAACTCTGTTCTAATAGCTCCCTGTTACTTTAATGCTGCATGTGTGTGTAATTTATAGCAAGTTAGGCAAGCTACAGATTCAACCATTAAACTGCATTTTCATTCCACATTTTTTGACAGTTCTGTCCAAAAACATATTCCACCAAATCAGCCGTAACAAATTCCAATAACTTCAACCTTCAAATGTATTAAAGTTGATCTTTTTCAGTGTGTTCCTAAATCTTACGGTATAAGCAAAAGGTATAAATAAAAGATTAAGAACAATTTCCATTCGAATAGTGGAGAAGAGTCCTCATCTTTTGTACATGTGTCATGCTCAGAGTCCATCAATCGCCTGAGGAGAGAGGAGATGTGAGGATTGACTGAGTTGTTCTTCTCAGGCATCGTCCCACTTCTTTGGTTTACAGTCTTCATGCTGCTGCTTGGATTGATTCCAATGAAACAGTTGAAACCGCAAAATCACATGAATAAAACTTACGCTGACCCTCACTGAAGCAGCCTGGTATCTGTTTCATACCTCACTTTACAACACACAGGACTTTTTTTTTAACAATTTAAAGGCACAAGTTATTTTACTTCATGGCCAACCCATGTTTGCTAGTTTAATGGCAGAAAAATAGTCAAAGCCAGGCGCCTGGTCCACAAGGGTTGTACTCAGTCACTGGTGTATTTAGGGTGTAAACATGCTATAAACTAATTTTTTCAAACAATTTCTTTAAGAGCTACATGCGCTTGCACCTTGGTGAATTGCTATTATAATGGTGGACTTGCCAGGTAGAAGAAAAGAATAGAGGTCTGCATTCCCGTGGAACCGATGGCAATAAAGTGCTATCAAAAGTTTCATTTTTGAATGTGGGAGCATGGGGGGGGGGGACAAGTGATATGTTTACAGGAAAAAAGAATTAAAACAAATGTATTTTTTTGTTATCAAACAATTATTTATTTGCATGAGTGAATAGAAAATTACATTAACTCCCTATAACGCCACATGTATCATATTTAAGACCTCTACGTCAGTAATACGATTATCCCTTTCCTCAAAAACCTGGTGTATATAATGATATACCTGTATTCTGCCCTCTGGTGGATGACCTATGTAGTTCAGATGGAAAACGTCTTTTTTTTTTCAAGAATCACTGACGGCTGCAAACACGTTGTAGCCGGCAGGATTTTCATGGGATAAGAAGTCCTATTTTGGGAACAGTTACAGTAAGCGCAATGTAGCGAAAATTAATTATATTTCAAAATGAGTCTTTATTAGTGTGAACTAACTAATAATAACTTAATATATCATGAAATATTTTATAGAAAAACGTGCTGAAAATGTGTGTATCAAATATGATACTACGGGTATGAAAATGTATTATATTTGTCAGTGCATCAGGTGTTGTTTTAGTCAATTTCTTGATTAAATTTTATACCATAATACAAACAACAATTAATATATAACCGGTACGAGTAGCGACCATATAGCTGAAAAGGGGACCTTTATTTTGATACCCCGAGGGGATTTTTATGACGATATGGGGCGCGGTATTCCATCAGATTTATACCCGCATAATCTCGCGATTCGAATCGAAGTACTGTTTGGTCTTGGAGGTTTCTTGGGAAGAGGGAGTGCGGCAAGTAGCCTAGTCTTCCTCTGGATAAGGCGGACCACTCTTCGTGAAGTTTTGGGGCATTGATGGTGAGGGACGAACGCATTTGCCCAAAGGCACAAGGGGGTGAAGTCGTGTATCCAGAACAAGATTGTTTGCAAAGACAAGGTATGGGTTTTATCTTTTTCCTAACATAGTTAATTGCTATTGAGTCGGACATAGTTTTAATTATTGACTGACGCGATGGTAATATATAAAAGAGCGACCGGAGGTGAAAACCTGATCGGCTGGTGTGAGTGCGGGTCCTCTGGAGGTAGATAAACGCTTTTGCTGTGTGGGATACATGTTGGTTTTATGTTTATTATGAGGAATGGAGTGTGGGTTTTGTAATTTCTGTTTTGGCATTTGCAGGAAACCGCAACCTTTGGGGAAAGTTGTACCCACTGTTTCTCTTCCCCTCTTTTAGGGCGCAACGTATATACTGCCTTTGTAAAATTATCTGCGAACGATACACATGTATAACTCCGCTGAGACCGTGGACTTTCTCGGGTGACTCTGTCCGTACCCTCTAGCAGGCTGTCCCTGGGCTTATTAGTTGGAGCCTGGGACCAGTGCTCTGACGACCCCAGTGTGCGTATTGGAGTGGATTTGCTGTGCGCTGTCGGTATTGGTTTTTATTTTGTTCTGCAGTGAGGACTATTTTGTTGTTTTGAGTATATGGTATTTTGATTTGTTTAAACCAGGGGTGCTAATCGAGCAATAGGGTCCCAGCCTGCTGTGAGGATATCTCTGGCTGCCCAGTGGCGCGGGCCGGGGTTTTAAACTACCTACTGGGGGATATACTTCACCAGTGGAAACATCAACCAGGTCACCGGGAGTTATTGAACCCTCCCCTTTTTGTTGCGATTGTTAATAAAACCAATAAATACTTTTATGATCCAGCCCTAATCTCTCCTGTGTGCTCGCTTTGGATACCGCTTGATTAGGGGGGTACTCGCTCAAGGTCACAAATATAATACTCAATTTTAAGCTTGATTATTTCTTCCAGTATTCGTTTTGAGAATTTGACGTTTATGCTGTTTTGTCTTGTTTGTCTGTTTTGTCCATGCGGGGCGACGGAACACCAGCGACGTCCATTGTGTCCGTGTGATTCACTTTTACTCTCGCACCATGTTTTGTCTTGTTTATAAAGAATTACGGCAGGATAGCTGTGCAGAATCTTTATTGAATGACACGGAGTTTATGTTGTACTCCGTACAGGCAGGTAGAACTACTCCGACTGAGTCTCAGCGAGTATGCATAAACAGATCACGTGTGCATTAACCAATCAACATAAAGCTTCTATTTAACACGTACACATCATTTAAATAATCAATTCTGTGTCTAACAAATTATGCAATATTTTCTGCACGAATATTACACACTCTATGCAGGATTTTGTATTGTATTAACTGTAAACTGGAATTTCTAATCAGTTTATAGGTTTTTAAACATATCTTAGACCAGAAATTGTGGTCCCAGCTGACTGATAGATCTTCCACCCATGTTGCAATGAGTCATCCATTTTAGAAAGTGTCCTGTATATTTTAGACAGTAATTTGGGGGGTTTCAGATTAAGGAATTCTGCCACACTTTGCGGTATTTGTAATTTGATTTGATTAGACCTTATTTTTTTTTTTACTATAGATTTAACTTGTTGATATTCTAAAAATCTATTCTTGCTAATCCCATATTGTTTAATATGTCAAAGGGAATAAAGTCTATTCCTTCAAATATATGTTCCAAGTATTTAATACCTTTACAACTCCAATCTGGGAAGTTTATCAATTATTGTTTAGTAGTACATCAGGGTTGTTCCAGATGGGAGTACGCTTGCATGGGATTAATGAAGACTCAGTCATTTTTAGAAACTCCCAGCACGCTGTCAGAAAAGAGCTGATACTGATGCTTTTGAAGCATTCCTGTCGTTTTGATGTTTGAGCTAATGAATGGTAAATCCGAAATCTCTATCTTATTGCATAGTGCCTGTTCTACGTCTGGCCAAGGCTCATCTAAGAGGGTATGTTTTAACCACCCTGAGATGTTTTGGAGCCTGTTGGCAAAGAAATAGTGGTGAAAGTTAGGCCGATCTAGTCCTCCTTTATCCTTAGTCCTTTGCAGTGTTTCTAAGCTAATACGTGGGGGTTCATCTGAATTCCTCTGGAAAGATAGCGGAGTCCAGAGATCTAAACCAGTCAGGTGATGTTTTGCTCGGGATCATTGCAAATAAATAATTAGTTCTTGGCAAAACCATCATTTTTATTGAGGCATCCCTTCCCATAAGTGATATGGGTAGGGACTTCCACCTAACCAGATCATCCGCTACTTTCTTTAAAAGTGGGAAATGGTCTAGTTTAGTTGAATCTGCCAGCCTAGGTGTAACATTAATTCCTAAATATTTAATATCTCCAGACTACAGTGGAGAGGAAGAATTATTCTGGAAGGAGCAATTAATTGGAAGAACTGTAGATTTTAACCAGTTTATCGAATAACCTGAGACTCTTGAGAAAGAGTTTATTAATGTAATTACCTCAGAAAGAGTGGTTTGTGAATGCTGGAGAAAAAGTAACACATCATCCGCATAAAGTCTTACCTTATGTTCTACATTCCTGCATTTAATGCCTTTAATCACTGTAGCCTGTCTAATTGCTGCTGCTAGTGGTTCAATAAAAATCGCAAACAATGAGGGGGATAGAGGACATCCGTGGCTGGTGCCCCTCTTGAGACAGAAACTGGAGGATGTTTAGTCATTCGTCCTGACGCATGCTGTTGGTGAACTATATAATATTTTTAACCAGTTTATGAAAGAGTTTCTGAAACCAAATTTGCATAAAGCTGCAAATAAAAAATTCCAGTTACTGTAACTCTATCGAATGCTTTTTCTGCATTTAGAGACAGTATTGTAATTTGAAGGTTTTTATTGCATGAATAGTCTATGTCTAGATTAAGTAATCTACGTGTATTTGTTGATGAGTGCCTCCCTTATGAAACCAGTTTGGTCAGGATGAATTATGAGAGGGGTTAACTTCTCTATTCTTTTTGAGAGAGCTTTGCAGATTATTTTAAGGTCAACGTTTATAAGGGATATTGGACGATAGCTGGTAGATACTGTAGGATCTTTGCCTGGTTTTAGCAAGAGACTAATGTTTGCAGAATTCATATTTGGTGGTAGCCGACCATTTTCCCTGGTTTCTTGCAACATTCTGCAGAATGTTGATGCCAGAATTGTCCAGAATTCTTTATAGAATTCTGCTGGAAATCCATCTGGACCTGGAGCCGTTTTATTGGGCATACCATTCAGGGCTTCCTGGAGTTCACCTGGTGTCAGCGGAGAATCCAGTGCCATCGCTTGATTGTCTGATAATTTCGGAAGGGTTATACTATCAAGAAACTGATCAATTTCGTCTTTAGATGGGTTTATCTGTGGTGAATATAAAGATTTGTAAAAGTCCCTGAAAGTGCTGTTTTTTCTGTCAGGGTCATATACTGTATCCCCATTTCAGTCTTTAACAGCACATATAGTTGTTTTTTTCCATATTTATTTTTAACTGATCGTATCTAGCCTCGCTTGTCTCCCGTGTCTCCCTTTCCCGAATAAACCCCGATTACCCCGATCCTGCTCGTCAGCCTGGTTTTCTGAACCACCGCCCGCACGATCGCCTGTCCACCCGAACCTTCCCGTGACACATGGTTTCTTCTAAGTCCTGGATACACTTGTTTTCTCTTCTTTTTATGTGATGAGAATGAGATTATTTTACCTCTCATCACAGCTTTGCCTGCTTCCCAGAGAACAGATGCTGATGTTCCAGGCAGGTCATTATAGTCTAAATATAAAGCCCACTCTTTTTTTAAAATAGTTAATAAAATCTCCATCTTTAAGCAATGATGTATTAAATCTCCAGTTTCTACTTGGTGGAATGGCCTTCTTATTTATTAGGGTTAAAGATACAGGAGCATGATCGCTGACAGCTATAGGGTGTATCTCTGTGTCTGAAATGTCACTCAGCAGAGAGCTACTGACTAGGAAATAATCCAGATGAGAGTAAGAGTGATGGACATGTGAGAAGAAAGTATATTCCCTACGGGTGGGGTGAAGAGAGCGCCATGCATCGCAAAGTCCATAGTCGCTCATGTGCTGTTTAACTATGTTTGTGGATTCCCAATTGCGCTGAGCAGCTGTACTGAGCCTGTCCATTTCTTTATTTGGTCCAAAGTTGAGGTCGCCCACAAGAACAAGTGCGCAGTCCTGGTGTTCAGAGAGTGCGGTAAAGAAAACGTGGAAGAATGAGGGGTTATCAACATTTGGACCATATATATTAACAATACATAACTTTTTGTTAAGTATAGATAATTTAATGATTATAAATCTACCCTGTGGATCTATAATTGTGTTGAGTACTGTGAAATTGACATTTTTATGTATTAGAATGGGGAGGCATGGTGATGCAGTGGTTAGCACTGTTGCTCCGGACCCCCTGCGGCCCAGTAGGATTAGCAGTTTGGAAAATGGATGGATGGATGGATATTTTTATTAATTTAATTTTGAGTATTATGGTGTTCCATGGGGGCGGCATGGTGGTGCAGTGGTTAGCACTGTTGCCTCACACCTGGGTGACCCAGGTTCGAGTCTCCGCCTGGGTCACGTGTGTGAAGTTTGAATGTTCTCCCCATGTCATCGTGGGGTTTCCTCCGGGTACTCCGGTTTCCCCCCAGTGTCCAAAAACATGCTGAGGCTAATTGGAGTTGCTAAATTGCCCTTAGGTGTGCGTGTGAGAGTGAATAGTGTGTGAGTGTGCCCTGCGATGGGCTGGCCCCCCATCCTGGGTTGTTCTCTGCCACTTGCCCATTGCTTCTGGGACAGGCTACGGACCCCCCACGACCCAGTAGGATAAGCGCTTTGAAAAATGGATGGGTGGATAGATGTATTAGAATTGCTACCCCTCTTTATTATAATATTATTATTATTATTATTATTATTATTATTATTATTATTATTATTATTATTATTATTATTATCATTATTAATAATAATAATAATAATAATAATAATAATAATAAATAAATAACTTAATTTCCCTACAGGGGATCAATAATCTTTACGCCTCCTCAACTTGCTCTTTGTGGAGTAAGTTGACCACGAAGGGCTGCCACTCATAGTGGCGCCCAGGGAGCTGGGGGTTAAGGGTCTTGCTCAAGGAGCCACAGACGTGCTGAGGCTGGGTTCGAACCTGCGACCTTCTGATTACAAGGATACAGGCTTAGCCCACTGAGCCACACGCTGCCCCCTAGTGCCCACTTTGCCTAGAGTTATAGCAGGCTGAGAACACATTGGGAAACTCGGGTGTTTTAAGTTCATCCTTTGGCAGGTCTATGAGTCTCTTGTAATAAAACGTCTGCCTGTAGTTTAAGCTGGCTACCAGGGAGTGGTACTGGGGTCGCCGTACAGCTGCCCATCCACGTAGAGCTGGTCTACGGCGATGAGAGCTCGGGAACCCTTCTAAATAAAGTTGCGTCGGATTGGGAACAGAACTTTGCGTCGCTCCAGGATCTCTTTGGGGAACTGGTCGTTTACGACAAAGTCTGTTCCTTTCAGCTCCCAGCCGCGGCTCTTCACCTGCTCCTTCTGCTTAAAATATCCAAATTTAACCACAATAGGATACGGTCTCAGTGCACCAGGCCTCTTGGCTCCCAGCCGATGGACTCTCTCAAAGCAGATGTTTTTCAGTGTCCTCTGAAAGCTTCAGGTGGTTCTTGATAAAGGTTTTGACGGTAATTCTGGGATGCCTGAAAACACCAGGTTATTTCTCATGCTACAGGCCTGTAGATCGACGACAGTCTCTTTTATTTTTTTATTTTCTTCATTTAGATGGATCACATTTTCAGTTAGAGACTTAACCGAGTCCCATAGTGAGGTGTTTTCAGCAGCGAGTGTTTCCACCTGCTGCTGGTTGAATTCCAAAGATTCCCTCGGGGATTTGAATTCCTGATGTAGAATCTCGACGAGAGCCAACCTCTCGTCGAAGCTGGACAATCGTTTGTCGATTGAATCCAGGATGTCGGCAAAGTCTTTACCAGTCGGCGATGCTGTGCCAGGGGAGTCTGCCGGGCAACTTCTTTTGGAGGATGGTGTCTCGCTTTTGGCTGGAGAAGATGCATCTGCGTTCTTCTTCATGACTATAATGTTGAAGTACCAGTCGATATATTCCACAAGAGATTCCAAATTCCCCTCGCTGTTCATTCAGATTTTCCGCCAAGTCTCCGGCGTCTGACGTCACCTACAGCATTTCCGCCTCTGACGTGCCCTCCAACGTACTCATACTTGTACTTGCAAGATCTCAATTCTGTATTACAGTAGCGTACATTGTCCTGGAGGATATGGGTGTGAGGCAAGGAACAACCCAGCATGGGCCACCAGCATATCGCAGGGCACAGATACCAGTCACACCTACAGGCAATTTGGTAACTCCAATTAGCCTCAGTATGTTTTTGGACTGGGGGGGGGGGGGGAACCAGAGAACCTGGAGGAAACCCCACAACAACACAGGAAGAACATGCAAACTTTACACACATGGTGTTATGGCCGTGACTCAAACCCAGCTCCCAGAAGTGTGAGGCAATAGTGCTAACCATTGCACCACCATGCTGGACCATAAGTGGAAATCCAACAAGTGAAACTGATTTATTAGGGTTAAGCTAACAGACACCCAGAAAAATTAAAATGTAAATCACTGCAGTGCCGTGCAAACCTGTGTGAACAGCCAATCAGATCAGCCTGCTCTGTAGCATGTACCTCCCTGTTTCCGGTCCCTTTGTCAGTTTCTCACTGGCTGATTCAAAACAAGTGGAACCACTATGATGTTCAAACCCTTTGCTCTTCTCATTTTCATTAGTAAGCTCCTGATCACCGTAACCAGTCTGCATTTAAGACATTTTTCCCACACCCCATTCTCACAATAAGCTGATAATAATACTAATAATACTACTGTAATAATAGTATTACAGTAGACTTACTCAGCCAGATGGCAGTGGTCACATACTGATGAATGGTTGGGTAGCCAAGTGCTAGAAAGCTAGAAAGCAAATAAACTGATTCACCATTTACTCTCATGTACATCAATTAAAACTGTTTGCTCCAAGATAAAAGATGAAAAATACAAAAGTCATTTTTTCCGTCTAACCTCTGATTACTGCATGACATTTCTGATAATTGATGAGTAGAAGTCTGTTGTCAAATGTCTGTTGCTTGGTGGTAAGATGTTTCCAAAAGGAGAACCACAAAGAGCACAGTCATTTTCAAGGTTATTTCTCACTGGTCAGTGTGAAAGGCTGCATCATTACTATAACGCCGGGCTCAGCACAGTGACTGCACCTGCGCTGCACTGTAGACCACAAGCCAGGCTGCAGACCATCAGCCCTGAAAGTTAAAACAGGACTCGTATGTGTGTCATGTGTTGTTTAATAAAAATTTACAGGACAGAACATAGTGGATTCAGTTTCCTTTGCTCTTACACTCCCAGTCCAAAGTGTGGCCACAACTGCTGTCAATGCATCTGTCTCTTTTTTCACTGTGTTATTCACCTTAATATCAAAAGGCTCCAAAGCAGTACAGTAATGCAGAACAAATAATGTAACTAACAAGGAAGTGGGGAGGTAATGGACAGAAGTGTTGGTTTTTGGTAACTCCACTCCTCTGACCTCCACTGTAATTTTAGGTTCCTTGGAACAATATTGTAAACCAGTCATCACACACCTAGGGGTTAAAGTCGACACCAACCTTAAGTTTGACACGCAGATAAGATCAGTTGTCAAGTCAAGCTTTTTACAATTGAGGCAGTTGGCCAAAATAAAGCCAATTCTTTCTAAGCAGCACTTTGAGACAGTAATCCACTCTTTTGTCGGTACTAGTTTGGACCACTGTAACGCCCTCTATGTTGGGGTTAGAGGCTCCACTATTGTTCACCTCCAGAAGGTTCAAAATACTGCCGCACATGGAAATATGAGCATGTCTCCCCCATTTTAGACTCACTCCACTGGCTGCCCGTACATTTTAGGATTCATTTTAAAATTCTGTTATTTGCTTTTAAAGCCCTCAAGGGTCTTGCTCCACCTGACCTCTGTGAGCTGCTTCACCCTTACACCCCCACCTGCTCTCTCAGGTCAGCTGATCAGCTGCTCCTGATGGTTCCTAAGACTCAGCGTGAGCTTAGAGGGGATCGAGCTTTTGCATTCGCAGCTCCTAAAATGTGGAATGATTTGCCTTTTCACATTAGAGAGGCCTCTTCTCTTTAAATCTTTAAATCTCTTTTTAAAACTCATCTCTTCTCCTTGGACACCTTGTGAGATATTAACTTTAATAGTAAATTTTATTTCAATCTTAGCCTTTTCTTTATTAATATAAATTTTTATATATTCATAAATAATTATTAATATAATATTTTTATTTTAATGGCCATTTACTTACATTTAATGTTTTGGTTTTTATTAAATTTATTTTAATTCGTTTTTAAGTTTGTGAATATTTTTATTTATTCCTTTGTGCAGCACTTTGGTCGATAAGGTTGTTTAAAGTGCTTTTTAAATAAAGCTGGATTGGATTAGATTGGAAGATGGCTCAACAAATCTCTCTCCCAGTATGTAAAATTCGATAGAGGGGCGCAAGGTGACATTCTGTCAGGGGCCCAGAATTTTTAGCTACACCTCTGTGCTACTGTGTTTTTATTTTTACTCTAGCCATCAACAACTCTGGAGCTGCTATATTGCCACCTGGTGGTGAAGAGATCAGACAAAATATGTACACATGTAACCAACAGTGGGGCGGCATGGTGGTGCAGCGGTTAGCACTGTTGCCTCACACTTCTGGGACCCCGGTTTGAGTCTCTGCCTGGGTCACATGTGTGTGGAGTTTGCATGTTCTCTCTTGCTAAATTGGCCGTAGGAGTGCATGTGTGTGTGAATGGTGTGTGAATGTGCCCTCCGATGGGCTGGCCCCCATCCTGGGTTGTTCCCTGCCTTGTGCCCATTGTTTGCAGGATAGGCTCCGGACCCCCCGCGACCCAGTAGGATAAACGGTTTGGACAATGGATGGATGGATGTATGAGGGTGAGTCACAATGACAACAGCTGCTCTGTTGACTTGGTCCCAGGAGTCGGTTGGTCTGCCGGGGCCCCCGTCCTGTCTGTGGAAGCACCCCTCTTGTTGGCTGTTCTCTCTGCCTGGGCCCCCTCTCCTGCTGCCTCACCTTTGGGTTGAAGTGGCTCCCCATTGCCTCTGTAAAGCTCTTTGTGTATCTTAGAAAAGGGCTGTATACATGTAACATTCATTCATTTATTCGAGGTCCCAGCCAGAAGAGTGCAGTCCCACACTGTCCCAACAGCCTGAATCAGCTGGATGTTATAGGATTAAGACACTTCCTGCATTAGGCCATTTACCCTCAGTGTATTTCCACATACCCTGACAGGATGGATGACAATACTGTGGCCCTAATTTTCAATACACAGTTTTCACAGGAGTCTCACCCTCATCCACATTCTCTGCATTCCTTATCTCATGCTTTTTTGCCACCCGCATCTCCTCTGCCTGCTTTGTCTCATTTTCCCACAATTGAAACACCTTCCAATTTGTCTCCGTTTTAGTTCTACCACATTAATACCTGAGCAACCAGTCTGATCCTGTTCCTCTAATTTCAAACGCATCTGGCTTATCTGATTGGGACTGAAGCTGCTGTTTCTAGGAAAACCACATTCGTCCCACTGGGGCAGGTCTGACGCCGCGTCCTTCCCATATTTCTCCCATAATTGTTGTAGAGAATTTCAGCTGGAGATCTTTCCCAGAAGCAACTCACTTCACTTTAGCACCTGTTATCAGTAAAAGTCAAGTCAAGTAGGTCTTTAATGTTATTTTTAACTTTACACAGTTGAGTATAGTACAGTTACAAAAGAAACTGTTTCCCTCGGACCAAGGTGCTACTTAAATTAACACAAGACTAACACATACCAACCTAGCAACATACTGTATGGTGCATAATGAGCAAAAACTGTGCAAACATTGCAGGACAGTGCAAAAAGAGAGGACAACTGACACCAACGAGCACAAACAGCACAGTAAACCCAATACTGATAAGGTGCAGTTTGGTTGTGCAATGAGGTAGCAATAAAAATAAATAAAAGTAACTGTAAACATGGCTACAATAAGATAAAAAAATAGTAGTTAAATAATAAAGTGTGTTAATGAGTGTATGTGTGTGTGGTATCAGATTAGTCCCTGAGAGTTCAGTAGTCTGACGGCATGGGGGATAAAGCTGTTTGAGTCTGGCTGTAAAGGCCCGAATGCTCCGGGACCTATTTCCAGAAGGCAGGAGGGTGAAACGATAATGTGAGGGGTGGGTGGGGTCATCCACAATGGTGGTGGCTTTGCGGATGCAGTGTGTGGTGTGAATATCCGTGATGGAGGGGAGAGATATGTTAGGGTTATCTTCTTCTGAAGATGCGCTGGAAACAAACCAGTCTCTGAACACAGAACAACACAGACAGCTGTGATGACGTTTTACTTGCTGCAAGGTGTAGGGAATCCACTTGCAGAGTCTCCGCAGTTTCAGCAAAATGATGGTTTATTGAACAGCAAAAATAATACAATGTAATACAGCAAAAATAATACAATAATACAGTGTAGAGACACACCGGGTACTGAAAGGCAGCTCAGACACAAATTGAAGACAGTTCTTCACCCCCCTTTATACCCAAAAAGGCCCTCCCCACCAAGGTGTTGTGTGTAGGTGTTGTGAGTGAATTTACATATAAAGAGTGACCCCCTGGAGTGTGAGGATCCTGAGACGGGGACAGGACAGAACAGGGTAGAGACTTTTATGATCATTGTAATTAAATTCTTATCACCTTATCTTATCCTTATCACCCTAGTGGTGCCAACTGGAACCCCCATTCTCTCCCTGGCTTCCCCCATGATCATAAATTCCTAACATTGTCTGCATTCAAATGATCAACCAAGAACCTTGGGGCATTTTTACCACTTTTCCTTACAAAGGGAAGCCCGGTCCTGACCTCGAGGTGTCAGCCTCTCAGTCGAACTCGGCCAACTTCGAAAAAGGAACTCCCCTCGCAGTGTCTTTTATTGAGGTACACAAACAGGATATGCAACTGACATTGAACATTGTTTGTCACCATATATGGGGTGGAAATATTCAAGCGACAGTTCTTGAGACGTGTTATTGCTCAATTAAGATCAAGCTGCGGCAGGGTGTTGTTTCCAAGCGTCTAGCAAAATGATAATAAAAAAAGTACATATTTCTCTAACAAGATACTCCAATGATTTTCTCACCTGTCATCACTATCTGTTGTAGGGACTTGCGATCTGAGGCGACATAGTTCCCAAAGCAGACTGTGATGCAGCTGCTCAGGGTGCTTTCAACAGTTCCCCAATAGAGTGTGAGGATGGGAGATGGGCTTTTCTGAGCTTCCGTGGAGAGTAGAGGTGCTGCTGTGCTTTCCTTACTATGGAGCTGATGTTGAAGGACCTGGTGAGATTCTCCGCCAGATGGACAACAAGGAATCTGGTACTCTCTACGATCTCCACAGATGAGCCATCGATGTGCAGCAGAGAGTGGTCACTCTGTGCTTTGTGTTCTTCTAAAGTCAACAACCATTTCTTTGGTCAACATTCAGAGACAGGTTGTTGGCTCTGCAGCAGTCCGATAGTCATCACACTTCCTCTTTGTATGCTGAGTCACCGTTTTTATTGACGAGACCCACAGTCTTGTCATCAGCCTGATGTTGATGATGTGATTCGAAATGTGCATTGCTGCTCAGTTGTGAGTCATCGGAGTTAACAGCAGTGGGCTGAGCATAAAGTCCTGGGTTCCTGCTACAGCGTCTGAGCAGCCGCCTTCGTCGCCCGTAGCTCCTGCGCAGCCCGAGCAGCCGCCTCCGCTGCCCCCTGCGGCCCTAGAACCCGAGGCGCTCCCTCTGCCTCAAATGACTGTGCCCCCTGGGGCTCTTGTTCCTGGCCCCACTCCTGTCCCTGACCCAGCTCCAGACTTTCCTGCCCTAGTCCCCGAGGAGGTCCCGGACAGTCCGACCACCGTGTGTGCCACGCCCCCTGATTATCCACGTGTGCTTCCCTGATCGTACCCAGCTGTGTCCGATTATTTTCAATCAGTCCTGTCTATTTGAGTCCATGTCTTACTAGAGTTCAGTGTCCGTCATTGAAGTCCGTCTGCGTGAGATGTTTCCTGCACCCCGTGTTCCTAATAAATCCCCGTATTTCCCCGTATCCTGCCTGCCTTGCCTGTTTCCTGCCCGTCCGCCGCTCCCGTTAAACGGCGATCGTGACACAAGGCACACGCACATCAACAAGTACCAATGCAGCAAATACAGATGAACAATTTAGGAGGAATACTAGTCAAAGGAAGGAAGAAAAGCAGCCCACCCTATCTCATGGTCACGGACACAAACATCAGGGAGTGTTATGAAGAAGACACCACACTTAGCACCATTGGTTTTACGCAGTGAATTACACCAGAGAGAGTTTTTACATTCTAGCTGTGTTACATAACATTCCTCAGCCTTCAGGTTTTTTCCACACAATGCAGGACACGCAGGGGTGCCAAACAAAACAGCGGAACTGCAGTGTAGCCAATTATTTGTTTCAGTAGTTTTAAGAAAACTAGAACATAAAATGTTTGTTTTACTTAGGTAAAAGTCCAGTTGAAACAGACTTTATTTTTAAAAAGTTAGATTGGCTTTAAGTGATGAAACATGTTACTTGTGTTAATATTGCTTAATGAAGTGTAGGTGACATAGAAGCATGCAGTTTGATGTTTGGGGGCTGTAGTTTTTAATGGGACTATTTGAATATGGAGTACTAGTGTTGTACTTTTTAAGGGTACAGCACACGAAAAAAATACAGAGTATTAAAAGTGCCTCTCTTTAAAGGAACTGAGTTATCTTAGTGTATTTTACATCACATACACTCTCGGTCCGCTGGGGGAGTCCATCCCGCTGTAGTTGGAGAATGCTGCCATCAGTCGCTCGGTGTAGCACTCGCAGGATTTACCAGGCTCCTGTTTAAACTGATGCATCATGCCCCAGTCCATGCGCAGGAGGACCAGTCTCTGAAGGGCTGTCGCATGGTGAGGTCTGTTCTGCCTGGGATCCAGCAGGTCACTGGCAATGTCCTTCAACTCCTTCATCTACAGTGTCAGATGAGCAAACCTCATCTCCCCCTTGAGGATTTGGACAAACCAACATAGGGGCAAGAATTTCTGCTACCTCGTCCTGCTGCCTGAGTGTTTCGCCACGGCACTTCATCACCGAGAAGGAGGTAGAGTCGGGTGCTGAATGGTTATGATCCTCGTCTGCAGGGGGGAGAGGGGAAGGGGCAGGGGAACCACTTGCTACTCCTCCCTCGGCGGCATAAGGAGGAAGCTGCTGTTTGGGCAGCAATGCTTGGGCAGGAGCCACACAGTTTATTTCTGGGTATCTAATTAGCGGACACCATTAGGTCCCTTCAGGGGCTCCACAGACAAACTCATTGACATAATAGAATTGTCACAGAAAAATTCTTTGTCACATTCTCAGTCGACATAGACTGTGTGCTGTTTACATATTTTTGGCACAAACGAAATCTCATATGCATATTGACATATCTTTGGCACAAGTGGACCTCCATCACTTTAAAGAGGGTAAACTCTGGTCAGGAAATTTACGACGTCAGAATAAACTGATTTTTAACAGAAGTAACTGACATGCCCTAATAAGGAAATGCATACAATCAGAATACAATATCTGTGGTTTTTAACAGTGGTAACAATCTGATAATGAAAGGAATCAGATCAACATTTCTATAGCATGTAACAGAGCTTGCTCCCCTCCAGAACTCATTGTTCCAGTAGTTATCTGAAATCATCTGCAGGAGCTATTCTTTTATTTGTATATTAAGCGTAATTATTCATGAATATTATTGATGATGTTTATTTGTTCAATGTTTTTATTTATTCGTATTTATTGTTTATAATATAATGTTATATATATATATATATATATATATATATATATATATATATATATATATATATATATATATATATATATATATATATATATATATATATATATAGTATTGTAATAGGGGTGGCATGGTGGTGCAGTGGTTAGCACTGTTGCCTCACACCTCTGGGACCTGGGTTCGAGTCTCCGCCTGGGTCACATGTGTGTGGAGTTTGCATGTTCTCCCCGTGTCGTCGTGGGGTTTCCTCCGGGTACTCCGGTTTCCCCCCACAGTCCAAAAACATGCTGAGGCTAATTGGAATCACTGAATTGCCCATAGGTGTGCATGTGTGAGTGAATGGTGTGTGAGTGTGCCCTGCGATGGGCTGGCCCCCCATCCTGGGTTGTTCCCTGCCTCGTGCCCATTGCTTCCGGGATAGGCTCCGGACCCCCCGTGACCCAGTAGGATAAGCGGTTTGGAAAATGGATGGATGGATGGATGGATAGTATTGTAATACTTGAAACGAGAGGTACTGCCTGCCTTAGTGATCTTTACTATTGTGTAAGTGTATTCCCACCTGTAGGGGGCAGCAATGGTTGTTATTAGAGGTGCTGAGATTACGCGGCTCAGGGCTGAAGGTGCAAAGTGAAACAGTCATTGACCGTATTTGCCGTGTGTGATGGTGTCTGCATATCGACCCTTTCGAGCCAAACAAACCAGTTCAAAGTACTGTGCGTTAATATATCATATGAATAAATCCACTCAAGAACTAAACTCAATATCGTATCCTCATCATTCAACGCGTCCGACTTTTCCACCTCTTACCACAAGGCAGTGGATTACATGGGGAAATTACAAACAAGGAGAATTTAATCTGTTTTTCCTCTACATTGTCGTTATTCAGAATATTACAGACTATGAACAAAAACGGACAATGTAAGAAAATAAAAAAATGTGTATGAAAGCTAGAGTATTTTTGCAGTGGTGAACACTAGCTGGTTTATGTACTAGCTCACACTCAAGAAACAGCATAAATGCTACTCATACACAGTTGGGGGGCAGGGGTCAGTCCTTGTGCCTGTAATGAGAAGGTCACCAGTTGAAACTAACCCAGCCACAGCACGTCTGTGGGTCCTTGAGCAAGGCCCTTAACCCCCAGCTCCCTGGGCGCCCCAACAGGCAGCTGCACTTCGCGGACAATTTACTCCACAAAGAGTAAGTTGAGGGAGACATAAAAAACAATTTCCCCACAGGGATTAATAAAGTCCATCCATCTATGGAATATTATTTAGCACTATCTAACGTAGAATATAAGAATTATGATTTTATAAAAAGTATGCCAAATATCCATGATATAATCATTACAATGTAAACATTGTAATGTAATCAACACAATGGAACCAACTGAGTATGTATTTGCACCTTTTGTTAGTCTAAGTTTCTGTTAGCTACTTTATGTTAGTCATGAATCTATGAATATTCACTTTTATTAGCGTATATTTCATCATTATGTAAAAGGACAAATATATTATCAACCTTTTAGTGAGACAATGTGTAAACGGCTGAAAATACCAAGGTTTACTACTGAAGGAAGGGATTCACCTGAGTTCACCAGAAGTTCATGGCTGAGTATTTTTAAAAAACCAAGTGGAGCTGCTCGCGCCACTATTATGTTCAACCGAGAGACCAAACGGTAAAAGAAATGACTATCAAACTTATCACCTAGAGGTGAACATAAATCTATACAAATATCACCTGCATGCACATTACTTCTTTTACAATAACCAACTCCTGATCCATACTGTTAGTCGTGAAAAAAATAACTATTGTGTACATAGAGGCCCTGTGTAAAAAGATAACTGCCAAGGAAAAGATCAAAAACATTTATTTCAAGGATTCAAAGTTTTTATGGTCATGTACAGTGTACAGTGCAGTTCTTATTTGATTAACTTGAATGTCTTCACAGACAAGACGATTAAACAAATAAAGCAGCGCAACATTACAGTAACTAACAACAAACAAACAAAGTTCACGAGTACTATTACAGTATTCATATCATTTATTTAAATTTAATTTTACCAAGTAAATTAATTGAAAAGCAGTTACCACTGCTTTACCTGCTTCTCGGGAGAAATAGCAGATATACAAACGTCATGTATGTAACTAAAATCTTAAGCCAATAAGGGCAAAGTTGTGTCGTAATGCCCACGCTCGCCTCTCCTGCTCCTGTTTCTCTCCCTCTTTTCTCCACTTTCCCCGTTGTAACACCCTCGCTTTCACTAGCTCGCGTCCTGCCTCGTCTTTCAGGCCGCTATGCTCCTTTACCTTACGCCATAAAAGTGCTCCTAATGATTGCCTATCCTCCGGTTTGTATCCTGCACATTTCACTGCAATCCCCATACGCTTCCACGCATCTGCCGTCTCTCTCTCTCGGCCCTTTTCCTGAGCTGTTTTTCCCACTGCTATTTTTAACAGCTGTATCTGTTCACACAGAGGCTTCCACCGCCCGCGCACTGGTGGACCCCAGCCCCCGTCATCCAATTCTCTATCAAATTCGTGATCCATGTTTTAGCTTATCTGACCTACACTTCTCCTGATCCAACAACCCCTGTGCCTCAGGGGATGGATTTATCCACCCACACTTAGTACACCTCTTAGTTGTCTCTGAGTGCCCCACTAACAAACACCACCAAAACCTAAACCCACACTCACACACAATCACCGAACCACGCAAAACAGTAAATAGTAAATGGTAAACCCACTCACACTGGAATAGTGAATAGTAAACACGCACTTACACACGCGAAATAGTAAATAGCGCTGTGTACACTTTTTGGTACCTTGGGACCCCACGTCTCGGGACTTTTTAGCCCGATGCTTTGAGTACTCTAATCTCGGGACTTTAACCCAATACTTTGAGGACTTTCACCTCGGGACTTCAACCCGTTTTAAGGAGGATGAACCTTACTCCTCCGACCAATTTAGCTGTTCGGGGGTCCTGAATTTCCCGGGACGCTCAATCCCAGCTGTCCTACTGCTCATCAGCAGTAGGTGGGTTGCCAAACCAAGGACACGACAGTGGACTTAAATCCTCCGCCAATAGGTTCTACTACGGGGTCCCGTACCCTCTGTTCACAGGCCGTCAGAGCTACGCACAACAGGCCCTCGCCACAATATTGGTCGACAGATCCTGAGACACTTCCAGCCACTTTATTTAGCAATCGCCAATATGCAGAATTCGATAAAACAGGCTCTGCTCACCTAATTGCTGGGCGCCCGTGGCTCTCTGCGTCCCCAAGACCTCGTCTCTGGTTCCAATCCAAACAACCTTCTCCTCATCCCGGACGAGCCCCCAAATTGTTGGAGTTAGACTCCACCGAGTCCGTTGATGAGGAAAAGATGCATTCGTGAGGCAAAGGATGGTTGTAAGTCAGCTCTCTTTATTTGTTGTACAGATCGATCCGGGAGCCACTCTCAGATGCACAAAAGTACACACCAAGGGAAGCTCAGCTCCCTGTTGTCTGTGTCTAACTTTTATACCCCGTTTAGGGCGTCTACTGTTCTTGTTGGTATCTTTCCAGTTGACGTAACATATAACTATTGTTTGGACATTGCTGGCGTTAGTCCCCACACCCGTTCCCTTTGATCTTATCTTGTTATGTTGCAATTTAGCAGCGTCAGCGACCCCCTCCCTTGTCATGTCCCCGCAGGTCAAGCGTAAGCTTAATGTCACCACGAGCCTGTCAATGTACCTTCTGCTTTCCGGAATTTACTTACACAACGAGGAGGGCTGGAGCCCCCCTTCTCTTCCTGCCTGTGTTCCAGTTTGTTCCCCTTTCTCAGTGTGACAAAGTTTAGCACGCAACCTAGCCCCCCTTCATTCGCCATTTATATTTTCCGCCGGGCACCCGAAATGCTGCCACACAAAAGATTTAAAAGTGTCTGGGGTATCTACTATAGTAATTTAGTCAGATGCCAACATATTCACAGCAGCTAATTTGCAGCGCATTCGTGAAACCGCTTTTCGCTCCAACGAGAAACTCATGTTGTAATATCGCGAGATCTCGTGACACGCGTTTCACTCCCACTTCTTAGTAACAGTCATGATTTGATAAAGTGACAACCTGCGTAATAATTGGTAATACATAGAGTTTGCTATTGTTCAGGCTAGCAGACTGTTATGGCTTGAGGTTAATGGTGCCTGTTACTTGTGAATTTTCACATTTGCAGGGATCTTCTGCCTCGTGAACGTGAAACGGATAATTATGCTAAAAGAAGAAAAAAGCAGAACTGCAATGTGTGTAAGGCTGGTGCTGATTTTTCAGTCTGAACACAGTAAAATTTATACAAATTACCTGTATTCAAACTTGTATTCTTTATATAGTTTGGTTAATTACTATTTAAAAGTTTTATCTGCGCTCCATTGTATAACTTGTACTGGAGATTTGTATGTACTTTTTGATTGGAAATGGTTAGTTGTATATACATTGAATATTTTTATGATTAATTTCTTTGTTTATTTAATTTGGCAACAGATTTGCACTTTTAGAAGTATTGCTGTTCATTTTTGTGAAAGTTGTTACTAAAAAAAACAAAAGAAGCAGACTTGTGTAAATCCTATATTGGCCGTGTATTCTTCCTGTAGCGTAGTGACAGCTTTTTGTACGGAAGCCGTGAACGGCTGTGCTTGCAAATATATTTTCTTCTGAATAATTAGAAGGATAAGCATATTTTGTCGCCGCCGCGAGATAGTCATGCCATACACAGCTCTGCTCGTTTTTGTACTGTTACTGTGTTACTTAATTTGCGCATCCATGAATTTAACGTTGACATTAAGTCAACATTGACATTGACAACGTTGACATTAAGTGTTGCACCTATCTAGTGTTTTACTGTGAAGGGCATGTTATATCTCGTCTCTAAGTCGCACTATGGTCCAGGGGAATGCTATGTCATATCAGAACATGTGTCGATTATGTGGCAATATAAATATTTTATATTACTGTCAGTTTTAGTTTCAGAAATCCATCATTTGAGAAAAAAGGCCAGTCACGACAAATATATATGGAATATAACAACAGAGTTTAGGCAGCTGTATTTGTTTAAGTGTAAAGATGCACATAGAAACATGCATGAGCTCATCTGAGAATAAACTGAATGCAATGAAGATTTGTGACTCCTGCTGGAAAATGCGAATAGTGGCAGGGTCTTCAAGTAGTACATTTGTCTGAGAGTCAATTAATATTAGGAAAGGCACAGTTTTTTTTCAATGGCGCTAATTATCAAGAAGGAAATGGAGTACCCCAGCACCTGGTTTACGGGCACTGGAAGCTCCAGTATCAGTCAGACTTTCATGTAAGTATATGTGTGTTTAATGACTTAGCAGTTGGTTAAAAAGTAGACTTGTGCATGTTTCATCTTTACCAGGGGCAGAGGGGAAACTCAATAAATAGCCTTCTCTCACACTTCCAGACCTGCAGAACTGAGCATGTCCCCTGGTTTTGTGCATATGTCTGTAGGCTTTGAGTTTTTCCTATGGGGGCTTCAATTTCCTCCCAGAGTACAAATACGTGCAGATCAGTTGCATTGGGGAGTCCATACTGTGATGCTGAGTGGGTGTAGGAGGAGATTGAGAGATGAAACTCCGGATGATTTACTCCCTCGGCTAACTAACCAGAACAGGATCGTACCAATACCAAAATGATAAGTTTATAAATGTTTTTCACTACCCTGATTCATTCAGTTATTTATGTTTGTTAATTCCACCTCCCAAGCAAATACATAAATAAACAAACAAACAAATATTCAGGGGGAATGTGTCATAGGTGATAGAATCAGTGGATGAATCTAAAGAAAAAAAGTTATGATTTCTTTCTCTCCAAAACACAATGCAAAAAACTCTTAAGTTAGGTAAGACATTGAAATTTTATGACAGTAGCATGATGCAGAGGAACAACAGAAGGAAAAATCTAACTAAACCTGAGTCAACTAGGACTAATTACACTAAATTAAGTGGAACACACAAAATACCTAAAACCACTTAATAAACAAGCAAGAAATATTACATTTGATTAACTATACTGATGCCTGAGGGAAGTTCTTGTGCTTAATGCAGCAAGTATGTACAGCTGCAGAGACACTACACATAGTGCAAATAAATTAAAAAGTATACAGTACACACACTGATTCCTGAAAAATCAAAATACCATGGAATACTAATGAAATACTTATCAGGATGATGATGACGATGATGATGATAATAATAGAAATAATAATGAATTAGTTTAGGGTATTATGCAATTGACATGTACAATTAAAAAAGAAATTGCACCAGACATTTCCTGTGGCAAAGAAGGGTTGCTTTGTGCCACGTTACTCAAGTCAATTCACTTTATTTTGTATAGTGCATTTTCACAGCCTTACATAGTCTCAAAGCACTTTACTTTGTCCCTGCCCAATTGTCCCAGTGAGCAATATCAAGCCTGAAAAATTATAAAGCCACATTGGCAAGGATAAACTCAGTCATAGTAAGAAACCTTTGGAGGAACCAGAGTGAAAGGGGGAGCCCATCCTCCACAGGGCAGAAGTCAGGTTAACAAAGTCCTGATCTATATGGTTCAATTAGTTAAGTCCGGATGTAAATACAGAATAACTGGCAGCAGGGCACACAGGAAAGACGTCACAGGCAGGAGGGCAGGCAGGATGGTGGCACAGGCAGGACGTAATGGGCAGGAGGGCGGGCAGGCAGGGCAGCACAGGCAGAAGGGCTGGCGGGTAGCCAGAACTGTTTTGCCACTGCAGTCTGTTTTACAGTTTCATCTGCATTTGTTCCCACAAGGAATAACAACAGCTAATTTATGAACATGCTGCTTTTCAGAAAAGAAGTTTAATTTCTAGGAACATGACCAGTGCAAACATTTAGTGTTGACGGTTCTTTGTAAAATGGATGTTCTGTACTTTTATTGATCTGTCCGTCCATCCATCCATCCATCCATCCATCCATCCATCCATCCATTTTCTAACTACTTCTGATGAAGTTCCGGGTTATGAGGTATCCTGAAGCCCAGGCAATATGGGACACACACACACACATAGGGTATACCTATCTTTATGGGGCCCGCTCATTCACTTCTATGGGATAAATGCTAACGCTAACTATGACAAGCTTAACCCCCACCCTGCCCTAACCATAACCATAAGTAACCCAGCAAAATACAAGAGGTTTTGCATTTTTAGTTTTTCCATAGCAGTCACAGATTTTTATAAAATAGAGTTTTCCTGGTTTTCGGTTTCGTGGTCCCCATAAGGGAAAAAAAACAGGTATTTATCACGTTATGGGGTAGGATAGGTATACCCGCTCGCACACACACACACACACACACACACACATGCACACAAATGGATAGATCAACACAGTTACTATGGATGTCGATCCTGCAATAATGAGACAGAACTATCATACTTAATAGGATCATATCCCTAGTTCTACATATGCATAATTATATTTTAAAAAGATCCCACGCACCCAGCACATGAGATGTTTGAACTTCTGCTCTCTGGTAAACGTTACCGCAGTATGCATTGCAGAACAACCAGATTTAATAAGACCTTCTACCCCCAAAGCCATCAGAATACTAAATGCTAATGAACATAAGTTTATGTGAAACCCTACTCTCTCTTCCTCTCTGTGCACTTTATTACCACAACTGGTATTAAGTTTACTTTTTATTTATACAGTATAGTGCAATAATATAATCACGAATGGTGTGTGAGTGTGCCCTGTGATGGGCTGGCCCCCCATCCTGGGTTGTTCCCTGCCTCGTGCCCATTCCACATTCCGGGATAGGCTCCGGACCACCCGCGACCCAGTAGGATAAGCAGTTTGGAAAATGGATGGATGGATATAACTAACATAAGACAGACATTACACCTAACAAACAATAAACACGAAATAAAGGAGTGGACACAAAAAAAATGTAATGCAATGACCAGATTTAACACCTGGATTATGTCCCCCCTTAGTCTCCTTTGCTCGAGGCTAAACAGATTCAGCTCAGCTAACCTCTCCTCATTAGACATTCCTCTAAGACCAGGAATCATTCTCCCAGCTAAGCAAGCCTGAGTCCGGCTTCCACTCCCCCGATTCCCAGCAATGTTAACTTGGAAGGGCGTGTTCTGTATGCACAACTGAGACAACCCAGGTGGAGCTCAGCTTATCGGCTGGCAAAATTGCCTTCAGGTATCACCCACCCTAGTGAGAGTCCAAGCTAGGGCTGTTCTCAGAACTCACCCTAAACGAGGTCCTGCTCAAAAGTTGTAATGACCGCCTGAGGTACCTGTGAGCCTTGCCCGTAATGAGTCAGTGGGTGTAGCCGAGCTGACACGCTTTTGGGCGTCCAATTGCTGAGAACTCCCCTTCGGTTTTGACAAACTGTACGATCGCAAGCAGTGACAGCAGAGCCACAGACAAGCTCAACCAGCAGAGAGCGAATGGTAAGCACCCAACACCCGAAGGGCTCAACTGATCACATCCAAACGACTTCCTGATGGGATTGTGTACGTAACTGGTTTACTGTTGTTAATAGTGGTTGAACTTCTATGCAAGTCCCCTTGTTGGGGGAGAGGGAATGAATGAAAGCATAAGGTGAAATAAAACCTAAAATAAATCAAAAAGGTTAAACAGAAATCAAACCAAATGAATTGTGTTTCTTCTTCAATTGTAAACATAAATTAGTTATGCAACAATAACCTAATTGGATGTTAATGTATTGTGATCAAATTGATTTAGTCCATGAAGTTAATTCCTGCTTTCAGGCAAGAACCTGTGTGTCCAATTATGCGTGTTGTATCACCGCAGTTGACCACCAGAGACCCAACTCAGATGTTGTTAACCTACTATGGCGGACCACTAGAGGTGCAATTTCAATGGAGTGGCACTGCTATGGCTTGCCACTAGAAGCGCAATTTCAAAATGGAGTGGTAGTTCTATGCCTGACCATCAGGGGAGCAATATCGAAATGGGGTCGTAGTTCTATGCCTGACCACTGGAGGCGCGATTTCGAAATGGAGTGGTAGTTCTATGCCTGACCACTAGAGGCGCAATTTCGAACTGGAGTGGTAGTTCTATGCCTGACCACTAGGGGCGCAATATCGAAATGGAGTGGTAGTTCTATGCCTGACCACCGGGGGCGCAATATCGAAATGGAGTGGTAGTTCTATGCCTGACCACTAGAGGCGCGATTTCGAAATGGAGTGTTAGTTCTATGCCTGACCACTAGAGGCGCAATTTCGAAATGGAGTGGTAGTTCTATGCCTGACCACCGGGGGCGCAATATCGAAATGGAGTGGTAGTTCTATGCCTGACCACCGGGGGCGCAATATCGAAATGGAGTGGTAGTTCTATGCCTGACCACCGGGGGCGCAATATTGAAATGGAGTGGTAGTTCTATGCCTGACCACCGGGGGCGCAATATCGAAATGGAGTGGTAGTTCTATGCCTGGCCACTGGAGGCGCAATTTCGAAATGGAGTGGAAGTTCTATGCCTGACCACTAGAGGTAACCAAACGGTTGCCGACGCAAGATGAGTGACACACACATTTAATGCATGCGCATGCCGCTTGCGGCCTTCTTCTGTGCCTTGCACAGTATAAACCCCCTTAAAACAATTACTGAAGCGAGACGGCGCTCGCGTTACGGCGACGGATTTAAATTGTGAGTGCACTATAATTTGTCGCAAATGGTGCTTAACCACGGTGGGTTTCAAGCACAGGAGACTCCCAATTTCTAAATGACACACTCACAGCGCAAAGTTGTGTTAAACTTGCTTTGTCTACAGCAGGCACACACATACGAGTATGATCCTGATAGGTAACTAAGCTATCGGTCTTATGTCCAAGCGCAACATAATTTAGGTTAGAACCTCGTAACAAGTATTCCCGTTTGCTAATAGAGAGATCTCTCCCAGGATATATAGAAACGGAGAAACTCCGAATCGAACCTGGAAACAAAGCGCTACATCTGAGAATTTCGTCAGACATATGGTTAAGGGTCACTGCAGTTTAATACGAAAGAAGTACAATGAAATAACCGAAAATAAAACAAAATAATATAACTACTAATAATAGAAATAAAAATAACTATAATAAGCCCTTATGATCCCGCTTAAATGCCTTCAGATTGCCATGAGTGCGACTTTGGCAACCAGTTCACAGTAGCGCTTCTTCACTGCACGTTCGGTCATAAAAAATTTAAATTGTGTGCTCAGAATAAGTTTAAACCTTCTGCCTTGTGATTATTAACCAATTGTTATGCCGAATGGTCGGCTCCTCCAAACTCAATTGCGAAACACTGTGAGTCTGTTAATGTGTGACTTAAATGGAACTCATTAATAACCAGTATCGCGTAATAACCTGGGTTAGAATAGAAGGCTCATACAACAAGCTGCGTCACCAGGTAATGTAAACGATCGGTAGCGAAGCTCCCCTCACGGCCAACGAGAGAGAGTCTCGCGATATTTCAGGCGAATTTGAGGTTTCAGAGCGTAGATCGCACAGGCAGGGATTCTTGTGAGCACTCAATGAACAGAGGCTGAAGTTGTGTAAAAGACATGCATTTATTCCTATAACTAACATAAGACAGACATTACACCTAACAAACAATAAACACGAAATAACGGAGTGGACACAAACAATGTAATCATGAAAATGCAATGACCAGATTTAAAATGAGTAACCTTAAAAGGGAAAATACTGTTCTGCAATGCAAGCAATTTTGCAAAAAATCTTATCTAGCTCTGATTTAAAAGAACCCAGGGTTTTAGCTTGTGTTACAATAACAGGAAGACTATTCCATACTCTAACTACACGCTGTGTACAGAAATGCTTCATCAAATTCGTTTTAAAATGTTCTCCAGCTAATTTCCACTTATGGCCACGAGTTCTGGTATTTAAACTAACATTGAAATAGTCATTTGGCTGAAAAGCATCCAGACCTGTTAGAATCTTAAACACCTGGATTATGTCCCCCCTTAGTCTCCTTTGCTCGAGGCTAAACAGATTCAGCTCAGCTAACCTCTCCTCATTAGACATTCCTCTAAGACCAGGAATCATTCTCGTTGCCCTACGTTGCACCTTTTCCAAGGCAGCAATGTCCTTCTTAAGGTATGGTAACCAAACCCGCACACAATATTCTAGGTGGGGTCTTACCAAGGAATTATGTTATCGTAGCATCACTTGCCTTGTCTTAAACTCCACACACCTAGAGATGCAATGTGCCTTCTCGCGTGGTGTTCCTGCAGAGGGAGTCTGTGAGTGCTGGAGATTGGGGGAGGGGGCAGTGTGGCTATGTCTGCTCTGTGTTCCTCCAGACGAGCAAAGAAGCTGTTTAGCTCCTTTGCTAAAAGGGCGTTGCTGTTAACAGTGACGGTGTTGTTGCCTTTGAAGTTTGTAATGTGTTGTATTCCCTGCCACACCCACTGTGGGTTGTTGTATGTGAAGTAGACCTCTATTTTCTGTTTCTCTGCCTGCCTGGCAACCTTGATGCCCCTATTCAGGTTAGCTCTGGCTGCACTCTGTGTTCTTGACTGCGCTGTCTTGTCCTGTAGTATTGTATTGTTGCTCTTGTGTTTATCTTGCACTTTCTCCCTCTGTTTGTGCTCCTTTCACTCTGTATAGTTCTATCTTGCCCGCACTTGTGTCATCTTGTGTTGTTTCTGTTTTTCTTCTTTGTCTTGCACCGTGGTCCAGGAGGAACAATGTTTCCTTTCACTGTGTACTGTGTATATTGCTGAAATAACAATAAACCCACTTGACCACCTGCCTCGATTCATCCTGAAGAGTTTTCCAATGTTGTTCAAAGGTCTGTTTGTTTCGGGTGAAGGACACGCCCCTGGACGTGCTGGATAAGGGGACCACAGATCAGTGTCCTCAGTCCTGCTTCTCCCTTCAAAGCTGAGAGGAAGATGACCCGCCTGCTGGTTCTGGTTTTGGCTTATGGAGCTCTGCTTATCTCCACAGAGGCCCAGCAAGATTACCACAGTCTCCCTGCACTCTACAAGACGGCCATTAAACTCGCAGTCGAAAATGCTCATCAAGGAACCCGTCAGCACATGAATTTCTATAACATCCAGGGCCGTCCGAAGGTAACTGCTGAGAAAGTGTTTACAAAAGTGTGAAACTTTCATCATCTGCAAGCTGAACTAATGAGAATCACATTGATTTTGATGTTTTAATTTCAATGCATATGATGCTTAATGTCTCTTCACAATGAAAGTGATGGTTGTATATCTCAGCCCTGGTCAATTTTACCTTCTCACAGTTTCTCTCTGAATCTGCTGCAGTCAAGTCTGTGACAGTTTGCCATTTTTTGGGTGATTATTGTTTGTTATATTGCCTTTAAAACAGTTGTAGGCAATTTTGTATATAACGTGTTTATGTGATTTAGATCAGCAGTGAATACATTGACATTGAGATTCTCTTGAGAGCAACAAAATGTCCAAAGTCAACTGCAACAGACCATCGGGCTGACTGTATTTTCATGGACAAGAGGGTAAGTAAAGAGTCACTGTGACTGTGAGCATTGGACATATCAGTTAGCAAATTAATTTAGGTTCATGTTAACTTTTTTGATGCCCTGCGGAGGAAAGTTAGCCAACAATAAAGTAACAAATAGATAGGTGGCCTCAAACAGCCAGTTCCATCACCTTATTCTCAAATTTTAGTAGGTTTACAGGCTTAAAGGCTGGATTACCAGGCAGTTGAAATCAGCCTTAAATGGCAGTGTGGTGTTTTGTGGTGAAAGGGCAATTAAATCTGGTCAGAGCAGGGTAGATGCGCAGTGTGAATTACCCTTTAAATTTACCTCTTTAAATAGTGAACTACAGGACCACTTAGCTTGATCGGAGGACAGTATTTTAATACAGAGCAGTGTTCAGTTAAACGGGATTTGTTGTTCATACTTTTAGATGAACTTGCTTTGTATAATATAGCCTTAAGGTGACCCTGCTTTGGAAGCTCTTTCCTCTAAAATTGTTCTGTGTCATTAAACCCTGCAGTCCAGCAGCTCTGCCTTAAATCTTTAGATATATCTTTACTACACCTTCTCTCACTGTATTTATTGCCCACCACTCTTTAAATACTGTTTTTGTGTGTCTGTGTGTTTTTGCAGCCATTCATTAACTGTAGAGTTTGCAGCAGACGGTCTGGTAATAATCTTACACATCCATCAATTGACTGTGTACCAAACAAGAAAGTGGATGAAGTAAGTGTAGAGAGTCTTAGCATTATGGAAATGTAACAGGTGTGTGAATTGTGTCTAAACATGTGGTTAAACTTTGATTGTGTTTGTACATGCAAAAATTTGATCAGAGTACTGTTTATTAATGACAAGGTTACTTTTAATCTGAACAACAGTGGCAGCACCAGGGAAAAGCTTGGGGGGGGGGCTCTAGCTCCTCCTCCAATGACCATAGTACCCCCACAGCACCCCCAAAATATTGGTTTCATTTTTTCTTTAACTATCTGTAAAATCTGTATATTGTGTAAGACATTTTTGCGGTTTTTATAGCATACTTGTAGTGTATTTTTTCTTCAAAGTACACATAGAGGCTCTGTGAGCTAGACGTTAGAATTTCATATTTTATCATATTTTATCCATGCTGTAGCTTATCGTGCTGTGTGCTTCTATACAGCATCTACATAAGCTGAAAAGCTAAAGCACCCGCTCTAAATAATCTCACTCCCCTATAGCACCTGTAGCATTAAGTCACTGGCGCTGCCACTGCTGAATAAACGACTCCAATCTGACTAAACCGCTTAACTTTTCCTCCCCATGTTACATTTCAGGACAAACGACGTAATATGTGTCCTTCTGATAAACCTCCTCTCAGATCTAAAACTGCCTTGGCTTCCAAGGACACTAAAGAAGCTGAAGGAGACTGTCTGGGCTGTTTCTGATGGCTGATGGTCCTGCAATGTGGACCAGAGGAGGAAACTGGAAGGGAAAATGCTTTGCTTTATATCATGCCCACCCAAAGCCCCCAGTGAGTAAGCCATAGGCGCCGATAGCATGGAAAAACTCCCAAGAAGGAAGAAACCTTGGGAGGGACCAAACTCAAAGGGGGAGCCCATCCTCCTGGGGCCGGCAAAGTGTAGGTGCAGGATCACAAAAAACTTAACGAGAGAATTCGACTGTCCCTCACAAAAACTGTAAAGTTTTAGTGGCTAAATTGCTTTTTCTATGCCTTTTCAAACAGGAGGAGATTTGTTTGGCTATATGTAGAAATTTTCTATACAATTTAGACAGCACAGAATCATTAACCTACTTTAATGAATTTATTTATACAACCACATATTTCACACATTTTGACATCAGTCATGCAGTGAAGATACAGTCTCTTTATTTCTTGACGCCAACCCTCCCCATTAATCCGGGCTTGGGACCGACACCTAGTTGAGCTGGCTTGCTCCCTTAAGTGGCTGGGTTAGGCTAAACTATGTACATATTTATAAAGACTACAATAAATTTATAAAGACCTCCCTAAATATGTAGTCTAACAAAACGCAGTTTAAAGAAGCTAGCCTACCTGGTAAACAAAGAAATTAAAAGGCCCACAGCATATAATCGGGCTATATTCCAAGCAGTTTTTAAGAACGTAACCTACATGGCGAAATTGAATTACTTTCTGGACCAACAAACGCAACCAGGCATGAACATTATGCACCTTCCTAGTCTTGATGTAAGTCGTCCTACAGATGAGGACGTTAGGCAGCCTTTAGATCCGACCCATCATGCACTGCAGTTTTTTGCAAATTCCTCAGACGGAAAACCATTAAATACCTCTTCTATTACCTTATATTACCTTATATTCATGTAATAAATATACAAATATCAATTAGTTGGAAATCAGCCAGACAGACGTAATTACTACAAATGGTTTCCACTGTATTTGTGACTCTGAGTGCCGCAGGCTTGGATGCAGTGCCGCACCATTTTGTAAGGCATGCACTGGCCAATCATGTAGCACTTCTCTCAGAAATATTAATGAGACATCACCTACCACCCTGCAAAAAAGAAATTTGCCGCTTGTCCCCCTGCACATGAGCCAACTTGGCTGCGTCAACCAGCGGAGCTCCGGAGCCTCTGGAGAAACACGCGGCAAAAAAGGCTCGCATGCGGTCTTCCAAAGTTTGGGAATACTTCAGTCATGACACCTTTTCTGCGCCTCTACTGTAGCTGGCGTTAATGATGCTGTTTCAGCCATTTTATATTTTCTGTTTACTTATTCTGTCATGTAAGACTGAGACAAATTATCGTTTACGACAATTCTTACACACTGTAGCCTGACTTGCTGACTTAAGTAAGTTTAACTATAAGCTACCTTTGCTAGTGTTTGTGAATAACATGTTTCTCTAGTTATGAAATTATTCCATGTTTTAGCATCTGTTTCAACATTAAAGTCAAATTGGTATACTGAAATATATAAAAACTATTGAACTATTAACTTAAGTCTAACATAGAAAATCCTACTGAATCTCTTAAGATTTTCCTTTTTTGTTAATGCACTAATGTTTAAGAAGTGTCTTAATAAATTGAATTTCAGATTTGTGTGTGGGTGGGAGTGGGTGAATTGTATTAAATTCATACATTCATTCTTTTGGCTCAGACATTACTGACCTAAAACAAATTGAGGCATTGGGTAAGTGCTTAAATTAGCTACTAAATGGCAAAAAATATTCTAAATATCACATTTTCCATTCTTCGGTATAATTTTGACGAATCACCTATGCTGCCAAACATTAACGCATAGATTGTCACAACACTCTATGTTTTAGTTCTTCTTTATGTGTATAGGACGGTGTGATGGTTCTGGTGGTGGGTGTGGCCGACGCTGCTCGCGATGTTTGGCTATGCTGCAGTCCCAGGGACCAAGTTGGAACACATTTCCACCTTCGAGCTTAGGTGGAAAAACGGCACCGAGACCCAGCAGCAGGACAACTTCACTTGTCCAGACAACCAGCCCTGCTTCATCATTGAAGTAAGCCCTGTGAACAGGAGCGAGATGTACTTCTGCAGTGGATGTTATAGCGGAAAGAACATCCCCATCCTCACGTCTGCCGGAGTGCCCCCTCAAGTGGGTGTGTGACTTAACTCGATGGATGAATTGGACAGAATGTACTGTTACTAGAGGTCGACCGATATGGGTTTTTCAATAGCCGATGCCGATATTTAGGAGTCAGGGTCAGGCGATGGCCGATATATGCTGCTGATTTTTTTTTGGCCGATAATTGGACGTTTTCCCCTCTATTTGCATGGTAAAATATCACACTAATAATAACAAACGATACACAAAATTTCTCAATTTAGCATTTATTGAATACTCAACTTGGAAACAATAACACATTTATAAACAATAAAAATAGCAGCATCAGAATCTCTGTTAGTGCACAATATAGCAGCAAACTCCTCATGTTTGACGGAAGGAAATTTGTAAACAATACAAAAAGGAATAAGCATGTTATCTTCAGTTGTAATCCCACTTCCAGTCCCTGAGTCTTACTCACCACACTCATACTTCACAGCAATCAGACAGCAGTTAATTAACCAGAAGAGAAAAATGCAAAAACACAACAGAACTTGTAAATAATAACAAACTAATAGACAATAAAAATAGCAGCATCAGAATCTCTATTAGTGCCAAATATAGCAGCAAACTCCTCATGTCTGACGGAAGGAAAATTTGTAAATACACAAAGGAATGAGCACATCTTCAGTTTTAATCCCATTTCCAGTCCCTGAGTCTTCCTCATCCCACAAGCAGGCAAGGCATGTCACCCCGGTTGTGTGACACTTATTTTATATAATAAAATATTTTATATAATAAAATATTTTATATAATAAAATAAGTGCCCCCTGCGGCCCCAGAGCCCGAGCAGCCGTCTCCGCTGCCTGCAGCTACCGCGCCCACGTCCGAGGCGCTTTCCCTGCCTGCAGCTCCCGGGCAGGCGCCCCCTCTGCAGCCTGCAGCTCCAGTCCCTGGCCCCACTCCAGTCCCTTCTCCCCCTGTGACTCTGGTACCCTCACCCCGACGAGCCCGACCCCGGCCACGGGTCCTTATGTCTGTGTCCCATAAGGGGAGAGGACACAGACGCACGGCTGGGGTCCCACCCGCCCAGCCCCCTGGCTCGCCCTCCCTCGCCGGCGCTAGGGCTTGGTCGGCGCCTGCGGGTCCTGGCCCTCCGGGTCGGCTGTCGTCTGCGGGTCCCCCTCCGCGGCCTCGTCGCCCTGCCTCGGTCCCTCCTCCGGCGTCTTATCGGTTGCCTGCGGGCCCCCCGACGGCGGCTCCTCATTCGCCTGCTGGTCCTCCCGCTCTGGCGTGTCGGAGGACGTCGCCGTCTGCTGCGGCTCCCCCTCTCTCCTTGCCCTCGCCAGGGTCCCTTCCAGCTCCTTCGTCCCCTTCCCTGGTCTCCCCTCCGACTCCCTCCTTCGTCCCTGCGTCTGTCCCTCACCCCGTCTCCTCGGCCCCTCCGGCTCTGGCCTCCCGGCCGCCTGCAGCCCTTCCGGCTGCCTCCCGTCGCCCGCTGGGTCTCCCTCGGGCTCCTCTTGGTTCCCCCTCCTTCTCTCCCTGGCCTCCCGTCTTTGTCCCTCCTGCCTCTGCTCCCCCTCGCTTTGTTCCTCCTGTCTCTGTCCCTCCTCTCTTTGTCCCTCGTCCCTCTGGCTTCTGCTCCTCTTTCCCCGATGTTCCCTTCGTTCACTCCCGGTCCTTTTGTCCTGCCTGTTCCCTCCGTGTCCCCCTTTCTGATCTGTTTCTCTGCCTTTCCTGTTTTATGTCAAGTCTTGTCCTGGCTCCTTCCCCTGTGCCAGTTCTGTCTGTCCGTTCTGTTCCCTGTCCCTCATTAATGAGGTTTTATATAGATATACATATATGCCCGGCTTGTCCGCTCCTCGTGTGTGCCACGCCCCCTGATTACCCACGTGTGCTTCCCTGATCGTCTCCTGCTTTGCCCGATTACTTTGATTAGTCATGACCTATTTTAAGTTCTGGTCTTACCTGTTTGCCCTGTCCGTCATTGTAGTTTGTCAATGCCTGCGTTCCGTCCTGCTCTACCCGCTCCGTTTCCCCGATTAAAGACCCGTTTTCACAAACACAAAAAATTGGTTCAGATAGGCGACGGACAATCTGATTGGCTCAGATAGGCGACGGACAATCTGATTGGCTCAGATAGGCGACGGACAATCTGATTGGCTCAGATAGGCGACGGACAATCTGATTGGCTCAGATAGGCGACGGACAATCTGATTGGCTCAGATAGGCGACGGACAATCTGATTGGCTCAGATAGGCGACGGACAATCTGATTGGCTCAGATAGGCGACGGACAATCTGATTGGCTCAGATAGGCGACGGACAATCTGATTGGCTCAGATAGGCGACGGACAATCTGATTGGCTCAGATAGGCGACGGACAATCTGATTGGCTCAGACAGGCGACGGACAATCTGATTGGCTCAGATAGGCGACGGACAATCTGATTGGCTCAGACAGGCGACGGACAATCTGATTGGCTCAGACAGGCGACGGACAATCTGATTGGCTCAGACAGGCGACGGACAATCTGATTGGCTCAGACAGGCGACGGACAATCTGATTGGCTCAGACAGGCGACGGACAATCTGATTGGCTCAGACAGGCGACGGACAATCTGATTGGCTCAGACAGGCGACGGACAATCTGATTGGCTCAGACAGGCGACGGACAATCTGATTGGCTCAGACAGGCGACGGACAATCTGATTGGCTCAGACAGGCGACGGACAATCTGATTGGCTCAGACAGGCGACGGACAATCTGATTGGCTCAGACAGGCGACGGACAATCTGATTGGCTCAGACAGGCGACGGACAATCTGATTGGCTCAGACAGGCGACGGACAATCTGATTGGCTCAGACAGGCGACGGACAATCTGATTGGCTCAGACAGGCGACGGACAATCTGATTGGCTCAGACAGGCGACGGACAATCTGATTGGCTCAGACAGGCGACGGACAATCTGATTGGCTCAGACAGGCGACGGACAATCTGATTGGCTCAGACAGGCGACGGACAATCTGATTGGCTCAGACAGGCGACGGACAATCTGATTGGCTCAGACAGGCGACGGACAATCTGATTGGCTCAGACAGGCGACGGACAATCTGATTGGCTCAGACAGGCGACGGACAATCTGATTGGCTCAGACAGGCGACGGACAATCTGATTGGCTCAGACAGGCGACGGACAATCTGATTGGCTCAGACAGGCGACGGACAATCTGATTGGCTCAGACAGGCGACGGACAATCTGATTGGCTCAGACAGGCGACGGACAATCTGAACCAATCAGATTGTCCGTCGCCTATCTGAGCCAATCAGATTGTCCGTCGCCTATCTGAGCCAATCAGATTGTCCGTCGCCTATCTGAGCCAATCAGATTGTCCGTCGCCTATCTGAGCCAATCAGATTGTCCGTCGCCTATCTGAGCCAATCAGATTGTCCGTCGCCTATCTGAGCCAATCAGATTGTCCGTCGCCTATCTGAGCCAATCAGATTGTCCGTCGCCTATCTGAGCCAATCAGATTGTCCGTCGCCTATCTGAGCCAATCAGATTGTCCGTCGCCTATCTGAGCCAATCAGATTGTCCGTCGCCTATCTGAGCCAATCAGATTGTCCGTCGCCTATCTGAGCCAATCAGATTGTCCGTCGCCTATCTGAGCCAATCAGATTGTCCGTCGCCTATCTGAGCCAATCAGATTGTCCGTCGCCTATCTGAGCCAATCAGATTGTCCGTCGCCTATCTGAGCCAATCAGATTGTCCGTCGCCTATCTGAGCCAATCAGATTGTCCGTCGCCTATCTGAGCCAATCAGATTGTCCGTCGCCTATCTGAGCCAATCAGATTGTCCGTCGCCTATCTGAGCCAATCAGATTGTCCGTCGCCTATCTGAGCCAATCAGATTGTCCGTCGCCTATCTGAGCCAATCAGATTGTCCGTCGCCTATCTGAGCCAATCAGATTGTCCGTCGCCTATCTGAGCCAATCAGATTGTCCGTCGCCTATCTGAGCCAATCAGATTGTCCGTCGCCTATCTGAGCCAATCAGATTGTCCGTCGCCTATCTGAGCCAATCAGATTGTCCGTCGCCTATCTGAGCCAATCAGATTGTCCGTCGCCTATCTGAGCCAATCAGATTGTCCGTCGCCTATCTGAGCCAATCAGATTGTCCGTCGCCTATCTGAGCCAATCAGATTGTCCGTCGCCTATCTGAGCCAATCAGATTGTCCGTCGCCTATCTGAGCCAATCAGATTGTCCGTCGCCTATCTGAGCCAATCAGATTGTCCGTCGCCTATCTGAGCCAATCAGATTGTCCGTCGCCTATCTGAGCCAATCAGATTGTCCGTCGCCTATCTGAGCCAATCAGATTGTCCGTCGCCTATCTGAGCCAATCAGATTGTCCGTCGCCTATCTGAGCCAATCAGATTGTCCGTCGCCTATCTGAGCCAATCAGATTGTCCGTCGCCTATCTGAGCCAATCAGATTGTCCGTCGCCTATCTGAGCCAATCAGATTGTCCGTCGCCTATCTGAGCCAATCAGATTGTCCGTCGCCTATCTGAGCCAATCAGATTGTCCGTCGCCTATCTGAGCCAATCAGATTGTCCGTCGCCTATCTGAGCCAATCAGATTGTCCGTCGCCTATCTGAGCCAATCAGATTGTCCGTCGCCTATCTGAGCCAATCAGATTGTCCGTCGCCTATCTGAGCCAATCAGATTGTCCGTCGCCTATCTGAGCCAATCAGATTGTCCGTCGCCTATCTGAGCCAATCAGATTGTCCGTCGCCTATCTGAACCAATCAGATTGTTTTTCTTACACAAAAAATTATTCCGTTTTCAAAACACTTTTGTGCAAGAAATGCTCCCATGAGCCTGTGTTTAGTGCCTACAGAGGTCTTCTTTTTGCCACTGGTACAGGAGAGTACGGGTCCCACCTTGCCACAGCCAGGCACCTCCACGCCATCGACGGGCCGCGGAATCTCGATGGAGCGCACGTTGCCGTACTTGCAACACTCCTCCCGGATGTCCTCCAGGATCTCCTCGTAGTCCTCGTCGTCCACCAGCTCCTCGGGCATGACCATGTTGAGGAGGCACAGCACCTCCGTGGGCATGCCGGAGCTCTGCAGCCGCTGCAGCCCTGGAACCTGCAGCGTCACCGGCGTCTCGATGATGGCCGTCTGTCCCGGGGGGCGACAAGAGTGTCAGATACCCCCTGATCGTCCAATCGTCTCGAGTAACAGCGAGAAATTTACATGGACCCAAATAAACCCAAGAAATAGGGGCATTAAGCTTCCTGGGAGGCACCCAGGAACCAAGTTGGGTTTAGGACATCAGAAAGGCGGCAGCCGAGGGCAAATACTCACAGCGTTGGCATTCTTAGCCCCCACGCTTGCCCGCTGGACGATGAGCTTCTTGTCTCCGAGCTGCATGCCATTGAGTCCAGCCACGGCCTGCGGGATGCATCCCACACAAGCGTCAGCAATTCCATCCGGAAGCCCCGAGTCACCCCAGACCTTCCAGCTGCTGCCCCACCTCACGCACCTGGTCAGTGGCACTGATGTCCACGTATTCACAGAAAGCATAACCCTTAGACAGTGACGTGGCACTGTCCTTCACAAGGTTGAAGGCCTTAAGAGGTCCGAACGACGTCAAGAGTTCCTTCACCTGGGCAAGAGGAGGAGACGCGGGGGGGCGATTAGCCCGACAGTCCAGGCACGGCGCCTCGCTAGAAATGCTAATCTTAACTGTGGGAGAAGCAGCATGTTAAACTTTGCAAAACGACATGAGGAAACAGTGAAGACATCAGGAAAATGGCTTTATGACAAGTGGCTCGACATTACGGTGCAACACTAGAGCTCAAAGCCCCCTGTGCCCTTTCTGCATGACTTACTTACTGGGAGCGTACAAAAGTAACTATTTTGATTCTTGTCAATGAATGATAACACAGATTCCCCCCCCCCATCCTACAGCATATACAACACAACTGAATTCCTAATCAAGTTCTCTGATAATTCCAACTACGAATTTTGAAATATGGACCGAGTTGCATCTGATTTTAAGGGCCACAATAATTAAGCTAGATGGTATATAAAAAAAAAAACTAAATAAAAACAGCTAATTATATGTTAAGTGTTCCATGTATACAATGTGGAGGGGGGGGGGGCGACTCGGCAGAACACAAACCCAGCCGAATCACTGACTTCCTGTTCTTAAAACCAAGAACCACATTGGTGCAGTTAATTAGAGGGACAAAGCCTACAGGAGATAAACTCACAGGTAAAGCTAAGAGCCGCCACAGGGTCCTGCTAAAGGGGCCACGGCTTGAAGCCAAACAGGACGAAATAGCTCTGCTAACATCATTCCTCACTTATTCTACAGGAATCTACTGTAAAGCCGCATTAACCACTGACTTCAGAAAGGAGTCACCTGGGACACTGGCAGCCACAAGAGGGCGCTACCTCCTACCTTCTCTTAGGGGCAAAAAAAAAAAAAAAAATCAAATTTATACCCTGTGATCAGCATAATAAGTCTCTCCCCAGCCTTCAACCCCCAAAAAAAGGACCCCATATGCTTAAGAGCACTCCAGGACAGAGCCCCCCCACAGGGGCAGGCCGTCGACAGGGAGGATATCCGTGCGAGGGACGGAATGTCTTACTTGCCTTGTGTTACATGTTGGCATGGCAGCAGTAGGTCAGTACTACTGAACAAATTATGAGCGAAGACTTAACGATCTTACAGGCCCCTAGCTGGGGACAAAGTGGGGAACAAAAATGAAAGAGCTGTAAGTATCAAAGCGGTAGCAGGGACTGCAAAAAAAATGTAAACACCAGGATACAAGCAGCGGTTTCCATTTCACCTGTCTATGGCACATTTACTGGCTTTGACGTGAAATACATTAACAGTTCTGCTGGATTCAAACTCTCTCCCCCCAGTGCTGCTTTGGTACAGCCTTCCTCTTGACTTGGATTACATGTGACTCACACTGGATAAGAAAGATTACGATGACAATCCGAAAAGGAGGAAAAAAATCAAAGAAAAACAAACTGACTGCACTTCTCACTTACCTTTCACTGAAACCGCGATCACTATCTTGTGGGCTGAGTCTTGCCATTTTTAACAGTTTAGGCTAAAGTGAGTGGGACACCGGAGCTCAAAATGTTACAATGCAGGGGTGGACGCAAAACGTTTTGCGATTAACTTTTGCAAAATAAATAGGTAAACTATTAAATGCCTGTATGGATTATGTCTATAATGGGCCGATTTCAGTGGGGTGGCGATATAGGAAGAAAAAAAAAAAATCATAAAAGATGCTAATGAGAAGTAGAAAATGTCTAAAATGTGACCCTTTCAACACTTTCAGAGTAAGACGACCTCATCTGTGCATGTTGTTATGGTAATATTATCCATCACTGACGTCATAACAGAATAGGGCATGGGGCACGATGTGAAAACTCCAGTGAAGCTGATAATCGTTCACCGGGAAAAAGGTCCGAAGTATTTTCTGCCTTTCGAGCGACACAGCAATGTAGGGAACGATTCTTCCGCAGCTCCCCATCGCTGTTAACGGGATGTGAAGTCATCGTTCTCAGTGTGCGGACATGGACGTGAGACACGGCACGTCTGCGAATACTGAAGCGTTTGGGGACTTGGTCGATCTCCCCCACATTTCAAGCACAGTCTATGGTAGTGTTTCCCAGCCCAGTCCTCGGGGGTACCCCCCCGGTCAGTCCACGTTTTTGCTTCCTCTCAGCACACCTGTACCAGGTATTCGGTGTTCCTGATTGGCTGGGAGCTAGGAGGGAGCGAAAATGTGGACAGTCGGCGGTTCCCCGAGGACTGGGATTGGGCAAACACAGGTGTATGGCAATGTGGAGGTATTCGTCAGTTAGGTGACGCGCAGATGACTCGATTTTAAATTTTCATGCAGCAAAACGACGCGGCTGATTCATCCGACTAACACTCAGCAATTAACCCGATATACAAATATTCCAGGGTACCCAGCAACAGGCAGCACAGGGACTGGCTACGTGACTGGTTTGGCAAGCCGCCAGCTGTAAGGCACGTTTCCCAAAGCCTTTGTTGCTAATAAGGTTATTTGCTAACAACATTAGATAACAACTGAATGGTTCCAACTATGCAAGTCGATAACATGAGGTTTTGGGAAACGTACCTTTTACATTAGCGGGGTCTCAATATCTTCATAATTTACAGCTGGATAAACAATGAGCGTAATGTAACTGTCAACTCATTACCTACATGTCTAATAAATGTTTAATAAATCCCATGAATATCTTTAAAAAAAAAAAAAAAAAACCTCAAATGTGCGGCTATTTTCAGCAGCTAGCTTTAAACATGATGCTGACATTTGACCCCCCAGTATCTTGTAATGAATTTTAAGCGGTGAGGTAACTTTGACAGGCTTTCTTTTCCTACTAATCAGTTACACAGAGACGAGTGTTTATTTTATGTATGTATGTGCGTGCGCGTGCGTGCGTGCGTGCGTGTGCGTGTGTGTGCATGCCTGCTTGAGTTCCACGTGCAGCAGTGGGACAGAAACACAGGAGGGTTGTGGGTCGGCTCCCCGGCGACAGAGACTGAGGGCGGGGTACCTGATCGTCACTGAGATAGTTGGGCAGGCCTCCGACAAAGAGCTTGTGTGGCGAGTCTGGAACCACGGTGGAGACGACCCCTGCAGACAGAGCGGCACGGCGCCCAAAGCCGGCCGATCACAGCAAACCGTCAACATGCCGGATAATGACCACGAGCAAACGGCGCGAGTGAAATAAGCCAACTTCAAATCAGTATGACGTCGTTATCTCCTATATAATATCAGATAAATGTAACTCCAGCAAAAAAATACCTAAATACTGGGGCAGTTTGACGACTGTTTTTTGTCTCTCCCATCTTGCTCTCCATGGGAGATGCTGACACATGCAGCACCAGTCAAAAGTATGGACACACCTGCTCTTAATGCATTTGTCTCTATTTTAGCTGTTATTCACCTTATAGTAAAAGGCCTTTGGGCATGGAAGTTATGCATATGAAGTACTGCAAAGACAAAATTTTTGTCTCTTCAAAATAGGAGCCATTGGCTTCGATGACAGCATTGCGGACTCAACCAGCTAACATATGTACCCACCTGGACCGTTTCTCCAACAGTCCTCGAGTTTCCACAAGTTCTGCGCGCAAGCTGGCTACCTTACTCTTACTCTCATCCAACTGATCCCAAACCAGCTCTATAGAGTTTAGGTTGGGGGGCTGTGGGGACCATCTCTTTCCTAGTTCACAAGGTAATAAGCTACTTGCATAACCTTCAAGGTGGGCTTTGGGTCATTATCTTGCTGAAAAACAAGTCATTTTCAGTAGGTGTGTCCAGAATTTTTAACTAGAATAGGAGCCAGCAACCCTAGAACAATTTGGGGGTTAGGGTCCTTGCTCAAGGGCCCAGTGGTGAAATCACTCTGCCAACCCTGCCAACCAGCAACCTTCTTTTCATGGGCAAACATCACAGAGCCACACAACACCCCTATGTTAACAGTAAGAAGTGAGTGACTGAGCTGTGTGTGTGTGTGTGTGGCTCAGCTGGTTAGGATGCCAGCGTTATCATCAGAAGATCACTGGTTCACATCACTGGTGATCACACCACTGGGCCGGCGAGTTTGCTCTAGGGACAGGCTGACCCTGATTTCTCAAAAAAAAAAAAAAAAAAAAACATTCTTCACTTTGGATAAAACTGTCTGCTAAATATTTACAACATTAAGTAAATAAAAGTGAAAGTCTCCCTCTTTATATGACAAGACATCCGCAGCTTGCGAAGGACAGTCAGTCCGTAACGAGTACAAAAAACTGGCCTTGCCGATCGGCTCTTCAAAGGTAAATAAAGATTAAGGTTATGACGGCGACAAGCAAAACGGACCTGGTACGTGGAAGGCGGGCTGCTCTGAGATGCCAGGCAGGGGGCGATAGTCGTGGGGCCGCCTGATTTTTAACGACTGACCCTGGAAAATGATGCCGTCGAAGGCCATTGCCTGCGTGGTCTCATCCACGGACCGAAACTAGGGCAGAACGAAGAACGTCGTTAATCAGGGAAGGCTGCGGTCTCCGCCTGGACACAGCAGCCATTAGGCAGGAAAGACTCTTACTTCAAGGAAGGCAAAGTTCTTGTCCTGGTTTATCTGAACAGCGAGGACGGGATTGGTGGGACCTTGACATAAGCCAGCCAATCGCATCTGGGTATTGAAGAAATCCGCCATGGCCTCCTAAAAAGACAGGCAGACACACTGAATGAAGACAGGCAGACGTCTGAAGACATCAAAACAGGCAAACGAGAAAAAAAATGACTGACAAGTCTAGTACATTTATCTATTTATTTTGCGGACACTTTCATCCAAAGCAACATACATTTCATTGAAGAAGCAGGACCAGACAGTTCCTAGAGCAAATAGTGCTTAAGGGCTGCGCTCGGGGGCCCAATGGTGAAATCACTCTGCTGCCCAAGGGATTTGAACCAACAACCTTCTTGTGACCGGCTCAGTGTCCTAACTCACTGAGCTACACATGACACCAGTATGCATGACAGAAGGCAACGCGGGACTTTGCCTGGACTCACCTCCGTCAGGCCGAAGGGGATGTTGCCGACATAAAGCCGCCTGGCCTGCCGGGTCATCTGGCTGCCGACCATCGGCACCTGGGTGGGCGTCACTGCCACGCCGCTGGTGGTGGATGTTGCCAGTAAAGCTATCGTGGGGATCTGCCCTGCAGCTGTGGGGAGGAGAAAGGGCTTCAAGACCCCAACCAGGGACGGCCAGAACATCCGGATCGTCGCCTTCATTTGCTTCTAACCCCTAGGTTTAAGCTCTCTTCACACTGTCTGAAATCATCCCAAGTGTTATTCCCTCTTTGACCAGCAGGGGGGAGGAGGGCACTCCAGAATAAATGCTTTCATTGCAACCAATATACCATAACCTTGCAATACTGAACTAGCACACATGGAAGCGTCGCATCCAAACCTTGCATTGCCTTGTACTGCATGGGGGTGATGTGCTCGAATCCCGGAGGGGGAACATCCCAGTACTTGTATGTCCTTTTCTTACGGCTTCTCCGAGGAGAGTAGCTGCCCAAACACAAAACAGAAGGTTGTTTTCCCCAAACAATACAGTGTAAACACTCAGAATCTGGCAAAAACAAACAGATGGCAGAATGTTTACATTTAACTTTGGATCGCAGGCAGTTTAAGGTCATGAGGGTGTGACCATGCGCCACTTTTTAGGCTGGCTTTGAGGTCCCATCGCTATGGCGGGGGCTACTTATAAACGCCAGTTAAAATTTAATATGGGTACAGTCCCCCTTCCCACCACGAAGAAACCAATTGGTTGATTGTGAAAGAAACTTGTTAAGAGGCCTCAAACCATGCTAGATATCAGCTTCAGTGCCTGTAACCGGGACCGTGAGGGGGGGTACCTGTGCTTCTTGTGCTCGCGTGAGCTGCTCCGTCGGTCACGACCCTTGCGGTCGCGGCTGCTGCTGCGCTTCTCGTGACTCCGCCCCCTGGAGTCCTTGCTCCAGCGGCGGTGCTTCTCGCCACGGCTCAGAGACCGGCTGCGGCTACGCTTCTTGTGTCGCTCCTTCTCCCGCTCTGGGGGACGACACCGTGGTACCAGTGAGACGGTGGGCGGAGCGACATGACTGCCCCCCTACCATCCATTTCGATAAATCCAAGATGTGTAACTCAGAGGGATTATGAATGTGTGTCCGGATGGTTGTGGGTTTGAAGCCCATGAGTCACAGAGTAATCATATTACCAACTTCCCTGGGGTGCTGGATGCTGACTGACCCAGCGCTATGCCTTAAAAGTCACTTACGGAGACCAAGATGTGGTACGGGGTCTAACTCCCCAGTTTCCTCACCAGAATGAAGCACCTCCATTCAATTCACATATTCAATCACACCCTCCTGAAACAAACACACCCATCTCTCAATGGCTAATAATTTCAAGGGCACAAGGACATCCCCTTGAATGTCAGTCTGTTGTGAAACAATAAAAACATAACCAGACTAATTAATGATATAGGAGCACAGTGGTGAGTACAGTTGCCTCACGCCTCCGAGTCTGGAGGCCTGAATTTTGCCTCTGCTCTCTGTATGGGGAATTTGCCTGGAATAGGCTCCAGGGGAGCCTGACTAAGATAACTGGTTGGACGATGGATGGGTAATTAATATCGTTTCAATCTGACAGACAGCACTTTATTAAACTAGCAATAAAATATCACCTTTCTATCCCAGCAGGTCCTTCATATAGAAGCTTAAATAAATCCCTGAAGGTGCAGTTTTCAGTGAAGCATTTAAACGCAGGTGCTGCTCGAGGAATCAGCTTCATGCATCAGTTATAACAGCGTTACGGTAATGCACCGCTGCAAAAGTACAGACACGGAGCGGCCAATGCATCTTACGTAAATCGGTAATAACCAATTACCGCAATCGCAGGCATAGTCAGAGCGCAGATATGAATGACTGGAACTGCTAGTTTATCAAACACGGCGGCACTTAGTGCTCGTCTAGCCGAATCAGGTCGTTTCGAATGACATTTTAGTGATTTAGTGATAAGGAGCTGATATGACAAGATTGCCATTTGATAGGTACATAAATCAATCCTACTTTCGACTCCGTTGTAACGCATGTTGTATATTTCAGTTGCGTTAGTATGGCTTAAGTTTATTCAGTTTACTGGATTCTCTGCACTTTAATGAAGTTATATGTGTATTGTTATATAACTGTACATCATTGTTAGTTACTGCTATCCGCTGTAAAGGTAGATACAGGTGCAAGACTTTGCAATAACGACCTAAAAGCAGTTGTTATGATTCCAGGGAACGCGGCTGATTTTTAGAGTCTATACATCATGAAGAAACGGCGATCGTGTGAGAAAGACTTATTCTGTACGGATGACAGGGCCAGCATTTCGGACCCAAGGGAAAGGCTATTGTGCATCGGAAAGAGACAAAATCATATCATTATATAGAAAACTCGTCGTAGTATTTAAAAACCAAGTAACTAACACTGTTATTAAGTGCGGACTTTAAATCAAGTGGTCGCGGTCGTTTTTATTTGCATAAAACTTTAAACGTGATCTTGAAAATATAACGCTTGCAACAAACATCCATGCATAGTGTGTTACTGCGAATGAAAATACGCGGGTCGCAATTTATGATCCAAGTGTATAATGGTAAATAATTAAATAAATAAAACCGCAGGCTTTCACATCGAGTGCACCCCAATAACGTTTCATTGAAATGTCCATGTTATGTACGCCGGGCACTGATGGATGCAGGCCTAGCGATCTCTATAACAATGCCAAGCAAAGAATGTCACTGATTTACCAAAGCGGTCAGTTTTCGGGGATCCTGCGGCAGCTGGGAGAAGAAGAATCGGGCAGGTTTCAGAATCGGCGAGCGCTCGGATAAAAGGCACCGATTTCCCAGCCGCGCTTTTCTTTTCGGAACCAGCAGAAGTGCCCTCCGCACCATCCTCGGCGCTAGGACACGCCGGCCACTTTATTACCCTAAAACAGGGAGCATACACCGATCTTCAAAGCCAAACTTACCTTGCCGATTTTCGCTTAACTGCTTCTCAAACTCATCGAAATCGGACATTTTTCAGTCCGTACTAAAGACGTATTGCAAAATAAGCAGAGGTCCAACAGTAGGCCTTTGAATGGGCTACAGGCTGCATTGGGTTCTGCTGCTTTTTCTTCCGAGTCGCCTGCCCCTCCTCCCCCGAAGTCATCGGCTCTTCCTCGGTTGTATCACACACAGGTTCGGAAACATTCGATGCGCATTACCGTCCCCTCCTGCACTGGAGGGTTAAGGACAACGTGATTATATCGAACCAAAATTGAAATGTGCAAGTTGACTTTCCTAGTTATACGTCTTCATTTTTATTCTGGGTTTAACAACCATGAGTTTATGACGTATTTTACATGATTAGTTGGCGACTGGACCTTATTGTTTATATCTCTTATTAAGGATCCATCCATCCATACATCAATTATCAAAACCACACACTTACAATCCGAGTCTAGTTTCATATGCTGCGCTGCTGAGCGACCCGCAGAATATTATGCATGAGTACAAGTCACAAGCCCCGTTTCCACTAACACGGGGCCGGTTCTAGCTTGGTGCCTTTTGAGACCGAGGCAAAAAGATGCAGACTCTCCCCGTCGGGGAATCGAACCCCGGTCTCCCGCGTGACAGGCGGGGATACTCACCACTATACTAACGAGGAGATGTACGCGCACTACTTTTACATCTTCAAGATAAACAGCGGATGACTACTAACATTTGCGAGTAATCAATGACTGAGCTTCATGTCATGACCATGGTGCTCAAGAGAAGAAAAAATACATAATGTACGTCCACTGATACCAGAACAACCATATAGCTTTATACTAAGACGATGATTAAACGGAAAATTCCTTTACAAAACACTGCCACAAAATCATAGTTTCGCAATATTACATCGTGCAACGGGACACAGTGTAAGTACGTGAAGTCGGTAATTAAATCAAGAAAAAAAAGTGAGAGGAAAAGAATACTTTTCTATTATCATATTTTTCTAACTGGCCAAACTGAGTCATATTTTGATTATACACACTAACAGAAAAACAGTGCAAATCTCCGGTAGTCCGTTTCACTTGCGCTCCGCTATGGGGCAGTAACAAGCAGAGCTTAAGTGTGGAAGGAAAAAAAAAACACAGGACAGCATCAATCCCAACTTCACAAACGCCGGAGATCGAGATGCTGTAAGCATGACAATTAACATCTTTATCCAAGGGAACAGCTGCAAGACACAGATGCCGCGCCTAACAAAGGTAGGATCGATTCCGAAGTTCAGGCATTTACAGACGCGGACTCTTCTGGAGTTGATTTTTTTCGGGAGATACGCATCAACTTCAAAAGTATGAACCGCATTATATCTATATCTGTTATGACGTTGTAGCTATTGATACTGATGCATCACAAAAATAATTTAAATGTTTTTTCATTCTGACATATGTTCGTTCGGACGAGGATTTTATTATATGAGATAAGTTTTAAATGAAAACTTTTTTTAATCTATATGATTAATTCTCGAATCTAAGCCAGACTTCACATAAATCATTCATTCATAAATATAATGGAACATACAACATCCAGGTATCCATGAAATTTATGATCAGGCTATACGTTTGTGATAACAACAAAACAACACAACATGTATATTTACAATATATGGGCCTATTGTTTAATATTGCCTCCAAATTATAGCCAGACAATAACGCAATAGGCCGACATCAAACTATTTTCATGTAAAACAAAAGTGCTGGCAGTTTGCTTGTGCTTACAGACCCCGCCTTGAGCCCATCCAGAAAGATCCCAAAAATAACCGACAAGCAAAGGTTGTAACAATCTGAGCATGTTTAGTTTAATGTAATCAGGAGCCGAATTAATAACGCGAATAAATGATCAAACCGAAAGTCTGTAGTCGGGAATATCCGATAACGTCTTTGACGTGCAGTTAAGATAGTCAGAGGAAAAACCTTGTAGTTTACTTATATATATGCCTAAATATATGAGTGTGTCTCTCCGGTGATTTAATGATGAATATAACGATTACATATCAAATCACACATTAAGCAATTATTATATTACTAGGTTGAACGTTTTCACTATGTCTGTCGTCACCTTGATTTCACGATTTTGACTATTCTTCTTATCCCAGATTGAACAAGTCATTGTGGCGATGCAAGATCCCGACATGGGGATAAAGATGAAGAATCAAAGACTGTTAATCACAGTGATTCCACATGCGATGACAGGTGCACGATACATATTTTACTTTTTAAAAATAATTTTTCGTGCCGCCCGGGTTGTCTTACACCCGGCCGTGCAGTGTCCCGGGGGCCGGGTCCTAATGGTCATTTAAGCCCTTCACAGGAAAGCCCATACATCGGCGGTCTTCGGGAATCCTGTGCATTAAGACTGTCATCGATCTCCTTGCGCTCATATTTATTTATGTAATTTATTTATCGAGTTCAGCGTTTTTGATTTATGACGGCTTAATGCATTTCTCGACTCTAACTAGATGCCTTCCTCGCTATGCCTTCCCAGGAAATGATATCGTGGAGTGGCTAATTCAGAAGTACTCCATCATGGAAGAAGGTAGGGCCGAGAAGTATGTAGGGAAGCGTTACCTGGTGCTCTTATGTGAGGTTAATCGATTGTTTTTTTCCCTTCGTGACGACGATGGCGCCCCTGCTGGCGAAAGACGTCATCAGGTTTTTTTTTTTTTTGTAATAAAATAACAGAAATAAACGAGTCTTTTGAATAATAAATACAAATGAAGTAATAGAATTTGTCATCCATACAACAGATTAGCCTAGCTGCATTTATGTGTAAGCATATGCAATTCACGTGTCTGACAGAAGCATGTTCTGTTCCATTGATATTGCTGAGCCTGTGAATTAATAAATGTCAGAATTGAGCTTGTCCATAACATAGACACCCCATTCGCCTGAAGCTTTTGGGATTTTCTTCCCCTGGCGTCAATTTATCTGCTGAATTATTTATCTTTCTGCTGAGAGGCTATTAGTACAAATAATCTGTAGGCCAGTCCCGAGTCGCGCCGCTACGCATGCTGAGCTGTACGGTTTGATAGTCCCGATGCAAACTTCGCTGATAGCCAGAGGCAGTCAGTCATGCCTGGAGAAATATCGCTATCCGTCTCCCTCATTATGCACTTCTGCAAGACGCTGTTGTCCTGAATTCCCGGGCGATGCAGATGAGGTTTTAAATAGCAAGGGAGCAGATTTCCCTGATTTACAGCCCAGATTGGAAAAGAAGTCGGAATGGAAAGGAGGGGACTTTTAGGCAGTAGATGGCAGATGCATTAACAGACTTGAATGGGCAAAAAACCTGTTGCCCCGGTAAGCAGTTACCCCTCCCTGTAAACACTAGGCTTCCCCCTAGCAGCGCTGTTGCTGCGCCGGTCTGAAACCCCCGGGAGCGCCTGACTGCCAATGGCCGCGGAGGCAGCCGGAAAGTGGAAAGTCCCAATTACTCGTAATTAATTATAGTTCCGATGAGGAATGCACCATCCCCGCGGCTTATTCTGTGCACCATGTCAACGTTTTTTCCAGTTACTTGCTATACCGTAAAATAAAATATAATATGCCTACTCAGTTTCTAGTTATCGTGTGTTCTACTGTATTCCACTGACAAAAATTTAGAGAATTACTATGCCTAAATCTGGGCTACGAGTAGTGGATTTGTTTGAGCTTTGAGTAGTTTACGTGGAAATGAGTGACCACTTTGTGTGTTTTCAGAGGCACTTCATGTGGGGAATCTGATCGTGAAGCACGGCTACATTTACCCCCTAAAGGACCCCAGGACGCTCGTCCTGCGGCCCGACGAGACGCCGTATCGCTTCCAGGTAACCTAAAACCACGGTTTCTTCAGATGGAGGGCAGCGCGAGAGGGTGGTGGCCATGTGGGGGGGCACGCATATCGAAACTATTCGTTGGAGAGACTGCGGAATTACCGTGTAGGACAGTATTTCTCAATCTGGTCCGGGCTCCAGAGCTGAGAGGGTGCAAAAACGTAGACTGTCTGGTAGGGAGCTGGGAGGGAGCAAAAACGTGGATCATCTGTGTGTCGCCGAGGACCGGATTGGGAAACACTGATGTATGAGAACCAATGCCAGTTAAAGTAGCAAAATGCCTTCCACCCGCCTTGTCCCTGACATGTTAAATCACAAAGCACCTTTGTCACGCTGCTTCTGAATAGTTTCAAATGACAGCATCTCCTTTTTGCTAGACTCCGTACTTCTGGAGCTCTCAGCAGTGGCCAGCCTCCGAGCTAGATTACGGTGATTACCAATTATTAATCATGTGCTCGCCTATTACATCATTACTTCCCTTTACTAGAATAATAGAAAAACACAGTTTCTTGCCATGTCTTTCTTTTGCTCTTCTAAAGCGATTTATTTGACTAAGAAGAATATCAGAAAGCAAGGGCAGCTGATAGACTATGAAAAGGTAAGAGAAAATTTTTATTTATGTACATTTCAATGCTATTCTTATTCGCTGGTCTGAAGCATTGCTTGATGAGATCATGTGATAGCTGAATGCTCATGGGAGTTTTACTTACACAAAATATTATGAGGGTAGAAGGAAAAATGATTGGTTCAGAGAGATAACCAATTAGATTGTACATGAGGTGGATCCGAGCAACTAGAGGAGGCAGGAGCAACCAATCAGATGTCTTGGTCCTGCCTCCTCTGCAATCTGATTGGTTATCTATCCGAACCAATCATTTTCCTTCTGCCCTCAGAACATTTTTGTGTAAGAAAACCTCCCACCAATTATGCACATAGTAGGATCGCACATAGACATCCACCAACTTGCCGCCATGTTGCGTCAGGGTCAACGCATTTTAGGTTCTCATCAGTAAGAGGGTTTGTGAATCCGACACTGCCAGCTGATATCCTGGGAGGGGTTCGGCCTGTGAGTCATAACGTGAACCCATGCAGCAACGCAGCCAGCCGTGCGACCTGGCAATGTCGCATTTAAACATCGTCTCCGCAGGACAGCTACAACATGTTGCACAAACGGATCAACCACACCTGGGACTTCGTGGTGATGCAGGCGAAGGAGCAGCTCAGGTAAACCCCACCCCAGCCCGGGAATACTGTCGCATCGAGCTATGAAATCAATTTCATAAATGCACACAAGGGGACAGATGAGAATGGATGAATAAATCTCGTATTAAGAGGATGATGATGTTACCTAAATTAAAAAGTAACATGGTGTGTGGTCATAATTTCCCTCCTATCTGTTAAATCAGACCTCAGCCTAAACACTAGAGTCGGAAATCCATTTCTAAGTGAAAAAGGAAACAGAAAAATGAAAACCCTACCTTGCAGTTCAGTGATTACCGCTATATGCTAATTACCCAGTATGCTTTCTGACTCTCCATCGACTGCTCTGCTCCTACCAGGGCAGCCAAACAGAGGCGCAAGGCGGACCGCATCGTGCTGGAATGTCAGGAACAGGCCTACTGGCTCGTCAACAGACCGCCAGTAAGCACCTCCCCCGAAACCCCTGACTCCCTACATCTGCCCCGGCGAAAACCCAGTATGCTGTGATTAGAGTAAAGCACACACTGGGTAAACCTGAACTCAATGCACCTTGGCAGCTCGAATATCGCCTAAGGCTGGGGGCGATTCTAGGATTTTTTTGAGGTTGTGGGGCAGAGTGGTGGCTCTGGGCCTAGGGATCTGTGCAAGCAAGTGGAAGGTTGTTGGTTCAAATCCTGTGAATGCCCAGAGTGATTCTACTCCGTTGGGCCTTTCAGCAAGGGCCTTAACCTGCAATTGCTTTGTCCTGGGTATGACATTAATCTACATGCAGGCCTGTTAGGAGATCCTTCAACTTACAGGGGAAACTTGGCAGGATTGGCAGGAAGGCATAGGCAGGGTCCCATTCCCCCACAGAGAGCTGGGGGGTTGTGCAGTTCTCTCCCACGACAACGGGTTTGTTCAATGAAGGAAGGCAAAGGAAACATCTGTAAGGACATATGGAACATTTCCGGTATAATTTTCGATCTCCGTCATCTCCAGAGCATTGAGCTCAGCAAAATTCACGGGGGGGGGGGGGGGGGGGGGAGTTTTATCTTCGTTAAGTAAGACACACAGAGTGTCTCCATGCATACTTTGTGGGGGAGGAATATATCACTTCAGGCCTGATAACCCACTACTGCTTCAGTGTGATCATGAAATATTTACTTAGCTGGGAAGAAGCCTATGTTCTGTGGGACGAGAGCTTTCAGAAGACAGACAGGACAGCAGGCTGCGGGAATGAGCAACTGCACCCTCGCTGAGTGTAATTTGGAGTTCATGAATAACACAGGAGAGTGGAGAATGAAAGTGTGGGACAGGAGCAGAGTGTGGTGTGTATCTGGCTTAATCCCGGCCGTCACTAGGGCCCCTTTCTGCTGGGTGCGCAGCATCTCTCAGCGCTAATAAGCATCAGCGTTTATGTGGGCCATTATCCCCATCCGGGGTGGCATCAGGAGGTGGGAATGGCAGCCACGCAGCTGCGGATCACATCCTAAATTCAGCTTATTTTGCAGATGTACCTTTTATTGAGACTAGAGCAGTTGGGGGTTTAGGGACTTCTCTCAGGGGTCCAGTGGTGATGTCACTCTGCTGACTGTGGGATTTAAACCGGCAACCTTCCAGTCATAGGCGGCGACTGCCAACCCGCTCAGCCACACACCACCTTCATTGATGAAACCCACCGTTTTGACGCCAATTAGACGGAAACACAGTTGAGCCAAAAACCACGCAGCGTAGGGCCCCCCAGTCAGGTGCTGCTCGTGTTTAAAAGGCAGGGACGCTCTGCACTCTGGTACGGCCAGGTGGACGGGGGAAGCTGGGGGGGGGGGGGGATTAAAACCAGCAAATGACAAAATGGCCGCTTCCTGCCTCCTTTCTCTTTGCCCGAGAAACACGAGACGCATCGCTAAGACTGGTGATGCTTGGATCTGGGAGAGAGGAGTGCGAAGGGACTGGGAGACGGCCTGAAGCTAAAATGCAGACATGCTGTGTTTGCGTCTCCCCCCCCACCACCCCCCCACTTGTTGGGCCTTTTAAACGAGCTGGAAGAGGATCCCACCTCCGGAATACCGGATCCATTATCTGACCTCTATTCCTGCGGCTCAGGCTTAATGCTGCATGTTAGCGGAGAGATAATGGATGTAATTGCAAATAGCAGCGTAATAATTTGCCAAATAGTCTCTCTGCTGTTAAGTCCTGAGCTGATCTGAAGCACTTTAATTGGGATTTAAGGAAACCATGTTAAATCAGATTGCATTCAGTATCGACATTTGGTTAGTTTATTCTGTAAAGCAGGGTACCCCAGTCCTGATCATGGATACTGTGTCACCGACTGGCCCTCCAGGACCGAATGGTCCTTTTGGAAAGCTGTCACACTGTCCCCTACTGGGCAGTGTCGCCATGGGCTGTACCCAGTGGCATCATGGGAAATGTGACCAATAGTGCTAAGGGGTATTAATGGAGCGTTAGACCGGCGTCAGTCTGCTTGAGAGAAACGAGCTCACTCTTCATCTGAAGTTCAGCTAAGGATTTCTCACCCTCTGATTTTCTGCAGCCGGGAACATTCAGCGTTCAAGAACAAGGCCCTGAGCGAAGGAACCGGCACAACTCCCGAGTCCAGCTGGTCTGAGCTTTTTATTAAGCATATACATTTTTTCCGTAATGCCAGTACCTGCTGTTTATCGCCTCTGTCAGTCACAGGACCGGATCCGGGCAAACAAGAGAGCCGCTCGGGGCCTAGATAAGATCAAAGTCATGAAGAAAAAATATGTATATTAATATCTATATATATATGGCAGCTATAGGCAGAATAGGCTGTTGCCTTGGGCCCCCAAATTACCCAAGGAAGTGAAGTGATAATCAGTGTTTTTGGTGGGAGGGCATCCGAGGGAAGCTCGTGTGTGAGTGTGACAGCACTTCGTTGTGCTCATCTTTCTGTCTCACTTCTTCCTCACTTCCTGCTCTCGTTTTCCATGCTAACGTAAGTACGTCAGCAGTCCCACAATACATACTCGTAATAGTGCTATATTATTCATGGTTTCTAGACTGGATGTCTGCTTAGTAAAGCCAGGAGCTGAGTGTGAGCAGAATTCCTACTGTCTGATTCCTTGCATGTGATTCGCTCGTGGGAGTTTTACCCTCACAAAAATGTTCTGAGGGCAGAAGGAAAAATGATTGGTTCAGAGAGATAACCAATTAGATTGTAGAGGAGGTGGGTCTAAGGAACTAGAGGAGGCAGGAACAAGACATCTGATTGGTTGACCCCCCCCCCTCCTCTAGTTGCCTGTATCCACCACTTCTACAGTCTGATTGGTTATCTCTCTGAACCAATGAACCTTGTGCCCTCAGAACATTTTTGCGCAAGTAAAACTCCCATAAACATGTGGCTTATATCATGTTTAGAGACGGTTTTGTTTCTTCCTTCTTTACAGAACAGAACGCGGACTACTACAAAAGAGAGGTAAGCCTGAAAGAATTTAGAGTGAACCTATTTCAGCTGATGGGATGGTTGCCAAGAACAACCAAAGAGGGTGATTAAGTGGGCTCTTAAGAATGCTGTCATAAGAAAATTGCTTCGGAAGGATCTACATCTGTGTTGTCGTTTTCTTTTGTTGGCTCTCAGATATTGACAAATTCTGTTTAAAGGTACAACAGCATGGCTCTTATCAGGGCTTGGATGTGTACCATGCTGTGCCTTTTTTCTGACTCTTATATTCCCCGTGTGATTTTTCATGGCTCCCGACACCAGATTGAACACATCAGGAAATCCCTGGGCCGCTCGAGGGTCAAGTCCTCCATCTGCCTGGAAAGGTTGGATAACAGCCTCCCCCACCTACCCCCCCCCAACACCTGTGATTCAGCCTCAGTCCCAGCATAGCTGGGGGACCACTGGTTCGACACCAGTCCACATTAGTCCCTAACTGGGGGATATCTCTGGGTATTCTGTATACTGTGCCTCTGATTGGTGGGGGGGGGGGATCTATTTCATGTTAATTCTGACAAAAATGCTGGGGACTGCTCTTTGTGAAAATCTAACCTCGTTATTTCGTTCTTTCGTCCATCTGCCCATCCATCTTTCACCATAAATCTCAGAGTCACACATATCCTGGATTAATGATGCCTAACTAATATTGAAACCGGTTGACTATTAAACTGAATTGAACTGTATTTAACTGCAAATAATTACTTAATATTGATCAGAAGGTCGCCGGTTCAAGCCTGGCTTCAGCACACTTGTGGGTCCTTGAACAAGGCCCTTAACCCCCAGGTTCCTGGGAGCCTCTACGGGCAGCTGCCCTTTGCTACCAAGCTTTCTCTCACCTATGGAGAGCAAGATGGAGGAGATGAAAAGAGAATTTCCTTATAGGGTTCAATGACGTATAATCATTTCGTCACCATTTCGAGCTCCAGTTTGCTGGAATATGCCAGCATTGAACCTGAATATTTGATGACTTGCAAGGATTATAGAAAGTAGGACTAAAACTGGGAATGGCTGGTCTTCTGTGTTCAGCTTCCTTAAGTTCAGCGAGCAGTACCTGAACCATGACCCCATGATGCAAGGCTGCCCCCCCAGCAACCCCTGGATAACAGATGACACGGCACTCTGGACGCTGAATGCCGACATGTGAGTGTGCGTTACCGCGCCCCATCCTGCCTCTTCAGGGCCACACCCCCAGAGGTGACTGTCGTCTCTTCACTTCCACGCCTCCTGGTGCAGGGTGGAGACACCCACCAAGCTGCGGGTGGAACGATGGGGGTTCGGCTTCACGGAGCTCCTTAGGGACCCTCTGGGACGGTGCAAGTTCAGGGAGTACCTGGAGAAGGAGTTCAGTGGTGAGCAGCATGTAGACCCCCCCGCCCAAGTAGATCAGCTTCATGGAGGCATCGTCAGCAAGTAAGAATCATATTCATTATTTGATCACTGCGGGCCTATTTGGGCAGTGTGTGACTCAGCAGATTGGGATTCATTGCAGGAGGTCATCAGCTCAAATCCCAGAGTCAGCTGAGTGACCTCACTATTGGGCCGTCGATCAGTTACTCCAGGGACTGACTGACCCTGCCCTCTCAAAAAAAAAAAAAAATAGGATCTAGCATCTGCTAAATTAATAATCATGATCCCTCTATGAAAGGCAATTCTCCTCCATATTGGCATCGTGATGAGCGCCTCCTGCAGGTAGCTGATGCATGCGCTGTTTCATTCACAGTGGAGAACCTCTGTTTCTGGGAGGCCTGTGAGGACATCCGGCACGGCGAGAGCGCTACGATCCCGCAGAAGGTGGAAGAGGTCTACAAGTGAGTGCGACCTTGTGGCCCAGTGGGACAGTTTGCATCCCAGTTGAATTTAGAGCAGGCCCTGATGTGGCACTTGCTTACTCCCAGTGGGACTGCAAAGCTCAGGCTCATCACTTCCTTCCCCCCAGGCAGTTCCTGGCCCCGGGAGCCAGCAAGTGGGTAAACGTGGACAGCAAGACCATGGAGAAGACCCTGCAGGGCATGAAAAGCCCACATCGTTTTGTCCTGGATGACGCCCAGATGCACATCTATTTCCTGATGAAGAAGGTAGGAGCATTAACTGTGCACAGCCATGAAAGTGGATGACAGCTTCATTAAAACGGGCTCCCGGCCTCTCCTCTCACCCTCAGGACTCCTACGCCCGCTATTTAAAGTCCGATCTCTACAAAAACATGCTGGCTAGAGCCATAGAACCACAAGAGACCAAAAAAAGGTAAAACTATTATCTTCTATAAAAGGGGTCTTTCTGTAATATATTCCATGTATTTTATATAAGGGGATAAGACTCATATTGGTGTGGGATACACACAGGTTCTGTTTCTGGGGTTGTTAACGATTAATTCCAGGGATTTTTGGGCTTAGTGTGAACTGCTGGCTTCAGCTTAGCTTCGTCACTAAGACTACACAGAGTTCTGTAATGTTAATTGCTTTTGCGTCCCCTGTGATGCTCTCCAGTTTCTGTTTGTAATTCCACGGTAGTCAAGGATTTTCCAACATGGCTGACTTAGAAAAGGCAGTGCCACAAGTGTTAGCGGAACGCTAACATGTTCTCCTTCCCATCATGCCCCAGTGTCTTTCCCTTTGTGAGACGCCAGCGGCACTCCAGCCGTAACCCTGCCCTTTTCGCCCAGGCCTTAGAGGACAACGGCAAGACCAAGTCCCTGGGGTCACCAGCAAGTCCCACAGCAGCCTGCTCTTCCTAACACTGCCTCCTGGGGGGGGGATGCACTCTGAGCTCACTGCTGCCCCACAGAGGCTGTTTGGGGGCGGTGCTCTGCTGCTCTATTTGACGCAGTCTTCCAGGATTTTTAACTTCGGATGTATTTTTATTATAGTGTCATGTTAAATAAGAACAGACTAAATTATGGTTTAGATCAGAAGTGAGAAAAGTCCTGTGTCTCTATATATAGGAAAAGTTTATTTCATTAGTAACAGACAAACCATAGTTGAGCCAAATATTGCCTTATTACTAAGTAATAAACATCTGCATACAACTTTCACTGAAACAATGGTTGTAATAGATAAATAGCCATTTAAAACTTGGCATTTAGCTCAGTGCTTATAATGTGGATTGTGTCCCATATTCCAGATCAAAACTGTGCAGTTTCGAACCTGCATCATGTCTGCTTCAGATTCCAGCAGCTTCTCTCATCCTTTGTTCATTTACTTCTTCAGCATTTCTCAATAAATTAAGCAAGTTTTTAATTCACCTTTAGTGGAATTCTGTCACTTAAATACCAAAATAGAATAACACAGGTGTCGTACTTTTCAACCATTTTTCTTTTGGCTTATAAACGGCATGTGCTACTCTGAGATCACTGACCTGCTGGAGATGTGGTTCGGAACCGCAGGTGACCTCGAGTTCTTTTTTTTTTCCTCCGTGGAGGGAATCAAACAACAAAAGAGATTAGCCAGAGATCCACCCTGCACGGACTTGCTGGTATGATGGGAACGGGACCTAGATTTACTGGAAGCACAAAGAGAGCAAACTAAATTCTGCCCAACAGACAGGCGGAACAAATCGCTACAAAAGGTTTCAGTCACCTGTCTCCCCTGCCAGGACAGCACCTCCCTCCCACAGCGCACCAACAATACATTATACTATTATACCGTGTCTTGGAAAAGTATTGGAATCCTACTTAGTGTTTTAAAAAGCAGCACATTTCTAAATTATCTATATCCCAGTCCCTGAAAGCTATAACTAAAGATTACTGAGGGTAAGATGAATCTCTGCTGCATCTCATAAGTTCATTAAAAATCGAAACTTCCTTTCTTTCAGAACTGAATTTTCTGCCATGTTGGTCTTTAAAATTGTCCATTCGGCTCCAACAAGCTTTCGAACTCCAGTTTGAATGAAATATTGGGCTGCGAATGTGAAGTAGACAGGGTCATGGTGAGGAATGCGTCAGGAATATGGGGCGTGTCTGGAAGTCTGTGTCCATCACCAAAGCCTGTGATATTCATTATTGGCGGTTTGTTTATTGGCTGCTAAGGCTCACAATGGAAGCTCAATACTAAGTGTTTTGAATTACTGAAGTTTGCATGTTGACGGAGCCGGGATGGATGGATGGATGGATAGATAAATGTTTAATAATACATGCAGTACAAGTGTCAAACTAACTTTACCAGACAAGCCCATTAAAACGAGGCTCTCAGTTTCTCTTGAAATTCTTATGTAAAAAAAAAAAAAAATAATAATAATAAACTACTTTGCATGTTACTTTTTAATAGATTTCCTTTTTAAAAAATTAAATCTGACTACGCAAATCCTTCAACTCCTACACTACCCATCAAGGCAATCCTCAGGATTCCAGCAGCACAGAGTTAACTGATGTTCTGCGCGGTTCTTAAAAATGCATGAAACTCGCGAGATAAAAATAAAACAACCGCAACAGAGAATACTGAAATTCCGTCTTCATATTACTGAAACATACAGGATTAAGAGACAACATGAAGTTGGGAAAGGGATTGGTGGGGGGTGGGGGGTGGGATTAAAGGCACTGTCAGCATAACATCATAAAGACGGCACCGATGTCCATTTGCCATGGATTATGTTGTATTCTGCGACTAAAAAGGACCCATAATCTGATTAAGTTCACATCAGACTAATGAGTGAATCTTCTCTGACAGCATTACTGACGCATAGCCCGCCATCCAGAGCTGCATTAGTGCGTTATGGGTTTCTAAGGCCCACCTTAACACAGCAGGGAAACACGTGCTGCTTAGTACGCTATTTCTCGGATCTGTAACATCGTAAGGTCACAGTACAACGTCGTGTCTTTCTGCAACTTTATAGCAGGGCTGAACAGCCAGGTGGCATTTTGGGCATTTTCAAGGTGAGCCGATGGGTAGGCGAGCCGGCAAAAATCTTGGGGAACCCCCCCCCCCCTTTCCCAGTCAGCAAAATTTATTGCACAGCAAAAGTTATGGAGACCCCAGCTCTGTAAAATTTACTGTGGGAGTCCAAGGAAACTTTAAAAACACAATATCTCAATCTCCGGAGTCCTTTAAACCTAAAAAATATACAAAGAAATCTATGCTGTGATTCTGCTAGAGAATTTGGGCCCCATGAATGCATATCATATTGGGCCACAAACCCACACCAATGCAGTTATGTTCCAAGTTTTTTACTGTCCTAATCTCCCCCCCTTAACTGCGCCCCAGACTTGATGTTCCACGTTACAATTTCAACCAAATGTTGTGTGTTAAAAAAAAAATTAAATTGTGCACCAAAATTTTTTAACATGAAAGCAAGCATTAATAAAACTTAATCAAATGTTGATTTTTTTTTTTTTATATATAGAATTTCTCATTGTTTTGCTGATATCTGGGAAAACTGGGTTCATGGATCGGGATGGAAAGGCATGTTCAACGCACATTTTTTTTTAAATATTGATTTCCAGCAACTAATAAGCAAATCGAGGGAAATCTGCAAGGTACAAATCTGCAAGGTACAACAGAACCGTTCATCTCATTTCTACCCCGTCAAATCGCGTCCCAGGCTTTCTGGACCTCCCACTGAAATGCATTCAGCGACATCCACCTAAACAATTGCATTACCCCGGCAACGGGACTGCAGTAATCTCATTTAGTCTGAGAATTTGTGTGTCAGAAGGTAGAAAATTAGGATACGGACACGTTGCTCAAAGAGTGCCACGGAGTCACCAGCAGTATCATCAAACACGCCATTTAATACAATAATTTTTTTATCATTGTTTGTATAAATACAAATGATTCTTATTAAACAGCATGACTGACTCGTGCAATACAAATAGGCATATGCATCAAAACCTTTATTAGATTTCAGAAATCACAGAAGAAAATCAAGCTTGGCAAAATAAAAATTATGCAAAATTATCCAGTATATTTCAGCCGTTTCTATAAATGTACGCTAAGGTGGTACTTGCCAACGCCGAAACAATTCTCTCATCCAGTCACAGTGCTCTTTAAAATGGAGATACTTTAATTTATTTAAGGTTGAGTTAAAACACGACATTTAATATTCAGAATAAAATCAAAATCTGATAAGGGATTCACATCGTTTACCGTTTAACTGGTATGTCCATTTTCGATAGGCTTGTTGGGTGGGTAAAAACCCTATTTAACTGATCAGGGTCACTTAGGCAAGTTCACCTTAATTAAAAACAAAATAACTAAACAGCACATAACTAGTCAAAGTGTAAACTCTGCTGTTGGCAAAAACTGTACGGCTGGACCCCCAAGGGCACCAGCGACTGTAGGGCCTTGCTTGGCCAGTAGGGGGCCCCCTTGCACGTGACATTGCAAGGATTTGTAAGTTGTAGGGCGCAGATGGGAAACGAGGTGGGGTAAGAAGCATTTAAAGTGCGGAGCCACATACAGCCATGGGGGTGGGTTTGGGTTTCTAGCACAGCCTGCAAAGACCAGAATAAGTTCCTTTCCTCAACACACTAGCGCCCCCTTGGCCAAACACGACCCATGGTCACCTTGCAAATCATTAAGCTGCCCTGAACCCCACTCTGCTTTCAGTAAGTGCCATTTAAAAACAATGATATACACACATTTTCAGGAGAGCACCTGTGAAGTCACCCCCCCACACACACACACACACACTACTGGCATTGTTTGGCACCCGACCCATGTAAACCTGACCCCGATTTGCATAATTTATTCAGGTATATATCAGAAACCAGGGTTTCTGCCACCTAGAGGCTGTACGGCGCAACAAGAGACAAATCGCCATCAAAAACACAGGACCTGGAGAATCACCCGGGGTGGGGGGGATACATACTGTCACGTACTGGCGTGGGTGGGGGAGGACGCAGGCAGTGTGGCAGTCAGCCAATGGGCGAATTCACGAGAAAAAACACTGTATGTTAAAAACCGCTAGCATCCAGCATGAGAGAAAAAGGTCAAAGCGAGTTAGGGTTTTTCCGGGGGGGGGGGGGGGGGGGCAGGGTTGGTCTTACCTACACTGGCATGGGAGGGGTGGGAGGCATTGGTTAATGGTACAATGTGCAAGACAATTATCTGGGAGAGGAAAATTAACTTCCCCTAAAGTAAAACTAAAGTCACAAGAAAACTGTGGTACCCTCTGTCAATAGACCACACTCAAAAAACTCTGAGTAAAAGAGGAACGTTATTGGCCTGGCTAATCTCTCTCTCTCTCTCTCTCTCTCTCTCTCTCTCTCTCTCTCTCTCTCACACACACAGCTTGAAATGCTTTTTACACATTTACACTAATGTATATCACAATGCTACCAAAGCTTTGCAAATGACCACAGAGCGGGACTGACACCCAAGTGTGTGTAGAACCACACACACACACACACACACACACACACACACACACACACACACACACACACACACACACACACACACACACACACACACACACTCTCTCTCTGAAGTGCTTTAAAAACATAACGGATAAATTATTTTATGTGCGAACTGGGAGGGGGCAACAAAAAGTCGCAAAACACACATGGAATCGATCCCCTCCCCCATCACAACCAACCCTCGGTGAACGAAACCAGAAAGTCAGTCATTGGCATCCCGGGTTCCGGACTTTGCTGAAATGCACGACCGGTGCGGGTTCTGGCGGGGGCTGACTGGGGGCAGGGGGGGTTGGCCTGGTGAGCAGCGCGGCAGTCGCCTTCCACGCATCACGTCTGTGCCAGCTGCAGCTCCTCCAGGCCGTCTTTGCCCAGGTGGTAACGGGCCAGGTCCTTCCGCGTCACCAGTCCCACCACCTGGGCACCGGGAACATGATTGGTACGTAGAACAGGGCATAGATAGCTGGTTATGTTATGAGGGAGGGGTGGGAGTAGCACAGGAAACCAGGGTGATAACCTTGATCTAGATGGATGCCCAACGGCCACTGGCTGAAAACCGATGCAGTAATTTTCGAATTTTACAATGAGAATGGAGATATGTGCTGGAGATGACGAAGGCCTGAGGACCTCGCAAGGCAGACGCACCTGGTTGTCACTGTCCACCACAATGAGGTGCCGCAGACCAAGGGCCCTGAACAGCTTGAAGACACGAGGAAGCGACGTCTCCTGAAAAAGAGGCAGAAGAACACAGTCGCAGAACATGACTGTTTAGTCAAATGTGTCTCTGGTTCTCAAGGACCAAGACCAAGGCTGAGACTGAGACTAGTACCTGCGTGACAGTGTAGGGGGTGGGATTCATGAACTCCGTCAGGTCCATCATGCACTCCCTCTCGTCTTGGGACACATGGATGGACTGGATCGGAGGGAAGCGAGGGTAGGCATCCCGGAAGTCCTTCAGCTGCAGTTTGCGCAGATTGAGACGAGAACGAGCCCGTTCCACAAACACCTGGTTGAAAAGAGTACACCGGTCACAACGTGGATGAGCACACTTCTCATTGGCTTGCTGCACTGACATTCGCAACCGTGTACGCAGTAAACAGACCCCTCATTGGTCAATCGCACTGCCAGTCACATCCAGGTATTCAATAATCAAACCCCTCATTGGTCAGCTGCACTGTCATTCACAGGCATGCATATACACCAAGCACCCTGATAGGTGTTAGTGTGGACAGACATGCTCCTTATTCAGCTGACCTCTGCAGGAACCTTAGGTCACACTCACCTTGTGTTTCAGGAGCACGATAAGCTGGGAACGCAGGATTAAGCCACAGATTTTCCCTGGCTAAGAGCACAAAATTCAGATTAGCAAAGCCCCAAAGTACATCATGTGACAAATCTCCAGGAAAACAAAATCACCCCTAGTGGGAGGGACATACCTCACAGCCATCACTCAACCCGGAGACTACAGGGAACCCGTTGTGATTGGTCGAGGTGTTGCTGAGCACATCCACAATAGTGCCCACTTTCTCCACCAGGTTGAAGCAGGTTACTGGAGAGCTCATAACCTCCCTGAATGGACAGACACACCAAACCTGAATATACAGTGAGAATGAAGCACCAATGTCTTGCTAAAGGCGTGTACTGGGCTCATTGAAGCATTAGCAGGGAAAATCCTGTAGGGGGCAATATACCTGGCAGTCAGGGAGTGGGAGGTGGCTGGGGCATCCCAGTGCAGGAAGGGCACACTCTGCAGCTTGATGTGGATGTCGTATAGCCCCTGTGGGAAAATTCGAGTCACTCAGAAGAGCTTAGGATCACATCTGCACAACTTTCATAAGCTGCCACCCCTTGAAGTTTTACTTCCTCTAAGCAGATTTGCTGGCACATTGAGGAACAGAGAAGCGAAACGAGCTGTCACAGCATGATGTGCCACCTTAAGTTAGACAGCTGTGCAAAAACAACGGAAGGGTTCTCAAAATCAGTCACTGGAAGGACAGATGAAAAAAAGATGGCGTCAGACTGGTGGCTAGCTGCACCACCCACACCAAAAGCAAACATGAGACCGGAGCAGTTAACGAAACACGACTGGCCCGATTCCAAGTTCTGCACGGTCTGAAAGGCGATGAGCTCATCACTCACTGACAGGCTCACACATAATGCCAAATGGACCAACCCGCTCCAACCCGAAACGTCAACACTGACCTCCACGAAATAATCGCCCACGATCTTCGCCGTCATCAGAACCAGCATTATGGGTAGGCCGTAGGTGACATTTCCGGTGGCTTCCACCATGATGACAGTCAGGCTGAGGGTCATCCTCACGATCCCACCTGGCAAAGACCTTCGTAAACAGACGCAAACCCGAAGCCTCATGTGCCTCCATGCACCTCTAGACGAGCTCTGAAAAGCAGGCTGACCGCGGACGGACACTCACCAAGCTGGGCGGCGGCTCCAATCAGAGCGTACTTCCCAGGGTCGGCCAAGGTCTGTCAAACGAAACGCCACAAATCATAAAACATGCTCATTCAAAAACTTCGAGGGGGCTTTACTTCCAACAAACATTATGTTAAACTACATCTATGCCGACATGACGCTGGGCGGCCCAGGAAATCGATACAGCACTAACCAATAGGGCACCTTCAAAGAGTCACGTGACTGCTTAAAGAGTAAATCTGATTGGACAACAAAGAGGAAATCAATCTAAAGCGGGTGTTGAAGGAGGCCCTCTGACTTCTAAAGACCCCGTTCAATTTCCTTAATATATCAAAACCTGCAGCGTTTCCATTAAAGTTCTGCACAAACAAGCAAATTTGTTGACAAAGTGAAATTGCATAAAGGGTGTTTCCATTAAGTAACATCATGGAAACAACACCTGCAATTTATGATTCCGTGCCTCAACATGGATTGAGCTTTTCATGAGATACGAGCTCTAGAACCAAGTCATCGTGTCCTACACAGCAACAAGTTCGCAAAATCGGCTTCCATTTCAGTTTTGCGAATCGCCACAAAAACCACTTCAATCAAACTGAAAGCGTTTGAGGGCTTGTCCTCCTGAAATATAATCGTACCCATTAACGGATTTTCAGTTTTGCTTCTTCAAAATGTGCAAAAAAATCAAGGTCAGTGGAAAACGTCGCCACTGTGAGGTTTCTCTCTGCTGAGGGAAGAGTTCTGCTATCGTGACGGCCCCTCCTCCGCCAGCGGACCACGCCGCCTCACCGGCTATACGGCGCTTCCCCAGGAACGGCGACCCGTCCTGATGTACCTGTATGGAATTGTGCGGCGTAATGGAGGCCAGCAAAATGCCAAAGAGCCGCCCCCAGGCGGCGCCGATGAGCAGCGAGGGGATGAAGACCCCGGCGGACACAGTCAGGCCGTATGTCCAGCAGGCCAGGAAGAAGTAGGTGATGGTGAAGATTCCCAGGGTCACGGGATTGTAGGAACCTGCCGGGGGGGGGGGGGGTGGTGGTGGTGGAATTCATCACCTAAGTCAGTGTTTCCCACGTTTTTGCTAAAATGTTGATCATGTAGTTGATCCCCAAGAACGCTAATCTAGCGAAACCAGCTAGTTTTACTTGATTCACCCTTGTAATGAGGATACAGGTGTACAGAAATTATTTCATGATGAATGGCATTTTTCATATGATCATTTCCATTTTTCTACCTGGTGTAAAGTGCAATTTGGAGCCGATCAAGACCAAGCCATGTTACTTTGGTATGTCTTTCATCCACTAGAGGGCATGGATGAACACAGTTTAGTGCCGTTCGAACTTGCCTACGGTGGCATTCGTCAGGGCACTTGAGAAGCGCTCCTGTTCTCCCCAGGCAGGGTGACAGTCCCCCCATCCCAAATGAGGGAAGCCTTGAATAATTGAGGAGGATTGTGTGTATGGGTTTAGCTGTCTGTCTGGGAAAACAATCAGCCAGAAGCGGCCCGTAAACAAACCTACGACACGACAGAGGTGGCAGACGAGTCTGACTGTTCAAACAGCTGCCCCGGACCTAGCCAGCCTGTCACCAATATCAAACACAGGTGTTCATTCTAAAGATGGACAACGGACTGTAATTATAATCTCTTCCAGAAGAAGGGCACAACAGGGGCGACCAATCCGGCTTCAGGTCACGACCCATCCTGCCCTGAAACACGTGCTGGAAACTCCACGGACCTGCGGGGCTGTGGAACAGGCTGCGGACACTCCTCTCCGGGGTGTTGAAGACGATCGTGGCCATGGAATTGTACTCGCCATCAGCACAGAACAGCTGTGAGAGGGATAAGTGGAGGTTCAGGCCTGAGGACAGGATACACACCCTCTCAGCTGTTCAGCCAATGAAATCACAGAGAGCCCACCTCCAGCTGCCTTACCTGCAAGGGGTATTCCTCCAGCTGATCCTCCCCCAGGGGCTGGCAGTCGTTGGAGAAGTAGATCATAGTGAAGAACACAGTGGCCGTCACGGCAGCAACCAGTATGGCCTCGATCACCTGCAGGCAGGGCCGGTGGATATACCTGGGGATGGGGGGGGGGGGGGGGGGGGGGGGTGGCATGGTGGCTCAGCTAATGATTTTGTTGTGGGACAACTTTCATTTGCATCAAACCAGTGTGGGGCAGTTTCAAGGTCAGCCCCACAGTCTCGGGATATATTTATTTAATTATTTAATTTCAAGTGTTAAGATGCCTAAGTTTCAGACAGGCGTGACACAGTAAAAACCAAACAGGCCTCACTTACGTGCACACACACAGGCAGAGGTACGCACACACACACACACACACACACAGGCACACATGCGCACAGAAGTACGCACACACACACACACACAGGCACACACACGCACACAGGCACACGCACACAGGCACACCTGATCCTGAGGATGGTGAGCCAGTAGTTCAGGACGTTGAACAGTGCTCCCAGCAATCCACCTGCGGGGGGGAAAGAGACATGGGCCCGGCATGAGAAAACCAGAAACAGAACCAGTCCGTTAAGATGTAAAAGAGCAAGGTTTGGGTTTCCACAATAAGACGCTCCCTCTCTCTCTCTCTCTCTCACCGAAGGCTCCCATGACGATAAACAGAGGAATCTCATACAGGTAGTACTCCGTGCTCTGAGGGGGGGGGGTAAAAAAAAAGAAAAAAAAATCAATACCCAGAATCCTCCAGTCAAACATGCAAATGACAACATCACACCCTACAGGACTACACACATGGGGGCACCTCTTGTTTGCCTCTTTTTTTTTTATTTAATTTTATTTTATATATATATATATATATATATATATATATATATATATATATATATATAGAGTAATTTCTTCTATTTTCTAAAAAGTTACTGATATCTAGTTGGATGGCTAGATGAACACCGCTTCAGTTCCCAAACTTCTCCTCAGGGGCACCTCAGCCGTTCCATGATTTTGTTAAATTTCACCAACAGCTGAATTAAAAAAAGTTAAATATACTGGCTTAAAAAGTCAGTGAGAGACTGACTAGCTGTATGAGGTGTGCTGGTGGCCAAGTCAAAAAAAACACATGGCTGCATTGGACGGTCGCTGCAAATACTAGGATGATTTTAGCAGAGGTTCTGAAATGGCGAAGTTGACACACTTTCACAGGCATAATATCATAGTTTTACACCAACACGAGGATAATCTAAATATCATTTTCTTTGCCTGCCTAAGACTTTTGCACAGTAGTGTATAATTTTTAAAAAAATGGTGAACGTGTTGTGATCCTACAGGAAGCATACAGTGGGCATCCGGGGCAAACGTTTCCCAAAAACTTCAGGCACCGAAGGCGGGAAAAATTCTGCTGCGTTTAAAAAAAATAAAATAAACAACCGTATCTGCATACCATGTAAACTGCTACAGGTGCCTCTCTTGTAACGAGAAACATCCACAACCATGGCTAACATGCCTACCTAAACCAGGAGGCCCAACTAAAACAGCGCGGTACTCATGTCCACCGAGGTGATGACTATATTTCCAGCCCAGGGGGCCTCCCAGGAAAGTCATGCGCTGCGGGGTGGGGGCTGTGTCCAAGTCCCCCAACAAACGTTTCATGGTTTCCTTTCCAACCCATGTGACCAGAAGGCAGGTAAAAATACATCACTGCTCATGTGACAGGGTACCGAGTCGAGCCCTTTCTGGAAATAACAGCTCATCCTTTTCTCTCTCACCCTTGTTTCCCCATAAAGTTCACAGATCAGCCCCTTCTTGAACGGCACGGACAGGAAAGACCAAAACATGTTCGGGAACAGTGTGAACTTGGTCTCATTCTGGATTTTGGTCAAAATTATACCGTCTTCTTTCGCCTTTCCCAAACGAGGTAATGATTATAAAATGCTCTCCACTCTAAGTTGTCCAGACATCCATAAACATCACATTTTCCCCACTGACTAACGGGAGGCAGGAAACCAATGTCAGAGGGTAACGGCCGACATCTCCCAAGAGCTACTTGACTTGCGGACAGCATACCATTGGCCAAGACAACCAGATCAATTACCGATGCCCAATATTTTGATTTTCAAGATTCCATCTACAGACTTTTAAAAAGGACAATCTACATCACAACACCGACAGAAATGGGAAACTTACATCGTTGTCAAAGCGTCCAAAGTTGATGAGACCTGGGTTACTAAAATCTCCCGGCTTGTTGTGGTAGATACTCATGAAGAAGTTCAAGGTGAAGGTCGAGATCATGGAAGCGAAGAACTGAAAGATACGGGTCACTGAATAGTTACATTTCACCAGAGCCCCGTGGCGGGGCAAGGAGATCAGGTATGCTAATCGGAAACGTCACTCACGATTCTCCAGGTCAACATCTGGTTCCAGAAGGAGGCTCCCTCCTCCAAGCTGAAAAGGACACCACCTGCAAAACCGGAAACCATCAGAAACTGCTGCATAACTGCATTACTCACAGATCAGCTCCACTAAACTGGAAATATTCAGCAAAGGTCATACAGGGGTCTTTATTGCAAGGATAAGACTCCACTGGTGTGACTCCATGCCTTTGTGGCATTTTTTTCCTGGATTATTCATCAACACAGAGCCACCTTGTACTTTCCATCCTGAAACCGAAAAATCAATGGCGGAGGCCGAAGAAGCCCAACGCTGACAGGACACTCTAATAACCTTTTTTTTACTCATCATAGCTTCCCTTCTTCCTTGAGGGTAACATTAGATTCTGGAGGCATGGAACTGATCTGAGATCAGAGCTTCGGGTGTGTATATGGGTGTGTCGAGACTAGATGGTCAGTATGGATAACTAAGGTGCACTAAAATTGGGTGAGCAGGCAAGGCATGTCACCCAGGTTGTGTGACAATTATTTTATATATATGTATATATATATTCCATCCACCATCCCTCCTTTACGGAGAACTGCGTTATTTTTATTGTCCATTACGAAGAAAAAAAAAACTATATATATATATATATATATATTTATGGGTGTATCGAGACTAGATGGTCATTATGAATAACTAAGGTGCACTAAAATTGGGTGAGCAGGCAAGGCATGTCACCCAGGTTGTGTGACAATTATTTTATATATATGTATATATATATTCCATCCACCATCCCTCTTTTATGGAGAACTGCGTTATTTTTATTGTCTATTGCAAAAAAAAAAAAAAAAAAAAACAATACATATATACATATATATTTATGGGTGTATCGAGACTAGATGGTCATTATGAATAACTAAGGTGCACTAAAATTGGGTGAGCAGGCAAGGCATGTCACCCCGGTTGTGTGACAATTATTTTATATGTATGTATATATATATTCCATCCACCATCCCTCCTTTACGGAGAACTGCGTTATTTTTATTGTCCATTGCGAAAAAAAAAAAACTATATATATACATATATATTTATGGGTGTATCGAGACTAGATGGTCATTATGGATAACTAAGGTGCATTCAAATTGGGTGAGCAGGCAAGGCATGTCACCCAGGTTGTGTGACATTAATTATTTTATATATATGTATATATATATTCCATCCACCATCCCTCCTTTATGGAGAACTGCGTTATTTTTATTGTCTATTGCAAAAAAATAACACAAAAAAACTATATATATATATACACACATATATATTTATGGGTGTATCGAGACTAGTTGGTCATTATGGATAACTAAGTTGCACTAAAATTGGGTGAGCAGGCAAGGCATGTCACCCAGGTTGTGTGACAATTATTTTATATAAATGTATATATATATTCCCTCCACCACCCCTCCTTTACGGAGGACTGCTTTATTATTAATATCCATTGCGAAAAAAAAACACAAGAAAAAGAAAAAATATCTATATATATACATATATATATATATATATATATATATATATATATATGGGTGTGTCGAGACTAGATGGTCAGTATGGATAACTAAGGTGCACTAAAATTGGGTGAGCAGGCAAGGCATGTCACCCAGGTTGTGTGACAATTATTTTATATATATATGTATATATATATTCCATCCACCATCCCTCCTTTACGGAGAACTGCGTTATTTTTATTGTCTATTGCAAAAAAAAAAAACAGAAAAACTATATATATATATATATATATATATATATATACATATATATTCATGGGTGTATCGAGACTAGATGGTCATTATGAATAACTAAGGTGCACTAAAACTGGGTGAGCAGGCAAGGCATGTCACCCAGGTTGTGTGACAATTATTTTATATATATGTATATATATATTCCATCCACCATCCCTCCTTTATGGAGAACTGCGTTATTTTTATTGTCTATTGCAAAAAAATAACACAAAAAAACTATATATATACATATATACACACACACACACACATATATATATATACATATATATATACATATATATATACATATATATATACATATATATATATATATATATATATATATATATATATATATATATATATATATATATATATATATATATATATATATATATATATATATATATATATATATATATATATATATATATGGGTGTATCGAGACTAGAAGGTCATTATGCATAACTAAAGTGCACTAAAATTGGGTGAGCAGGCAAGGCATGTCACCCCAGTTGTGTGACAATTATTTTATATATATGTATATATATATATATATATATTCCCTCCACCACCCCTCCTCTACGGAGGACTGCTTTATTTTTATTTCCATTGCAAAAATAAAACATTTTAAAACACAAAAAAAAAAAAAAACGAAAATAATAATAATAAAAATTATTTTGAATGTGTATTCAAATAAGTTTGAATGTGTGTGAACTATATATAAATATATATATACACATGCATATACAGAAATATATACACACACACACACATATATATATATATAAACACACACACAGACACACACTCACATAAACACATACACACACTGTGTACAGTCTTATGCAAAGGTTTGGCACCCCTTGACAAATAACATCTTTTCAATTACAAAAGCAACAATATCAGTTAATACAGTCTCTTTAGGAACTGGGGGGAAAATACACAATATTTTCAGCAAACATTGATGAATAGTTACTTTTTATGCCATAAATTGAACAAAATTACAAAATAAAAACATTATTATGGCACTCTGCAAAAGTTTGGGCACCCTACGTAATCAGTACTTAGTAACACCTCCTCTGCCAGATATCACAGCTTACAAGCGCTTCTTATAGCCAGCTGAAAGGCTTTCAGTTCTTGTACTTGGGATTTTCTCACATTCTTCCTTGCAAAAGGCTTCTAGTTCTGTAATATTCTAATATATCAAGGGCTGTATTGTCAAATAGGAGATCGGCAGCATTCTCCCACCTGAGAAAACTGTACTACAATGCCCTTGATAGTGTGTAGAAACACACTCGTCAGCTCTAGTCCTCCTGTAACAACGCAAAAGGACTGGCAACCCTCAGGTATTTATGCGTGCGATTGTATGATAAATTCACCCTGACAGTCTCACACTTCTCTTGGTACCAACAGGTCTCATGGAATATATAAAAGGCAACTGCAACAATTATACTCGGCACTAAACATCGAGGCACGGAAATGCAGCAGAGCTTGTGTATTTCTCAGGATGCATTCTAGTAAAATGCCCGGAAAATGAGCTAAAGACATATTTCAAGGGGCACTATATAAAACCGATGGAAATTTTACTGATTAAATAAAAGGAAAAGCATCGTTTGAAAAATCACAAATGTTTCTAAGATTCAATGCATCGCTTTTTGACCACATCATAGCGATGAACACATCATTGTTCCTGACAATGTCCTAATACAGAAATAAAACTTTATGTTGGTAAACTCAAAAAGCCTTCAGCTGTCACACTGGCTAACGATCTCAAACGATTATAAAGCAGCATTTTGAAAAGCGCTGTTTTAAAATAACAGGTACAACACTTACCTTGTCTTCTGGCCAAATGCTTTTCACGGCTTGGCACTCCAACGGTGCTGAAACGAAATTTGTATTTCCTCCTACCTCGTTTGCCCTTCAGTTCTTCTTTTCTCCCTTTGGATGTTTTTTTCCTTCTTCTTTGGATATTGTTTTTTATTTTTGTTTGTTTTTTTTTACTTTGCATGTTTTTCCTTCTTCGGATATTATTTTTTTGGCTTATTTTTTTTGACGATGTTTTTTTCGTCTTCTTTAAAAATTGATTTTTTTCGTCTTCTTTAAATATTGTTTTTTTTTTCATCCTTTTGATGTTGTTTTACGGAACAAGAGCCGTACAGTGCTACTCTATCAGGAGGTAGCGCCAACTGAACGCCTTGAAGCAGTACCCAGCTCTTTTATAGGGAGCGTCAACCCGAAGTCAAGTTCTAGAACGTTGCACTCACTTTTCATTGGTTTCCCAGCTATGCTGTCAGAATAATGTTTGCTGATTGGTCGAAAATTTTAAAACGTACCCGAGTACTGTAAAAAAACTCAAGATCTTGCTACCCTACGGAGCACCCATAAGGTGATTTTTTTTATACGTTATATGCAGCTATTTGTAGCAGGCCGTAATTAGACTAATCCACCCTTTGTCAATAAAGCCAACAAGAGAACAGGTTGCCCAAAGTTTGCTCAGGTACACGCCACAGCACAACCTTAAAAACACATCCAGCACAAATCACACTAGTGAATGACACAGCAAATCACAGCAATAAAAAAGACCCCTATGGGCAATCCAGCACCCAGACTACAGGTGCCAAAAGGCCCAGCCTGCCTAATAATGAACCCAAAATATACATACAACAAAGAAAAAGACACAAACAAAAAAGAAAATAAAACTAGCCAGCTGCTCCCACTAAACCCCGCTCCCGAGGCCACTAAGCCGGCTGGCTTGATAATACACGATACAACCTCAGATAAAACATATTAAAGCAACACCAGGGAGGTTTACAACCTGATCCTTAAAATTATCGACCCGTAATTCCACCTTGAAAACCCCTAAAGAACAGTAGTTTACCCCATGACTCACTGCCCCATTCAAACAAAAAAAAAACAGGTTTTTGGGGTAACCTTTAGGTCAGCTCTTCAAAACCAGGTATGAGGACTCTTCAGCTAATCAGTCCTCTAATTAGAAATCTAATTAGGGAGTTGCAGCGAAAACCTGCATACACACCGGCCCTTTGCGGATAAGATTGTTCACCCCTGAAACAAGCAAACAGAAAGGCTGCTACACTGCAAATTCAATATGCCCGCCGATGCTCCACCAAATCTATCAGGACCCTGCCTGTCTTTCCCGTGCCTGCTCCTTTGCCAATATGCCCTACCATCGGAACATGCACAGCCATCTCGCCCCGGCTATGCCTCCAGTCCGAACTGCAGTTCCTATACCTGCCTATAATTGCCTGGCTACAATCCATCCCCCAAAATGAAATTGATGACCCAACGATCACAGCTAAGAATTCTATCCCCAAACCACTGGTCTTCCTCCCCAACCGAACGATCATTCACTGACCGTGGTAACTTATAAGGGTTGGTATGATGACCAGTGGTGGACCTCACCGAACGTTTAACTGGTCTCTACACCTCGGGGGGGACATAACCTCCTCCATTATACGAGGCCTACTTGTGGATGCTCTATTGCGACCCCTCCCACCAGCCCTGTCCCCGTAAAATCACAGAGTCCTCATCCGATTCCATTTCTGTTGCCCCTGTGGGCAACCCAGACTCAGGAGACATTACCAGAACATCTTCCCCTGACATAACAACCCCCTGTGGTACTGGACGCAACTCTGTTCGGTGAACTTGACGGACAACCCCGTCCCCCTCCATTGGAGTTGCAGAGTAAACTGCACCCTGATCTTGGGGACACCGAACTACCATATACAAACAGGCATCCCAATGATCCTGTATTTTACCTCGAACATGGTTCCGCAAACACACCAGCTGACCTTCATCAAACCCCTAATCATTAACCAACTCATTGTGTTTCCGATTTCGTGGTGTGGCTTGTTCCTCCAACTAAGCCTTCACATACTCTTGAAGCACCTGCAAACTTTCCTGATGGTTTTGTACCCATTCCTCCAAAGGTCCACCATACTGACTGATCCCGGCAGGAGCCTGAAGATAGTGTATCGGTAATCGAGGCTCACAGCCAGACCTTAAATAAAAAGGCATCATCCAGTCATTTGGTGGGGTGTAGTATTGTAAGCTTCTCTGCTGGAGGAAGTGTGTGAAGCAAATTGTGCAAAAAAAATATTAAAGCAACACCAGGGAGGTTTACATCTAGATCCTTAAAATGATCGACCTGCAATTCCACCTTGAAAATCCAATTACCATATAAAGGATACAAGATGTAAAGATGACAAATGACATGGCACACATTTGTTGTTTAGACTGTTGTGTCAGGTTAATTGAAAGCTGAAGGATCTTAGTGTTTACTAGTCTAAGTAACAGAATGTCTAAACACTGTGCTTGCCTTTATGGGTTTTTAAGCAGAACATATAGGTATAGAAACATATTAACATTACGTTTCACGATTCACTGACTGGAGAATAGGAGAATATACACATCAATATTACTACTTAAGTTAACTAACCCTAATCCCAACCCCTATTGGCACGGAGCCCGCCAGGGTTCAGGTGAGATATAAATCTGTAATCTGTATCAATGGTTTTGCTATCCATACCCACCCTATTAATGTTAGCTTCCCAGGGTTTCTTGTTAGACAAGCTCTGTGTCTCTCTATACCCCCATTTACTGCACGACTGATTGTCCATTTATAAAGAATCAAATAGGGTGAAGATGGTTTTAGTTTACAATTACTCTGGAAGGTGACCAGATTAAAAAAAACTAAATACCATGCCTACGTGTATGTAATCTCCATCACAGTCCCCATTTTCCCCATAATCCTCGTTTTGATAGTGCCAATTTGTGTAATGTGAGTTTTTTTTTTTTTTTAAAAACTGTTATAGAAGAACATACTGGATGCCACATGTGTACAATTACCCCTTTCTAATTAGTGGGGTCCGTTGTGTCAGCTACAGCCTTTACTAACATACACATAAGTATACAGTCTTACAGCACTTTTGTTTTCCTTTTGTATTTAATGGTTTTCCATTTAGGGGGCAGCATGGTGGTGCAGTGGTTAGCACTGTTGCCTCACACCTCTAGGGCCCGGGTTCGAGTCTCCACCTGGGTCACATGTGTGTGGAGTTTGCATGTTCTACCCATGTCATCGTGGGGTTTCCTCCGGGTACTCTGGTTTCCCCCACAGTCCAAAAACATGCTGAGGCTAATTGGAGTTGCTAAATTGCCCATAGGAGTGTATGCGTGAGTGAATAGTGTGTGAGTGTGCCCTGCGATGGGCTGGCCCGCCATCCTGGGTTGTTCCCTGTCTCGTGCCCATTGCTTCCGGGATAGGCTCCAGACCCCCCGCGATCCAGTAGGATAAGCGGTTTGGAAAGGCTGCCTAACGCCCTTAATTTGTTTGCAATTTCGCCAGGTAGGCTACCTTCTTTAAACTGCGTTTTGCTAGACTACACATTTCGAGATGTTTTATTGTAGTCTTGGTAAATATATATATATAGTTTAGCCTAACCCAGCCACTTAAGGGAGCAAGCCAGCTCAGGTAGGTGCCAGTCCCAAGCCCGGATTAATGGAGAGGGTTGGCGTCAAGAAATAAAGAGAAATAAAGACAACTAATACTCCTAGTTTGCGAGATCTGACTGCAATGGCAGCACTGCTACAAGGGTGTGGATAAATCTATACAAATATCACCTGCATGCACATTACTTCTTTTACAATAACCAACTCCTGATCCATACTGTTAGTCGTGAAAAAAAAACTATCGTGTACATAGAGGCCCTGTGTAAAAAGATAACTGCCAAGGAAAAGATCAAAAACATTTATTTCAAGGATACAAAGTTTTTATGGTCATGTACAGTGTACAGTGCAATTCTTATTTGATTAACTTGAATGTCTCCACAGACTAGACGATTAAACAAATAAAGCAGCGCAACATTACAATAACTAATAACAAATAAACAAAGCTCACGAGTACTATTACAGTATTTATATCATTTATTTAAACTTAATTTTACCAGGTAAATTAACTACAAAGCAGTTACCACTGCTTTACCTGCTTCTCGGGAGAAATAGCAGATATACGTCATGTATGTGACTAAATTCTTAAGCCAATAAGGGCAAAGTTGTGTCGTAATGGAGGCGGATCCAGTTTGTGCAGCCGGTTAAAGACACTACGGGCATGTAAATGGAGAACGAAATTATAGTTATACCGAATCTCCTACACACAATACCAAGGTTACCAACTTTGGTCAGCTGACCGGAGTGAGACGTTCAATTCCCGTAAGATTTCTTTGCGCCAGCCTGAGAGTCTGAAAACACGTCACACCAGATGCATGAGAGATGGAAACCTGGGATATTCAGTCGAATCAGATCAAATATGATGCTAAGTTAGTACTAAGTTAAAATATGTTCCGGACTTGTAACATGCACCCATGATTTGGAAGAGTCAGCAGGCTGTCTCTGGCCACGCCCCCTACACTCGGTCCGGCCCCTGGCTTTTCCTGAATTCTGATTCCTTTAGATAAACATTGACTTCATTGATATTGTTATTGATTTATCGACAGACCATCATACGTTTTAGACGTTATAATAACAACACTCTATTGATCCCCAAAGAGAGAAATTCTCTCCTTGCCTGCCCCCTCTTACTGTCCATGATACACAAGCACATATGTAGAAAAACGTCAGCTTGGAAGCCAAGGCTGGACTTAACCTACTCCTTAGGGTTCAACTGGAAACTGCCCCATGGCCGAGCGGTCTAAAGCCTCCTGCGCAGCGAAAATGGCCTTTCAAAGTAAGGGGTATTCTGTTCTCCGAAGTAAGGCGTGGGTTCGAATCCAACTTCCGACAAAAGTTCTTCAATCGCTACAGCAGAATTTGAGCCACTGATCGGCTTTAATTGCTTTGTTTTATTTTTGCGTTTCAGGCAAAACTACATAACACTTAAGAGGTGCAGGATGATCTGTCTTGCTCTCGCGAGGTTTTTGTACGACGTGACATGGTGACATAATGCAGCGGACGATAAAAATCTAACCACAATGCATTGCGTCAGGACCAGAATGTATTGCTTTAAGCCAGCGCTGTATGTGGGTACATGAAGTGGAAAGCACCCAATAACAAACATAACATTTAAAAAAAATCTACAAACTAGTGGGAATATAAAATAAAATAAATGTGTCTGGGCAAATTGGTAAGTTAAATTAAATCGTTTTAAGCAGTGTTAAGCAGTGTGTGGTTTTAAACACGAGTAGCATGTACCGTGTTGACGGCGCATGAACGTATCTTGGCAGCACATGTAAAACTTAGATTTGCAAGCGGGATGTGAAACAGCATTTAGGTGTTTAAAACAGCAATAGAGTGCGTGTTTGTTCACGCAGTTACAATGTTTAGTTGTTATTTCTGTGGAACATCAGTGCAAACCCTTAGGGAACATGTTTTACATGTCAAACTTCACCGTCATGAACCACGATGCGTGTTCAAGTGTGGCGCTACAGATTGCCACAATACGTTTCGTTCATATGGGGAATTTAAGGCTCATTTTTACCGTAAACATAACACAGATTCATATATTGATACTACAAATGCCCTTACGGTGTTTACGTGTAATATGTCTATGTGCCAGCGCCAATGTCGCGATGTCAGATCACTAACAGCTCACTTAAAGGAACATATAGCCGAAGGACGTGTTGTGACATGTCCGGTGACAGGATGCGACCATACGTTCACTGTGAGATCGTCGTTTACAGCCTACATGTCCAGGAAACACAGACAATGTTCTGTGGACAGTATAAGAGATCTTTATAAGGAGACAGTTTCTCAGTTTCTTGAAACTGAACCGTTAGTTACAGGCCCTACAGAGAGATTTAGTGAGACTGATGAAGGTGAAGTCCATCTTACAGAAAATTTCAGTGACCTTTTTCTTAGAAATATTTCTCTTTTCTACTTGAAATTACATGGGCAGTTTCTTCTGCCAGCATCAACTATACAAAATATTATTGAAGAGATGCTAAGCATACATGAACTAGGACAGACATATACTTTGAATAAATTAAGTGCATTCCTGAAAAGTGACTTAACTGAATTAACAGATGAGGTTATTGGTAGTATATGTGATGTTGTGAAGGAATCTGACCTTTTCACCATTAGTCATGAAGGACCAATGAGAACCAATTTTTCAAGAACTAGGGCTTTTAAACAGATGTTTAGATACACAGAACCTGTAAAGTTGTACTTAGGAAGGGATGAAACAAGGTCACAGAGGTTTGCCTACTATGTTCCATTGAAAGACACTTTGAGACATTTACTGGAGTCAGACTTATGGCAGAATTGTGCTGCACAGGGTACATACGTACCATACACTGATGTGCTTTGTGATGTCAGTGATGGTCAGGTATATAAAAACAATGAGTTCTTTTCTCAAAACCCATCATGTCTAAAACTAATTCTATATCAAGATTCTTTTGAGGCGGTGAACCCATTAGGTTCAGCAAAAAGCAGCACAAAGTAGTAGCTGTATATTTGTCTCTGGCTAATTTACCACCTCATCAAGTACAGACCACATGTCACTTGTAATGCTGTGTCAGGAAAAAGACTTCAAACACTTTGGCCATGACAAAGTTTTCTCAAGGCTCATTGCAGACTTAAAAGACCTGGAAGACAATGGAATAACGGTGGCAGAGGAAAAAGTTAAAGGGACTGTTTTGTGCATTGCAGGGGACAATTTGGGGTCTCATAATATCGGTGGATTTACAGAAAATTTTAGTTTTTCTGAATATTTCTGCAGGTATTGCCGGACAACCCGAACAGATTTTCAAACAGATCCAAATGCATTTTACAGTCTGAGGAACAACAAAACGTTGAAGGTATAATATCTGAGTTTTAATTCATTGAATTACTTCGATGTTTGTATGCCTGGCCTGCCACCTTGTTTAGGCCATGACATTTTTGAGGGTATCCTTTCCTATGATTTAGCCCTTTACCTGAAGTACTTCATCAAGCAGAAAAAGTGGTTCACTTATTCAATTCTGAATAGACGCATTAAGAAATTTAAGTACAGTGGCTCTGATGTGTTGAGTAAGCCATGTGCAGTAAACTCCAATGGAGTAAAGCTTTATGGTCAGGCTGTTCAGAACTGGAATTTTCTAAGACTTCTTCCTGTGATCATGTGTGACAAGGTGAAAGAGCCCACAGATGATGATTGGCAGTTGACCCTTCAGCTAAAAGACATTGTGGAGCTGATTTGTGCACAGAAAATTTTATTGCCAGAGGTTGCATACCTTGACGTTCTTATCCAAGAATATCTTGCTTGTAGATTTTCTTTCTTTCCAGGACATAGGTTAAAGCCTAAGCATCACTACTTGCGACACTACCCTGCACTGATTTTAAAGTTTGGTCCTTTGATCAGGTTGTGGACAATGCGATTTGAAAGTAAATAAGGCACCATGGCAACAACAGTCAGAACAGCATCCAGTTCACAGCTAGTTTTAAAAATTGCTTTAACGCAGAGTGATTACAGGAAATAGGTGTACTGCTTAATATTAATTAAATTATTAAAATGTGCTAATAATAGACATATTTGTCAGTCAGACATTGTGCTTTTTAAAGAGCAGAAGGGATACATTAAATTACGATTATATTGTCCTTACTGTATATATTTTTACATTTTTCCCCTCAATGATTGTCAAGTGATCACAATTCTTACTGTGCTTTACCCCTCACTTGATAGAGATGTACCAAAACTGAACATATAACTGGATTTCACTCAGAATAACCAGGCCTTCTTTTTGGACTCTTTATCCCTTTTTATTTTATCTTCGCTTTCCTCAAGCCAGGCATTTACAGGTGAAAAACCTTAAACCACAAAACACCAACTTTCACCAATCTATCTTATGAGCAAACACAAAATTTTACTTTAAATGCATATATATATATATATATATATATATATATATATACATACACACAAAATATACAATAAATGACCAATCTCAGCTTCAAATTTCCACACAATTATACATAACTTGTTCTGAATAAAATTCCTCCAAACATCAAAGTTTAAGATCAAACCACTGGGGAAACACATAAATGAGTTACTCAACGCAATAAATTGCAATGAAAAGCTAACCAATTAGACAATCGAACAATAGGTTTAACACTTCTGCCCATATGAATTATTAAAAGGAAAGTTCACCCTTAATACTTTTTTTTTTTCTCTTTAGCAATTTAATATTTAACTTTTAGATAAACTAAAAATAGAACCCCCCCTTTTAAACCGCATTAATGCAAACATCTGAATCAATAAAACAGCATTCCACATATTGTCATTAAGACACTTACAGCACACCATTTATTCCTAATACAGTCAAATACCACAACTCATATAATGTTACAAGCCAGCACCAGCGCCTCAATGCCTCATTAGCGCACCCCATTAAGAAATAAACCCCACTCGCAACAGGTAGTGCTTGCTACAAATAACATTTGCAACAAAGTCCAACACGCATGGTTCATGGTCTTACCGGCTGTCCGTTCAGAGTCTACTTTTCAGTACACAATCGCAGCACAGTTCCAGAAGCACTTGGTGTAGATTTGACCCTTTGCTTGTCGCGCTACCAATGCGTTTTGCCGACTTTATCCAAAATAAAGAGCAGGTGCGTCCGTTAATGCCTTCCCCTCGGGTGCACACAGGTGAGTAAACTTTGGTTCCGCATGACCACTTGCGTGAACGACGTAACCACTTGCTGGAATGACGTTCATCGCAACAATGATATAAATATTTTCCCCCCTGACATATAATCAGTGTAAGCACACAAACACATTGGCCGGTTATCCTATTCATTCAGTTCCACGGACAGTGACCTGTGTTACTGTGCTGTGACATCTGGTTCCTTCATTGGCTCTGTATATTTCTATAAATGACTAAATGGCTCTGTTGTAGAAATTTCCAGCCAGAGACTTGGTTCCTATATAACGAGAAGATTTTATTTTTACTCGGACTGAGAAGCTACAGAAAATCATCTCTGCATGTGATCTCCCCTTTACTGCTCAAGCAGAGCACACGCACATCAGCAAGTGTCAAGGCAGCAAGTGCATACAAACAACTTCTCAGGGCCTTCAGGAAGAGTCAGACTGCGGTGTCATTCAGAGATACCATTGTCTAAGACTTGCACTAAAACATTCTATGCACTTGGGCATATTTAAACAAAGTAGTATGGTACCTATGTCAGAATCCATCCCTGCCTTGTCCTGTTCACATGTCACTGGCCATCCTATTCTCTCCTCTGTCTTGTACCCCTTAGCCCATAGTGTGTTTGCCTGCTCATCGGGCCACCATGTGGCTTAACGGGCCAAGTGGTTGGCCACCGTGCCTGACTCCCCTTTTGATTGTGGGTTTTGAGGATATCAGTGGGTCTGTGTTTTCATGATTGTCCCCCAGGCCACCATGCAGCTCAGCCCTTGATTCCAACTACAGTAGCAATCAGGTGGTTCTCGGTCTACTAGGACTGTATAACAGGATTCTTCACCCATTCTATCTTTACTCCTTCAGCCGCATACATGAGTCAGACCTATAGGTTATTCAAATTCCGTCCTGCCAAATTTACTGGACAGGAAGTGGACACTGCAAATGAATGTGTGAATACGCCAATACCTACATCTTTACAAGTTACATTAAGGGGTTTGGTACAGTAAATGGCTGTGAGGTGGGATTTCTTCTTGATGTCTGTTTGTAGCCCGTCCACCAGCAGCTGCTGCTGTATTTATCACACCAAGCAGGGAAAGTATATTGCTAAATTTTCCTTAGTTCAATTACGCTTGATTAAGCTAATTAAGCCGGCTATGTTATTTACATTCAGAAGGATGCCGCCATATTGGGTTATACACAGATGCCACGATAGCTCACACTCACATTCCCTCTTCATTATTTTTCTAAACACACTCTATCCTGCCTTGTCACCTGCAACAAGATCTCACTCCCTGTAGCAATAAAAGTCTTTCTTATGATTGAGCAGATTTCTGCTTCTCTCCTAACCATGGGCATCCAAAGTAAGATGAAGCAAAATGTTAGGAAATTTGATAACACATGGTTACTCTTTTGGTAACAGTGACTTTGGTTTTATTTTGATAGATGTAAACTACATAATATGGTCTTAACCTTGTTTTCTGTCCTAAAAGCAAACTTTTATGTTACAGGAGAAAAGTGCACAGCTGCTTGGATCAACCCCAGCTAATCAGCGCATATGGGAATCTTTTCAAAATACCATGTGAGTCTTATGCAATTTACCCAATTAATATAAGCTCTTTAGATGACGCTTAAATAATCAATTCCCATCAACTTAGTGTCAAAACACAAACTCAGTGGCAAAAAAGTGAAGGGCAACAGACTAAGTTGTGAAAATGAAATCTGCATGTGATGAAAGGGCATGTGACTGTATCGCGATGATTATAATCATCAGATCAAACGGACCACGGAGTTGGCGGTATGGTCACACTGCTGGTCCCATGTCAGTAGGGTATAGCACACCCCTGGGCCCGGATACTACTAGGATGTCACTGGTGTACCACTGTGCCGTCAGAGTGTGGTGTGTCACTCCACAGCATTGGCAGGATTGCTCCTCTCCCTGCAGCGCCACCATACGCACATGACGGTCATCTGTGGTACTGCAGAACTGAGATGTATCGCTGAACATGGTAGGACGCCAGTCGTCATCAGTCCATCAGTCCATGCCTCCCAGTGACTACACCACTCCAAACGCAACCGTTTCTGTGCTATTGTGAACGGCAGCCTATGCATGGGACGGTGAACCCGTAGTCCAGCTGATGCCAGTCATCGCGACACGATGATATAGGGTGTTGTAGAGAGTCCAGTAGCTGTGTCCATATATCAGGCGCAGGTGTCATGGGGATCTGTGATGCTTGGAGCACAATCCGACGATCCTTCCTTGGCGTGGTCTGTCTTGGATGACCAGAAACTTCACGACGTGTGTGGATGCCTCACGTGCCCATTGGTTTCAATATCAGGCCACTGTGATATCCGCATGGCCCACATGCAATTGCAGCACATGACCACCTGGCTTCATGTAAACCCGCAATGCAACCCTATCAAACTCCGTCAAGTGCCGTTAACACTGTCTAATGTGACTACGAGGCATCCTGTGTCTGGTGATTAAACATGCCAACTCCTTGCAATTTGAATCATTTACATATCCATCACTGGTCTGCACATGTACCAGATTACATCTTTAATCGGATAGTTACTTCTGGGTTCTCAACTTTTTTTTTCATAATACCCCTTAAGTGTATATGCCCTTCACTGATGAGAAATTCATCAACATCTAAGTCCTACATTCATGTACAATGCATATTAAATGAATATTTTGTCACTATTAGTTTTGATGTATCATTCTTTGAATGCACTCAATTGAATCATGGACAGTGGTTCCACATGGAAAAAAATGAATATTCCGAAAAGGAAAAATCCTTCTTCGGTTGATACATTCACTTTGTGTTCTGAGAATTTTTCCCTTGAGTGCCTTGTACAGTATGTCTAGTGTGTTTTTGGTGTGAATGTGGCCATAATCATACAAGGAAAAAACCACTGACTTGTAGTGAACATGTAAAACCGCAACATGCAGTGTCATACGTAACTGAAATAAGAAATGCTGGATTGCCTGAGTTGCATGCGTGCATGTTTTTTAATATGGGCAACATGGTTCCCTGAGATGCCTCAGTGTTGCTCACCGCCATCTCTAACACACAACCTCACAAACCATCTTAAAACTACTGAAAGAAATAATTGGCTACACTGCAGCTCCACTGTTTTGTTTGGCACCCCTGCATGTCCTGCATTGTGTGGGGAAAAAAGCTGAAGGCTGAGGAATGTTACATAACACAGCTAGAATGTAAAAACTCTCTCTGGTGTAATTCACTGCGTAAAACCAATGGTCCTAAGTGTGGTGTCTTCTTCATAACACTCCCTGATGTTTGTGTCCGTGACCATGAGATAGGGTGGCTGCTTTTCTTCCTTGCTTTCCTTGTATTCCTACGTTTCCCCCCCAGCCTTGGTTGGTAGGTCAGGCAGCATCACCTTGTTTTAATAGACCCAGGTGCAATTTATCTTGAAATTAGACTCAAGTGCAGAAAATGTTCTATCAGAAGTCTTTGACAATCTCTGAATTACACAGAAATCTGACTTCTTCTGAAGCTGTGAAATTGTTCATCTGTATTTGCTGCATTGGTACTTGTTGATGTGCGTGTGCCCTGCTTAAGGAGTAAAGGGGAGATGACATGCAGAGCTAGTTTTCTGTAGTTTATTTTCTTTGTCTGAATAATAATATTCTCTTCATATAGGAACCCAGTCTCTGGCTGGAAATTTCTACAATAGAGCCATTTAGTTATTTCTAGAAAAATATTTAGAGCCAATGACCTGATGTCATAGTAACACAGGTCACTGTCCGTGGTGCTGAATTCTCTACTTGATGGGCTGGTGCTGAATGAATAGGCCAGGTGTCTGTGTGCTTCCACTGACTGGCACCCAGACATATAATGACTTTTAACAATGAAGGGGGAAAAGTCCAGACAGGAAATTAGTCAACAGTAATTAGTAATCAAATATAGTTCTCATTTATCATTATGTAAATTTCAAAAACCTTTTCTGACTATTAATCTGCACGTTGCAATAATTTAATATTAACTAACTTGCTGTAACGTAAAGTGAAAAACAAGTTTTAAAACTAGCTGTGAAATTTTTGATGCTGTTGACCTGAATGTTGTTGCCAGAGCCTTAGGATACGTCTCTACACATAAGTGAGGGGATGGATGCACTATTCTATGGAGGCTTCTGAAGAGAATTATTATCCCAAATTTAAATTGAGAGAGATGATTAATTCCTTTTTAATGCAGTCTGCCTTAAGAGCCCCTGTTCTGCCGTTGATCTTTTGCATGGATGCTATCATGTATTAGTTTACTCTATGAAATTTAGTTTGAATTTTGATCACATGTCAAACTAAAGCATTTTGGACTGGATTCCTGAGTTCTTTTTAACGCTGTTAAGTTACATTTTTATTTCAGCATAATTACAAGTTCCCGCAGGGAAGAAATAAGTCAGTTACTTAATAAATGACTATAAAGTAGTTGCTGCAGTATATATTCCATAAATTTACTGAACTGGAGTTTTATGCATCCTTACAAAGTAATAACTGTATGTGTTCTTTAAGTATGAAAGAGTTTAGGACATTGTCACCTGCAGTGGACGGCCACGTGTCCCCATAATTATAACTTTAGATTATATTTCTGCATGACTGAGTATTCACTGAGTACCTGGTAGTGTTGGATGATATTTACGTCTCATATTTACCATTTATGTCAGTCTTCAAAGTGTGTGGATTATTAAGGTTGGTCTTGGTTGTTTTCTTCCCTGGAGAAACAGAAGTTTAATGCCATGATGCCACAGCAGCTCGCCGTTCCTGTCAGTACGGTGGAGGTAAGAGTTTGAAACATTCATCAGCCTGTCAGCTACGCATCTCGCCTGGACATGGGACTCAGCTTTTATTCTTCCATAATACCGCTTAAGTACCTCACTCTACTCAATCTCAGTACTGTTTAAGGGTAAATAACTTTTGTCACTGACTGCCAGAGATTATGGCAATTAAATGGAAAATATGAAGCAGACATATGAAATACAGTGGGCTGTTTGCAGTAAGTTGGGCTTAGGGTTAGTAATGGGGCTTTTTCCACTGACTTCTGCTTCTGTGCCCTTTCTTCACACTGCTGTTCAACTGTCCTCTTTATAGGAGGGAGGAGCAGCGCAAATGCAGCCGACAGATATAAAGCCATGTGCTGGCAGCAGACGCTTCGCACCCCTTAATAGCATATCTGTTGCTGGTAAGACTGTCTGTGCTGCCGGTCATCTCAGTAACCAGGTGAAACTCCCCAGGCAAGATCAGGACAATGTTGTGTTGAGTTTCAGTGAGTTTCCTGTGTGTAAAGCCAGTTTTGGGGTCAATGTGGAGCCTGGTCCAGTCATGAGCTGGGGAGACGTGACCAAGGCTGCACTGTTACTCTTGTGTGTCTTTTCATTCAAAACTCTTTTTTTTTTTATTTCCCCATAGTGTCCATCATCTTGAGCAGCACCGGCTGTCATTTAGCACAAAAGATGCCTGTTCAGTTTTCCATCTGAACAAGGGCCCTCTGGACCCAGGTGTGCACTACATGAGCACTTTGTTCCTGACTCCTTATCAGCGTTTACATTTACACTCTCAGCCAGTCTTTAATCTGCAAAGTTACGCTTGGTGAGATTTATACAGACACGAGTAAAGAGGATTTTTTCACTTTTCCCAAATTCCCTCTAAGTCTGTATTTTCACCTCTTGAATGCTGGGATTTGTAGGCCCAGCTCTTCACCATGTATAACAACATCACCCTCAACGCTAGAGAAACCAAGGAGCTGATCCTGGACTTTCGCAAACGGATGACTCCCCAAAGTCCTATCTACATCGCAGAGGATGCTGTAGAGGCTTCAACAGCTTCCAGTTCCTCGGGCACACAGCTTCTGGCGGTCAAAGGCATCGTCTTCAGGTGCTGCCTCAGAAAAGCAAGCAGCACCTTGAGAGACTCTAGCCACCCAGCACTGTCACTTTTCACCTTCCATCCATCCATCTGCACAAGCATTTCCAGATTTAGAGACAAGTTTCCTCCCCATTGCTGTTAACCAGCCAGTGACGCTGACATTTCCTCACACTGCCACTGTTACCTCATTCTGTACTGTTACTGTGTCTGTCTATGCTGGTGCCATTACTTTAATTTTATTTATATAGTATTATCACTGGTTATACTGTTGAGGTGCAACTACAGACAATTTTTCTTTGAATTAATCTAGCGACTATTTTCCCAAGCTGTTGATTCATCAAAACTATTATTTTTCCTCCAGAAAATCAGATTGACCGTTTAAGTTAATATTATTTTAAGAACAACACAAACTACGTCATTGCGGGGTTTTAGATAATGGACACTATACAGATATTTTTTTCGCCCACCATTCAATAAGCAGATAAGTAACTTGTCTAAAATATTTAGATTTGTATTGTGATCCCCAAAAGTTAGTAATCTGTATAAAATCAGTGTATCTTTGTTTTTTAAATTTGATTCTGTAAATCAATGTACACTGAACAAAAATATAAACGCAACACTTTTGTTTTTGCTCCCATTTTTCATGAGATGGACTTAAAGATCTACAATTCATTCCAGATACACAATATTACCATTTCTCTCAAACATTTCTCACAAATCAGTCTAAATGTGTGATAGTGAGCACTTCTGCTTTGCTGAGATAATCCATCCCACCTCACAGGTGTGCCACATCAAGATGCTGATCTGACATCATGGGTAGTGCACAGGTGTACCTTATACTGCCCACAATAAAAGGCCACCCTGGAATGTGCAGTTTTGTCTCACAGCAAAATGCCACAGATGCCACAAGCATTGAGGGAGCGTGCAATTGGCATGCTGACAGCAGGAATGTCAACCAGATCTGTTGCTCGTGCATTGAATGTTCATTTCTCAACCATAAGCCGTCTCCAAAGGCGTTTCAGAGAATATGGCAGTACATCCAACCGGCCTCACAACCGCAGACCACGTGTAACCACACCAGCCCAGGACCTCCACATCCAGCAGGTTCACCTCCAAGATCGTCTGAGACCAGCCACTCAGACAGATAATGCACGGCCCCATGTTGCAAGGATCTGTACACAGTTCTTGGAAGCTGAAAATGTCCCAGTTCTTGCATGGCCAGCATACTCACCGGACATGTCACCCGTTGAGCATGTTTGGGATGTGCTTGACCGGCGTATACGACAGCGTGTACCAGTTCCCACTAATATCCAACAACTTCGCACAGCCATTGAAGAGGAGTGGACCAACATTCCACAGGCCACAATTGACAATCTGATAAACTCTATGCGAAGAAGATGTGTTGCATTGCATGAGGCAAATGGTGGTCACACCAGATACTGACCGGTTCTGAGTCCCCAGACCCCCAATAAAGCAAAAAACTGCACATTCCAGGGTGGCCTTTTATTGTGGGCAGTATAAGGTACACCTGTGCACTACCCATGATGTCAGATCAGCATCTTGATGTGGCACACCTGTGAGGTGGGATGGATTATCTCAGCAAAGCAGAAGTGCTCACTATCACACATTTAGACTGATTTGTGAGAAATGTTTGAGAGAAATGGTAATATTGTGTATCTGGAATGAATTGTAGGTCTTTAAGTCCATCTCATGAAAAATGGGAGCAGAAACAAGAGTGTTGCGTTTATATTTTTGTTCAGTATAGAATAAGCCCAGATTTTAACCTAAAAATTTTCCTCAAATGTTTATTCAGTGGAGATAAGTACAACCTCTAAAGATAGGCCTACACCCGTTTTGGCAGTGTCTCCGGATCCCATGACAAATAATGCCTTCAGTACATCCTCCTCAACCCACACTGAAAGCAGAAGTGCTATGGGCTTTGCAAACGGTTTGCCGACATCACTCCTATACGTCCAATGATGACATTCACACCGTCTCCAGGGTGATGTTCCCTGACTCGCAGGGTCACTTGTGGTAAAGATAAAACCGCTTTTCTTGCGCGATTTGGACTCGCTCCATATATTAAAAGGGAGCTTCGTTGTCATGTTTGACGTAAGTATGAACAGGACCATCAAAAGAAAACAACTGGATGTGCATGTCAGGTATTGGGTGAATTATGAGAATGGCTCTCGAGTGCAGTCCTGGTTCTGGGATCACAGTACATGAGCCACTCCACCGCTGAAGACTTACTGGAGAAGTTTAAGGTAAGCCATTCAATAACATTTAAACTCATTAACGAACCCATGATTTTTAAATATCCATGGTTTATCTTTACATGTGTTTAAATGGGAGAACCATATTTATTGGTAAGCATATTTTAAAGATTTTATTGCTGCTTCATGGCTTTTGCTGCAAAAAAAATAGTTCATTGAGGAAATAGAATGTTTAAGTGTTGTGTAGCAACATGTACAGCTGTTGTACAGGCAAAAACTCTGGCTCAGTCCAAAGGAGGTGGATATAGGAATGGCTGTCATCAAGGTGGGACTTCTGTGAATTCACTGGTATCTTTACATACAAATGTATCAAACAATTGTGAAGTAAAAAATATGTGAATAACATGGAGTTTGAGCTGGTTTGATATGTACAGCTGAGGTAGTGTTAACCTTGGGCTGAGTGTGCAGAAAGATTCTGGAAATTTGACAAACCATCTTTTTGTCAGAGACAGTCAGGAGCCAAAGGCAGTGGAAGTGACCTTGGTGTCCTTCAGATTAAAAAAAATTGCCAGATTGTGCTCTCAAAAATGTGCAAAAAGGCCTTGGATAAATGCCCTCTGAAGTACTCGATTGTACATGAGATGACGTGCTTGGACCCAAACAAAATGCACACCAGCCAGATAACTGCCAGCAGAAAAGGAGAAATCTCATGCAGAAGTTTGCGCAGGAGAATCGGTTGGCAGGCAGGATATCTGCTGGTAAATCATAGGATAAGAATAGGATAGTTCAGAATATTATTTTTAAATTATGCTTTTCTTTTTTCACATCTAACTGAATCAGGGACGGATTACAAACCGGGTTAGCGGGGCCGCTGCCCAGGGGCCCTTGGGGTGCAGGGGGCCCGTGGGCCCCAAGCCCAAAACAATTTGCAACGCTTATCAGCAATGTATTTTCGTTTGTCTATTTTAGAGGGCCTACATTCTTTGATCCTCTGCCTACAAGGTCCCCTGACCCTATAGGGAGGGTGTTTGGCTGCCAAGGGCCCTTGACTTGTGGTGGTTGTGGTGGTGGTGCAGGTGGTGGTGGTGGGGGGGGGCCTCGCGAACGTTTTACCCAGGGGCCCACACAACCCATAATCCGTCCCTGAACTGAATAGTGTTAACACGTAGATTTTAGCAGTATTTAGAAGACCGACTCTTGGTGTTTGAAAAGAAGCATCAGCCCAGTTATATTTTCTTTGATGAGCCTAGAGATATCTCAAGATTAAATTAAAATGATTGCACATTTATGGTATCATAGGAAAATTGGGTTATAAATCACTTTCCTATTCTACATGTGATTCTGTGTATTGACATTGTTGATCTGCATCTAATCTACTGTAATTAATGTAATTACAGGTGATGCAATATCCCAGCAGTCTGATAATCACCTGCACAATGAGGCAAAAGGCTTGGATTTTATATCCTTCATTCCTTCAGCACCATCCAAAGTTGATGTCTTTTTACATCAAAAAGTTAGTGGGCCTTATCCTGACCTCTGGATGTTCTGCAAGAACTTGCTGCTGCTGTCCTATGGGCAAGCCGAAGTGGAACGAATAGAGGTGGAGACCTGCAACTTATCAGAGGAAACAGTTGTTGCACAGAGGCTTATATGCGACCATGTCAGAGTGTGTGGGGGAGCAACCAAAGCGCCTCTGACCAAAGGTGAAAGATGAGCGAAAAGCAAAAAAGAAAACTTGAGGAACTCAAGAGGAAGAGAGTCTCACTGGAAAGTGTATGTGAGAGTTTACAAAAGGATGCTGAGCACATGGCAGAGGAAGCAGAGAGTGCTGCTGGAACCAAAAGGGCAACATTACTTACCAAGTCCAATACTCTGAGCCGACGAGCGAAGGAGGAGAAAGAGCAGTTGGTGGTCTTAAATGCAGATACTGAAGAATAGGCTACTGAACTGTGACTCCTAACACATCAAGAGTGAATCGGTGGAAACAAAAATATTTAGGTTCTTTGCATTTTTGGAGTATTTTACTTTCTGTGCCTGTTTGTACATTGTTCACAGCCATAATACTTTATAATTACAAGGTAGTTTTATGTTAGAGCTCTTGCTCCAATAAATATGTGCCTTGTAATTAACTAAATTCTAGGCTATTCAGTTTTTTTTGCCCTCGTGATGGTTGTGGGTTGTGAAAAAAGCCTTCTTCTTAGGGGTACCGCTGGGGCCAGCCGGGCGTATGTCGTGGCTTCAGTGAGTACTTATGTTTGTCATGCTGCCTGTGTACTTTATAGCGGCACAACATATTTCTGCAAATTGCATGCGTCAAATTGTCTGTCTCTCTTAAAAAATATGAAGTGTCACCAAAATTTTAAACGGGGAATCAATCTCAATGAAAAATATTCGTCAAGTAACGTTTTTAAAATAATATAGACATACTAATAATTATATATTAATAAATCGGATGAACGATGCATCCCAAATTGTATCCGCTGCGCACTTCTTAATCAGGGCAATCGCATCGTGGAGGTTTCTGCAGACGCCCAAAAAGACTTACTTAAGAAAACTGTTGCATGATAATTTGTACCATTTTCAAGGGTGGGGGGCGTGCAGTAGATGCCCCCTTTATTTTTGTGCTTCTGCCGTTCAAACCGAGCAGCACTGAGTTTGTCATGGCACCTGACGCCAAATCTACTGCTTAGCTGCTACAGACAGAACTATCTTCAAATCACCACTAGGGGGTGTCAATGCTGCAGCTTCGTTCTATGGTTGATCTTTTTCAAAGACAGTTTTTTTTCTCTCTCTCCACATAATCAACTTAACTGATTAGCGTGCTTTCATAGTAATGGTTTTTAATCCGTGTTAATCTTCTGAACAATGACTAGTAAAGGTTCTATGAGGTTGTCCTACTTACTATGGATTTTAAGTTTTTTATCAAGGTGTTAAAACGTACCACAGTTGCCAGTCCTGTGTTTTATGTCTAGCAATTTGTACAGTTTCTTCAGTATAAACACATGCCATGATCTGTGAGAATCTCCTCCAGAACTCTGCATTTCCTCAAGATCTTTTTGTAATATTGCATCATGGCACTGCTCAGAACAACACAGATGGTGCATAACAACACAAGGGAGTACAAGACAACATGGTGCAGAAACAGTGCGATACAAAGCAGGACAAAACTGGATGATACGTGGTCAGTGGTGGATAAAGTGCAGTAACAGCTGTACAGTGCAGCTGCCGTGGAAATGACTGTTACAGGGGATGCAAAAGCTGCAGGTTTGAATTGTTTGGCGAATGAAGCTGTTCATGAATCTGCTAGTCAGTGTTTGTGGATGGTGGTCAGAGTCCTGGATTATAGACTGAACCTTGTTACTGTGGCAGTTAAAGTACAGCTGGTCAATGGAGGGCAGTTCAGTGCGAATGATGTTCTTAACAGACTTCGCAATGTACTGCCTTCCTGTCATGTGGCTCCACCATACCATAGTACTACTGTAAGAACTAGGGATGTAACGATACATTCAACTCACCATTTGATACGATTCACGATTCTGAGTTCACGATACAATTTTCTCATTTTTTGCAGAATGAGCTGCAGACAAATATATTCAAAAATATTCTTATATTTATCTTTCTGAACTGTTGACACTGTTGTGAACAGTGCAACTGAATTTGAATAAAATACTGTTGAAAAAAATCCCAAATCAAAATAAGTAAATAAAAAAAAATAAATCAAATAAATAAGCTAAGGTTTGCATGTGCAGCTTTTTAGCGTGCTTTGCCCTTTTAATAATCTTCACTCAGCTCACGGTGGTGCCAGTGGACCTGTTTGTGTATGTTATCAGTCTATTACAATGTTTGCATGCAGTTTATGTCTTGTCTGTGCTTTTCTCGCTGTTTCCTCCTCGTTTGTGATTACCGGAAAGCTAATATGCTGCCACACCGCCAATTGAAGATCGGGCGGTGCGTCCATCCATCCATTTTCTGAAACCACTTAATCCCAACTGGGATCGCGGGGGAGACCGGAGCCTATCCCGGGAACAAGGGGCGCAGACAGGAACCAAGCCCAGGCAGTCACCTACACACCGCAGGTCGCACACACTCACACAACTACAGGGCCAATTTAGACTCACCAGTCAACCTATCCTGCATGCTTTTGGACCGTGGGAGGAACCTGGAGTCCCCGGCGAAAACGGGGAGAGCATGCGAACTCCACACAGAAAGGGCCCTGGACCGAAGCCAGCACTAACCACTGTGCCGTCCTCAGTTTCAAATTCATTCATCATCTCGCGTTCGCTCAAAACCAAAAACTGACGTACGATGTCGACGTGATACGCAGTGACATCTGACGTCAAACTCACATTGTGAAATCAAATGTAATATTACACCAGTTTTTCTGTTAAAGTACTGTGAAGTACTCCTACAATAGTGATTCATTTTCCACATCAGCCGGTTTAAATCTTCATGCATTTGCACCGATTTTTAACTGATTTGTGATTCATCATTACATGCCAGGGCCAGCAGCTCTGCATGGCTCGACCCTCATAAACATTCTCCACACATGCTGTTCAGGCAGTGGCCACAGAAATTCCCCCAGTGAACTTTATGCTTTCTGTCGGAGAGTATGCTGTGTTCTGGCCTTAAACCCTGCATACTACTTTGCAGACTTTGATCCTCTTAACAACAATTGGCATTTCTGGTGGCTGAATATCCATCCATCCGTCATCCAACTGCATGCTTAAAAGCTGTGAATAATAGTAATAATTCTTAAAATTGCAACTATCTAGAATTTCAGCCTAGTTACTCAGCTAAATTACTATTTAAACCTAGAATAATTTCTATAAGGGGCGGCATGGTGGTGCAGTGGTTAGCACTGTCGCCTCACACCTCTGGGACCCGGGTTCGTGTCTCCGCCTGGGTCACATGTGTGTGGAGTTTGCATGTTCTCCCCATGTCGTTGTGGGGTTTCCTCTGGGTACTCCGGTTTCCCCCCACAGTCCAAAAACATGCTGGGGCTAATTGGAGTTGCTGAATTGCCCGTAGGTGTGTGTGTGTGAGTGGATGGTGTGTGAGTGTGCCCTGCGATGGGCTGGCCCCCCATCCTGGGTTGTTCCCTGCCTCGTGCCCATTGATTCTGGGATAGGCTCCGGACCCCCCGCGACCCAATAGGATAAGCGGTTTGGAAAATGGATGGATGGATAATTTCTATATGTGTGATAGAATCAAAAAATATTTTGTTTTACATATAAATCTTCACAAGGTGTATTACACATGGTATTCCCCAGACACCGCCACCCCAACAGATGCTTTGTTTGTTAAGACAATAGCTCAGAAAGTGGTTGATCGATCTTTTGCAGCTTTTACCAAGGTTTGTACAAGCCAAAATTAAATTTTGAAACGGATCCCTGCCACACCCTGCCCTCCTGAACCTCCCGTTTCCTCCCTAGTGTGGTATAACGTGCCATGCCTGTTCCGCGTTTGTTTTACCTCTCCTTCCTGCCCTTGTGTTACTCATTTCAGGTGCCTCTAGTTTGCTCCCTGCTTAGCCTTGTATAAATGTGCTTCTCAGTCCTGCCTTTAATGTTGCTGCTGCTGTTTGCCTGTGTGTTCTTCCCTGCTTATGATTCCCCCGTGATCCAGTTGTGATCCAGTTGTCTTCATATCATGTATTCAACTCTACTGCCTCAGTCCAGTATTATCTCTGACCATCATCTTATTGCGTTCAATATTTCCCTTGCTCAAAATATTAGCCCCCCGACTCGCTTCTATATGCCAAACGTACAATCACGTCAAATACAGCAAGTAACTTTATCGATAACCTCCCTGAGCTATCGTTTTCAACCAAACTAATGTCGAATTCTGCTGAACTTGATAGCATTACGGATTATTTAGCATCTATGCTTAATTCCACTAGAGAAAATTGCTCAGTTAAAAATAAAAAAGGTTGTACGAGGTTTACTTTGGGCCTCCGCCGATGCCACCCATTGTCTTACCATGTGAGCGTCTCAGGGACTATGCCCGGTGCCTAGGAACATAGTGTGTACGCCCCTCAGAGGGTAGACCGGTACCTGTCATCAGCGTGTGCGAACTCCAGAGGTGTAGTTTTGGTATCCACCTAACTTAACTTGGGCAGTCAAGTTTGGGACCCGGATAAATAAATGGGATTTAACCCAGAGGCTGCAAGATAGTATTTACCACCATAGTCCTAATAAGGATAGAAGTCCAATCTGGAAAGTTTATGAAGAAGTTAGCAAATCAGACAGTCATAAAGTAATCGAAACAACATTTATTAAAAATACTACAATATACAATTATTGACATGTGGACACATACTTGTAAATACATTTGGACAAATACAATATTAAACAATCACATTCCTCAGCTGAGAGTGAACAAAGTTCTGTGGAAAGTATCTGACTACAGATAGACTTTCACCCAGTTCTCTGCGGGAGCTCTGATTACAGAGTGACTCCCCGACTACTTCTGAAGCCCTTCCTTAAGTATCCAGACCAGGTGATGGCATGTTTCTGAAGACTGACTAATTTCGGTCAATGGTTAATTTTAGGGGCATTGCTGACCTTGGTTCTCAAGTCCCCAGCCAATCAGATCACTTTAGGGGGTGGTTGTAATTCCCTTGTTCTACCATGAGAGAATCTCTCTCAGTTTGGTGGGTTGAGCCGAAGTTTCTGTATTTCTCTTAGGAAAAGCTATACTGCCTTAAATCTGAGAGTATAATACTCCTCGTCTCATGCCTATTCAAACGAGACCAAACATGCGTGTATTTGTCCCTAACATCTATGTGTGCTGAGTTATCCTGTTTATAGTGGAAAAGGTGTCTGTGTCTGGAGGCTGACAGCTGTTGTTGCTGTGGATTGATTGTGGAACTCTGGTCACTCCGGGGGTGAAAGGTCTTGCTTTTTCTGTGCTGCTCCAGTTATTCCTATCCAGTCTCTCAGGAGCCGGCAGGCCTTTGCCTTCCTTAAAAGGGGTGGTTTGACGAGTTGAGTCCAGTCTTGCCTGGGCCAGCGGAGCTCTGAAATAGACTGATGCAGGCTGATCAGAGTTGGGGCCTGCAGGACCTATAAGTTTTATGTCCTTACAGAATGTAAGTGGCATCATACTAAACTAGTGGTGTTCGAACTAGCATGGAAAGAGGCTATGGGTAGCTACAAAAAGGCTCTTAGTGCCGCCAAATCATCTAGTATCTATCAGAACTAATTGAAATAAACAAAAATAATCCTAGATTCCTATTTACTATGGTGTCCAAGCTGACTAATAACCAGACCACTGGTTATTTTCCAGTGACGACTTTATGAAACTTTTTGACCAAAAATATGCTCAATTAAACAGAACATTTTGAATATTGAATATTGGTTAACCAGTCAGAACTGATGTACTTAATTTTATCTTCAAATTCATCTACTTGTATGCTAGACCCTGTTCCATCAAAATTATTCAGCGATGCTCCCAGCATTGATTGAACCGCTACTAGCAATAGTTAAACTAAAACATATAATCATATTACCCCAATTTTATCTTCACTGCACTGGCTGCCAGTTAGATTTCGTGTTGACTACAAAACACTGCTCTTAACCTATAAAGCTGTAAATGGTCTTGCACCGCAGTATGTGAGTGACCTCATTTGCGTTCCGAATCATACACTTAGATGACGAGATGGAGGTATTCTATCCGTACCCAGAATAAAGAACATTACCTTTGGGGGAAGAGCATTTGCTCATAAAGCACCACAGCTATGGAATAAACTTCCTATTAGTGTTCGGAACTCAGACACAATCTCTGCTTTTAAGTCAAGGCTTAAGATGTACCTCTTTCGCCAGTCTTTTGGATAGTTAAATCTTCTTTTCTAAGGTGAATGGGAAATCTGGAGGTTCATAGTTATTTGAGATTGAAGGGGAAAGGGGGGATTGGTGCTGTCGTCCTGCCACTCTCGCCGATCACTTAAGCTGTGGATGGGAGGTGGCTTGACGCCAAAACCTCTGTAAACCCTCATGCCTGTGCTTCCTTCCAGGTCACTCTTTTAGGCAGGCTGTCATAGTTGCTTTAGTCCTGCCGGTTAGGTGTAGGGCAATAACTCTTCTCCATCTTCTCTTTTTCGAGCTGATACCGAGCCGACTACACCGTGTGAACCCGCACCTGGACTCCTGGATATAACTACATGAAACCAACTGGGACTTTATAACTATATGAACTCTAATGAATGTCAATGTAAATGCAGTTTCATGCTCCTTGGTCGCCCAGAGGAGGATGGGGTCCCCTTCTGAGTCTAGGTTCCACTCAAGGTTTCTTCCTGCTAGAGGGAGTTTCCTTGCCACTGTCGCCTCAGGCTTGCTTGGTGGGGTTCTGGCCGGTTAAATGTAAAGTGCTTTGTGACAATGCATGTCGTTAAAAGCGCTATATAAATAAAATTGAATTGAATTGAAGTGCTTCCTCAGATTCATTTTTAAATGTTCTCCAGCTAATTTCCACTATGGCCACGAGTTCTAGTATTTTAAATTAATATTGAAATGGTCATTTGGCTGAACAGCATCCCGACCTGTTAGAATCTTATATACCTGGATCATGTCCCCCCATAGTCTCCTTTGCTTGAGGCTAAACAGATTCAGCTCAGCGAACCTCTCCTCATAAGACATTCCTCTAAGTGCAGGAATCATTCTAGTCATCCTACGTTGCACCTTTTCCAAGGCAGCAATGTCCTTCTGAAGGTATGGTGACCAAACCTGCACACAGTATTCTAGGTGGGATCTTACCAAGGAATTATATAATCGTAGCATCACTTCTCTTGACTTACATCTCTAGGTGTGTGGAGTTTAATCCAACATCCTTTTGCCTTTTTTTAATGCTTCCCCACACTGGCAAGAGTGGGACATGGAAGTATCAACATACACACCGAGATCTTTCTCGTAATCAGCTACCTTTATTTCAGTGGAACCCATAAAATATCTGTACTTTACTATATTTACTATATTTCTGCTCCCTGCATGGATTACCTTATATTTATCTATGTTAAATTTCATCTGCCACGTATGAGCCCAGTCGCTAATTAAATCCAGATCCTGTTGTAGCCTCTCTGGACATGAGACATGATCTAACATCAATCAGAAGATACCACACCAGCAGATAATGATTTCTGGAATAGTAAAGTTAAAGGTTGGCTAATAATACCCCTCATCTCTTTTAAAACTATAGATAAGATGCCATCAGGGCCTTGCGATTTATTTATTTTGAGCTTAGCTAGGCTTTGTACCACATCAGCCTCAGTTATACATATATTGGTCATAGACATCGTTGTATTTGTACTAAATGGTGGTAAGCTATTCTACTGTGAACAGCCATTGTAAAATAATCATTAAACTCATTTATATCAATTTCATTTTCAATTATAAGGCCCTTACTATCCTGCAAATGAGTGATTTTCAGCTTTTAGAGCTCTTTCGGAGTTAAAATATTGGAAGAAACTTTTAACGTCATCCTTATAACTGTTATTAACTAAACCTGTAGACTTAGATACTCCTGCTTTATTTTGAAATCATTAGTTAATTTCCATTTGTGGAAGAAAGCCCTTTTGCTCCTGACTTTATTCTTAATTTTCGTAGTAAACCACCTGTGACATCGCGTGCTGGACGAACAGGCAGGAAGCGAGGAATCAAGGATCCGGGAAACGGAGAGTCGGGAATGAGGGTTTATTGATGAAAACAGGTACCAACAGCGAGAGATTTCAATGACAGGACTGGGGAAACAGACTTGAATGTGGACTAAATACACAGGACTACTCAAACTGACAGAAAACAGCTGGTTACAATCGGGGCAGCACACATGGTTAATGAGGGGGCGTGGCACACACGAGGATCGTACAAGCAGGTCATGACACCAGCTTGGTTGCAGTTTCCTAGATTTAGTTTTTCTGGAAACGGGTATGAAGTTCTTTTGCACTTGCAACAATGTGCTTTTAAAAAATTCCCATGCCTCTTCCACAGTATTGCTATTTAACTCCATCCGATTTACAGTTTCTAGTTTCAGTCTCATACCATTGAATTACCCTTCCTAACATTGTATACTTTTGTTTTGGACTTGGTTGAAGACTCAGGCAGCAGGAGTTGCCCCAACGTTGGTATGTCCTTATCCATAAGGGGGAGTAAACGTTCTGGTTTCCCGACCTTATAGATGAAGGAGTTGGGGGATGTTGCCAGTGACCTGCCGGATTCCAGGCAGAACAGGCCTCGCTATGCCACAGCCCTTCAGAGACTGGGCCTTCCGTGCAGAACCTCTGCATCCAAATTAGACCAGTTGTTTAACAAAACCCTAAAATGGGGTTATTTTTGACATGGAACGGGACTTTGATTCAACAACCCATTACTTAGTTGCGGCAAGTACCCAATATCAAGTATAGCTGCAAAGAATCTGCCAGAGATTTTCAGAGAAGTTCCCCAGATGCATGGACTGGACTAAGGTGCGTCAGATTAAACAGGAGCCTGGTAAATTCTGTGAGCCCCACGCCAAGTGACTGATGGAAACATACTCCAGCTACAGTGAGATGGACCCTCCAGCGGACCGAGAGTGGGATTCCCTCTGGGAGCGACAACTCGTGCAGTTGCTGGTGGATGAGCTGCAAACAGACATCAAGAAGGACTTCCAACCTCACAATCATTTACCAAACCACTTCAGGTAACTTGTAAAGATGTAGGTATTGGAGTATTCACACATTCATTTGCAGTGTCCACCTCCTGTCCGGTAAATTTGGCAGGACAAAATTTGAATAACCTATAGGCCAGACTCATGAATGCGGCTGAACGAGTAAAGGTAGAACAGGTGGCCAATCCTGTTATACAGTCCTAGTAGATTGAGAACCACCTGATTGCAACTGTAGTTGGAATCAAGGGCTGAGCAGCATGGTGGCCTGGGGGACAATTATGAAAACACAGACCCACTGATACCCTTAAAACCCACAATCAAAAGAGGAGTCAGGATGGCCAGTGACATGTGCTGGCTAAATGGGGACAACAAAGAGAGAACAGAACAAGGCAGGGAGGGATTCTGACACAGGTGCCATGCTACTTTGTTTAAATATGCTGTAATGTTTTAGTGCAAGCCTTAGACAATGGAATCTCTGAATGACGCCGCAGTCTGGCTCTTTCTGAAGGTCCTATACTGTAACCGTCCTGAGAAGTTGTTTGCATGCACTTGCTGCCTTGACACTTGTTGATGTGCGTGTGCCCTGCTCGAGCAGTAAAGGGGAGATCACATGCAGAGCTGATTTTCTGTAGTTCCTTAGAATAAAAATAGAATATTCTCTTCAAATAGGAACACATGCTGCGTTTGATTATTTCACTCCAACTCGGACAAAAACGTCACGAAAAACATCACTTCCCATTAGAAACGCCTCTTTTATGACGTTAATGTCTGACAGAATCTTCTTGTCCGAGTTGCCCCTGTGACGTAATTTCAACATGGCGGCTTACACACTCAACATTAATTCTATTTTACAAATCCTTAAAAATGTTTATTTTGTTAAATTTATTATTATCCCATCCATCCATTTTCCAAACTGCTTATCCTACTGGGTCACGGGGGGTCCGGAGCCTATCCCGGAAGCAATGGGCACGAGGCTGGGAACAACCCAGGATGGGGGGCCAGCCCATCGCAGGGCACACTCACACACACCATGCACTCTCACATGCATTCCTACGGGCAATTTAGCAAGTCCAATTAGCCTCAGCATGTTTTTGGACTGTGGGGGGGAACCGGAGTACCCGGAGGAAACCCCACGACGACATGGGGAGAACATGCAAACTCCACACACATGTGACCCAGGCGGAGATTTGAACCTGGGTCCCAGAGGTGTGAGGCAACAGTGCTAACCAGTGCACGACCATACCGCCCATTTATTATTATTATTATTTATAATTATTAGTAATTATTAATGTAATTGCACGTGTTCGATTTAGAGAATACCATATTGTGACCGTAAACAGTATCCTAACATGCAATATCAGATTTTTACCAGACTTGTTAGTGTTTTTGGTTTGTTTGTAGTTTGTTTGCCTCTCGAAAAAAGAATATCGCTATGAATGTACTAAAATACTTTATAAAGCTTTTAATGTGGTTTGACTAGTTCCTGTTTCTTGTTTATTTGTCTGAAATAATAATCTTACTCCATAACTGCTAAAATATAAAGCAACAACACAGCAGCGTATTCATGGAGGCAGCCATGTTTGTTCCGAGTTGTGCTAGCTTGAACGGGAGATTGTTGGATGTGATGTCACCCAATTTGGAATTTCCAAGTTCCGAGAGAAAAACGAACGCACCACAAGACTCTGGCTGGAAATTTCTACAATAGAGCCATTTAGTTATTTCTAGAAAAATATTTAGAGCCAATGACCTGATGTCATTGTAACACAGGTCACTGTCCGTGGTGCTGAATTCTCTACTTGATGGGCTGGTGCTGAATGAATATGACAGCTGGCCAACATGTCTGTGTGCTTCCACTGACTGGCACCCAGACATATAATGACTTTTAACAATGAGGAGGGAAACGTCCAGACAGGAAATTAGTCAACAGTAATTAGTAATCACATATAGTTCTCATTTATCATGATGTAAAATTCAAAAACCTTTTTTTTATTATTAAGGGATAAATGTAATTGAGTTTTAATGTATCCTTTCCGCTCTTAAAATCGCAAATTATTTCTGACTATTAATCTGCACATTTTAATAATTTCATTAATATTACCTAATTGGTTTGTCTTTTTTATTAAATTTTAAAACTAGCTGTACAATTGTTGATGTTGTTGCTGTTCTGAATGTCATTGGCCTGTTGCCTTACGTCTGTCTAAACATGAGTGAGGGGATGGATGCACTATTCTATGGGGGCCTCTGTAGAGAATAAATGATCCTAATTTTATATTGAGAGAGATGGTTAATTCCTTTTTAATCCATACTGCGTTCAGAGCCCCTGTTCTGCCGTTGATCACTGCTGCATATCATCCCCAAACCAATGGCCTGGATGAGAAAACGAATGATGACATAAAATGGTAAGTCTGTTTTTGAGGTTGTTTTAGAACTGTGTGAGACAGGCTCTATTCTTTTAACATTACATCAGGAATTACTGATATTATTGACAATCAATCCCTTAATATACAGTATCTCACAAAAGTGAGTACACCCCACACATTTTTGTAAATATTTTATTATATCTTTTCAAGGGACAACGTTAAAGATATGAAACTCTGATAGAATGTAAAGTAATCAGTGTACAGCTTGTATAATGGTGTAAATTTGATGTCCCCTCAAAATAACTCAACACACAGCCATTAATGTCTGAACTGCTGGCAACAAAAGTGAGATTAAAAATGATTTGTGGCAAGATCGGATCATGTGTGTTGAAGAGTTTCTTATGACTGACAAGTAGTTATTTAAAAACATATCTTGAAACAGCAAATTACATTGTTCTTAATGCTTTTAGAAAATGACTCTTTATAATGATCTGTGAATAATAATAATTTGCTATGAATGTTTTTCCACTTCAGCTTTCCACAATTATTCTTCCCGATGAGAAAAGCTACGGCACGTTTTTTGATGAAAAAAATAAAGTAGTTGAGACAATAAGCAACAACAGCTGAAAACATCTCCTAGTCACAGGAAAAACAGAAGCAGGCATGTGGTAAACGAATACAAAAGAGGTACCAAAACACAGTTTATCATGTTGGAGATGAGGCGCTTCTGTTCAACATGAGGAAGCGGGGACGGAAAGGAGGAAGAACGGAACCGGATTTTACCGGACCTTATGTCATCCAGGCAATATGTGGCAAGCTGGTTACACTGTCTAATTCTGAAGGGGCAACTTTAAAGAACAAATACAATGTAAACCACATACAGAAGGAGCCAAACTGATGTCCCAAGTCAGGAATCACACAAGGTGCCAGAAGAGTATAAGACCAGTAAACCTCCCTCTAGCGCAGAGCTTCTGACAATCGAGAAGGATGCTGACAGTTGAAAAAAAACTCATGTCTGTGTGTTATGAAAGAATATCAATAAATGTTTCCGAAAGGGGATGACTCATTTGGTAATTATTTACGGCTTATGTTATGGCTGCCAATTTACAGTCTTTACTGAAGTCTGACTTCTTTTGAGTCACCTTTAATATAGATTGGACACTCTCTATGCAATGTGCAATACTTACATAGATGGTAAATGTTTACCTGCTTGCACAGATGGATGATTAGGTAATTAGTGTAAGTGTGTGTGTGTGTTCAATCGCATGTATGTCCAAGGTCCATAGTAAATAATATACACTGATCAAGAGATGCCCGAAAGTGGATAAAAGAGGACATTAGTGGGTGTATCACTTAGTGTAACGCGTGCAGGAAAATGAGCAGGACTGCAAGCCATATAATGACCCTTGTCTAGCTCTTAATACAGTATGCATACAGTGATGTATCTACAATGGACAGCTACTATGAGCAGATAGCACAGTACAGGTGCTTATAAGATCTGTATGCTATTTCCATCCATCCATCCATTGTCCAAACCGCTTATCCTACTGGGTCGTGGGGGGTCTGGAGCCTATCCCGGAAGCAATGGGCACGAGGCAGGGAACAACCCAGGATGGGGAGCCAGCCCATCACAGGGCACACTCACACACTATTCACTCATACATGCATACCTACGGGCAATTTAGTAACTCCAGTTAGCCTCAGCATATTCTCAGCATATTCTTGGACTGCGGGAGGAAACCCCACGACGACATGGGGAGAACATGCAAACTCCACACCCATGTGACCCAGGCAGAGACTCGAACCCGGGTCCCAGAGGTGTGAGGCAACAGTGCTAACCACTGCACCACCATGCCGCCCCCTGTATGCTATTTCATTCTATAAAAAGAAACTTACTGTACTGTACAATAAAGTATTTCACCACTGCTTCTTCCTCAGCTCCCACTGTTTGCTAGCACATGCATCTTTTGATTTCTTAGTGCAATCTGTGCTTTATTTTTTTTTTGTGAAATGTAAGTGCAGTATCTGTTTATTAAGTGCTGTGGTTTAATATGTACATTATTATTTCAGTACTGTGTATACTGTCCTTAATGTCTTGCCTCTCTCGTATAACTTGAGATACGCCCAAATTGACTTGCAACAAGTGGTCCTGGTTCCAAATGCGGAAGGCGATGGATACCTGTATTTTATATGCTGTAGTGTGCTGGGTGTCAGACATTGCAATGCACCTTGCTTTGATCTTGACCTGTTAGATCAGAGGGAGGTAATCTTATCCAGAAAGGGCCACTGTGTATGATGGTTTTCACTGCAACTCTCTTAACAGCGAACCTAACAGTTATCCCAATACCTTGATCTTGCTAGCATATTTAAATGTGTACCTATTCAGGAATAGAGTGGTGAAGGCATTCAGAGGAGGACTGATGATTATCAGAGGGAACAAAGGGGCTGGGTACTTGTCAGTATCCAGTAGAACCACCAGACTCCTACACTGAATGGTTCTGGATGTGGCACAGACGTTAATCCCTCTGTATTAGGGGATCCGTCTCCAGTTTGTACTCTTCTAGTTAATAGGTAGATTATCAGGCAGTTTTTCACCCTAGTCCAGTACTCATTGACAGCCTAATACACCGTGTTTCAGTTTGTCTTGATAGTCAATACATGTCACAGGATGTACATTACTCTGATGGGCAGGCCCTCTTACATATGATGGAAATTGCAATACCTACTTTTGGCCACGAGATGGCAGCAAGAAAATAGAAAAATTATTTTCCCACGGTCTACTAGCAGCTTTTAGATGTTAATTCTTCATAAAAATAATTTGACTTGATCCAATGTATTTTTAATACAAACAATTACCACACAAAGCTGCTAGTTTCCTCCGGTTTCCCCCCACAGTCCAAAAACATGCTGAGGCTAATTGGAGTAGCTAAATTGCCCGTAGGTGTGCATGTGTGAGTGAATGGTGTGTGAGTGTGAGCTGTGATGGGCTGGCCCCCCATCCTGGGTTCTTCCCTGCCTCGTGCCCATTGATTCCGGGATAGACTCCGGACCCCCTGTGACCCAGTAGGATAAGCGGTTTGGACAATGGATGGATGGAAATAGCATACAGATTAAGCACCTGTACTGTGCTATCTGCTTATAGTAGCTGTCCATTGTAGATACATCACTGTATGCATACTGTATTAAGAGCTAGATAAGGACAGTGGGTCATTATATGGCTTGCAGTCCTGCTCATTTTCCTGCACCCGTTACACTAAGTGATACACCCACTAATGTCCTCTTTCATCCACTTTCAGGCATCTCTTGATCAGTGTATATTACTTACTATGGACCTTGGACATACATGCGATTGGACACACACACACACACACACTTACACTAATTACCTAATCAACCATCTGTGCAAGCAAGTAAACATGTACCATCTATATAAGTATTGTACATAGCATAGAGAGTGTCCAATCTATATTAAAGGTGACTCGAAAGAAGTCAGACTTTAGTAAAGACTGTAAATTTCTCAGCCATAACATAAGCCGTAAATAATTACCAAATGAGTCATCCCCTTTCGGAAACATTTATTGATATTCTTTCATAACACACAGACATGAGTTTTTTTTCAACTGTCAGCATCCGATCCAAACGGGATTCCCATTTCCTTTCTGTGGGATCCAACAGAACACGGGCTGACCATCAGTCAACATGTCTTCAACCGTGCAGGACAGGACCCAGTCCAGGCCAAACCTCACGGTGCTGGTGTTAATAAAAAAAATGTAAGGAACATGCAGCTGCAGCTCACACACAAACACAGTCCACAGCATCCAGAAAAAGGTCAGGCCTTTTTCTTCTTTAGCTGACTCCGCCCAGACCTCGCCCCCTTTCTGGGCGCCTCGCACTATGCCTTTGAACTGGCCCTGCAGCTTGGCCCGTTTCCTGTTTCCCAATGCAAGTCATAAGATTCACCCGTAAATGATATTTTGAATCGGAACGATATTTATTACTATTGTTTAGATTAAATATATAACGGTTTAATGATTGAATATAACTTGATATTGTTGTTTGTGTTGTTTAGTTTGAGGTTCTAGTTTCTGTCTTTATCCGCTTTCGTTTCAGTAGGCAGCTGGTTCATCCCAGGCTCAGGGTCTCTCTGCTCTTCATCAAACCCACACCCCCAGTTTGGGAGCACCCTCTCCCTCTCCTCCCCCCACGGCTGTGACTGTTACTCCTCCTTGAGGAGTAACTGCTCCGCCCCCTATCCCAGCCCCTATACCCACAGGAGTGCATCACCCAGTGAGCCGCCGCCCTGCCTGTCCCCTCACACAAGCACACACTGAAATCATGGTCCTAAGCTCTCTGTGTGGGTCACCACGATAGTACAGCACACCGACGATTACCCTCTGACTGAATCAGAATCAGCTTTATTTGGCCAAGTATGTTCACACATATTGGGAATAGTTAGACATTTAATCAAAATAATTAAGACAAGACATAAACATACAGTTCTGTTGATATGCGACGCATATAACCTCTGCATTCACAGCACTGCTTCAGTTATCGAAGAGCAAATTTCCAAAACTCACTCAGTCCGATAACCTAAAGTAATAAGTCATAATCCTCTTCATACGTTGCAGTAATGGGAATGAAATCTCACTCAGTGTTTATGTAATGGAGCAATGGAATTTCGTGAAATTTCCAAAAGTCCACAGAAATATTTAGAAAAACATTCCTGCAGACTGAGTTTTTGATATTTGCTTTTCAATTAACACAATTTTCTTCAGTCTGAGGTTTAACAGAATTCAGCCATATGCTGTTCAAAAAAAACTACACAGAACAAAAACAGAATGGACTTTACATCTGTCTGAAAGGAAAGTTGACACAGGCTGCAGCAGTGAACAAATCAATCAATGTATTAAAGTTAGGCATTAAGTAACTGGAGGCAGTATATACATAACATGATAACATGCCTTTTCTGTATTGACCATATTAAGGACGCTGTAACACTGCCCACCACATACCTGCTTCATTTATTGTTTTATACTTGCAGCTGCTTATTCAGACAGCTCGTCTACCTGTCTGTCCATGTTGCCCTCCCATGACAACTGGTCCAGCCTACAGGTGCCGTCCCATTCCGGCATGTTACCCATGAGTCATAGCGGCACCTCCGGGAGCAGCTCCAGGTGAGCCCGTGCCTCCCCTCCCCCACCTGTCCCCATGCTGAGTCTCGGGCCCCCGTCTTCCCTCTTGTTCTCGCCTATACCCACATCCTGGCCTGTGTCTGCATCGTCTCACCTCGTTAACAGGACTTTCGCCTTCTTCTGTCCTGATCCATTCAGGCCCATCATTCTGGGACATGCTTTGATTTATTTCGCCATAGTTACTCTTTGTTTTCCTTTGTACTTTGCACTCTACAAGTAAAATGAATAAAAAATAGGCATTATTTTGATATTGTTTTAGTACAGTGACACTAGTATATTTGTTGTTGTTTCCAGGCAACACTGCATGCTGATTTAACGTCTTTCCTTAATCTCCACCCCATTGCTCACACACAGCCAGTATCCCAGTTTGTGGTCAATGAGCTCCTCCTCACTCACCCCAGTCTCCTAGTCCAGTGGAATGTCCAACAGCTTGGGCTCTCAGTTCCTGCGTGTCATGCCCGGCTCGTCCGCTCCTCCTGTGTGCCACGCCCCCTGATTACCCACGTGTTTTCTCCCGATTTGTACCCAGCTGTATCTAGTTAATTTGCTCAGTCCTGTGTATTTCAGTCCGTGTCTTACCTGAGTCCAGTGTCTGTCATTGATGTTTGTATGCGTGAGATGTTTCCCCGTCCGCGCTTCCTAATTAAACTCCCGTTTTTGCCTGTCCGCTTGCTCCTTGCACGCCTTGCCCGCACGATCGCCTGCCTGCTTGTACCCGATCGTGACACTGCGCAGCTCTACAACTCATTACCCAGGGCTCTCGCACCCGGCCACAGTGCCCCTCTCAGGCTCCCCGCTGTATGACAGCACTGCCCCATCGGAAGTTCATGAAGCCTCACAGTACGACGCCTCTCCCCACGCGCGCTTAGCCACCACCGGGACTCCCATCACTCCTCCTTCCCTGTAGGGCGGCGCACTTCCATTATTATTACAGTTTCTACTGTCACTCTGTTGCTTTTCCTGGTGCTGGACTTTTGACAGATAAATACATTATTTGTTGCATTCAGTGAAAAAAGATTGGTCTGTTTAACACCCTCAGTCTCCACCCTATGAGCCCCTTGTTGGCGGCAGAATCAGGAAGATGTCGGAGAAAGCAGAGGTAAAGTGAATAGTCACCTCGACAATAATGTGAAAACCGCTAATGGTGATCATGCCTGTGTGGGTGAAATGGATCACCACAGTATAAGCGGATGATGATTATAGACGATTTTTCCCTTTTTCTTTATGTCTGTTTACCATCTAATAGGCATTTTTTTTCTTTGGGATGCGTCTAGGTCAGATACGACCAAAATATTTTTCTCATTTCAGAAGTGAAAAAAAATATTGCTCTCAGATTCTGTTCAGTTGTAGTTTTTTAAAATAATGTACCTTGATTTGTGTTTGTTTAAAATGCCATTACCTGTTGCTTACTGGGCCGCTGAAAATGTCTGGCCCAGCTAAATTTCTTGGTTTAAAAATCTGGCCCAACTACTTTCCAGACCTGGACTAGCCCTACTGAATCATACACTAATGTTATTCTGTTATGTGGGCTGTTGTGATAGGGAGATTTGCTGGATGCTGCACGACGGGTGGTGTCCCTGCTGCAGAATGCCCTGTCTGAAGCAGCACCTAGAGACAGTGAGGGTTGTTGTTATCACCTTAATATTGTATATACGCAATCTGTTATTTCTTAACTAATATAATTGTAAGGTATTCTTCTAATATATTGTGCACAGCCAACAAAAAAGAGAAAAATGCAAAACCAAAGGAAGGCTTTCTTTTCTCTTAAAAGTCTTTTTTCTAAACCAACTGAGAGTCAGTTAGAGGGGTGTTCATTATCAGTATTGTTGCTGGCATTTCTGAAAATGTGCCAATTTTAGTCAAGTGGCTACTTTTCAAATGCAGTCCCTGGCCAAGATGAAGAAAGTTCATGAAGACTACATGATAATATTAAGCACTGACATAACAAACAACATTTTTTACATGCAAAATATACAGGAAATATACACTGCAACAGGCTAGGATAGACAAATAACCAAATACACTTGCAAGCCTGACCACTTTAGACCCCAGATTAGAAAATTGGTGAATGAGCATATATTTTTTCCAAGTTTTGTTTTGCTTTCAAGTTCTCACAAATAAAAAAAAAAAAAAGATTTTCCCACTATAGCCAGATCCAGTTTCTGTGGGGGGCGGGGGGGGGGTGACAATTTGTAGTAATAACTATTTCCTGCTGAAAACCACTGGTAAACTATCCACATGTCTCTGAATATCTGTGAGTCCCGAGACCTCCATGACAGATAGATATAAGTTGCTAGTGTTGATCGGCAGGAAATCTTCTCCAAAGCCCCACCACCACCTCACACCAATCCACCCAGGGTTTACTCCAAATAAATTTGCTGGTAATACAAACCGGATCAACTTGTGGTTTGTGTCCACGTGTACTAGAGACAAAGGCCCTGGTACATTCTGCGTACAACACAGCCAAGACTTGACAACCTTTATATGATGCGCATGGAATCAACCCTATGCATGGAGGCTGCAACTCTTCTCCACCGAACCCTGTAGCCCATTGACTGCAGCCTGCATTGACTATCCTGTAGCCTGCATTTGGTAGATCATTCTTGACAGAAGAAACCAAATTGTCAAGTTCCCTAACACAGAGCTCACACTCTTTTATTCTTCTTAAGATTGTTCTTCTTGAAACACCCATCAGTGTGGCTATGCAAGGCACAGGAAGTTGAGTATGGAGCATTTCTTTCAAACATTGTTCTTCAATCAAAATCTTGGGTCATCTATTGGTGGCAGCGACTTCCTGTGTGACACATGGGGCTGGACGTTCCAGATGTGCCCTCACAAGGTCAAAGAGCTCTTGCAAAGCCAGGGTGATAGCAGGAGGTACTTCAATGTGATTAGACAGGGCCTGCAGAAGATACAGCTCCTGATGACAAAGGAACTCCAGGTAATCCAAATTTAGTGGAGTCGCGCTGAATCCTATTTCTATTTTATGCAGAAGACTTTCGAGAAGGTGGTATCTGAGCTGTTCACAGAACAAATTATAGTTAATGAGGTGTCAAGATCTTGTCTCTGATCCACACACTAGGCCTACCATTCAAAAGTTTTAATTATGAAAATGAAATGTTTTTGTTTTGTGAGGTGCTTGTTCATGTATGATGATGTAGTGGCTGCTCTGTTTGACCGTGGTAAACCTTTTCACAAACAATATAAGTGAAGAAGTATGACATTAGATCTAAGGACCAGAGTATAATAAAGTTAAATAAAATCCATCAAAAACACTTACTCAGTGGAGATTCCAATGTAGTAGGCAGACAACTTTATGGCTTTAATAATGAGTGTATTTAGCAGCTACAAGGACAAAAGATATTATAAACCTCTCCATTTTAATGCTAATTTAATAAACATTAACAGATAGCACTTAAGGTGGTTTCGCCTATAGTCTGCTAACACTAACCCGAGAACTAATATCTGAGGAGCGTTCTTCCCAGGATTTGAATTTATTAAATTGGTTTTGTGATGTTGTATTAAGAAATTTTATTCACAATGCAATTTACCGTACATTGGCCCATTCTTTTATATACGGTAAGACGAAGCGGGAAATTCGAGCGAGCGAGTGCTGTGCAGACGCGAGCGCGTAGAGGGGATGGGTTTTCAGCACTCGAGCACACGCACGCGCGTGGTTCGACTTTTGGCCCTAATTTAACGGCGAGCGAGTGAGTGAGTGCTGTGCAATCGCGAGCGCGTAGAGAGCATGGATTTTCTGTTTTTATGCGCACGACTTTTGGCACTAATTTAACGCCATAGAAATGTGTGTTTAAAAGGGGAGGAGATCGGGTTGCAGCGCTGGTGTGAGCGGTTTCTCCGGGCAGTTCGCTCGAGGCTAACGTGGCTTTGGGAACGTGGTGCACCCGTCACCCATGCCAGGGAAGAAATCAAAACCGAAATGCTAGGAATATGGACTTCATCTTACGTCAAGCGTTTTCCCCTCCATTGACGCCCATAAAGAAAAGGCTTAAAGTCCATATTCCTAGCATTTCGGTTTTGATTTCTTGTCAGGTAAGTCTTTATGGCCAGATACATTCGCGAGAAATTTGGTGATTTGTGGTGACTGTTTTAATACATTAAGTTGCGTTACGCATTTTCACATTAAGCGTTTTAGAATGTCCCGTGGCAGGTATCCCCTTCTATTGCCCTAGGGAGGGTTGTAACCCTCGTCTGTATATTAATAAAGAATAATCCTTCTATTCCTGTCTCATGTATCTGGACCTCCCCAGCAATTTAACGAAATTTGGTGGCAGCGGTTACAAGTGAACCCGTTTAAGTTTAGCGCTCATACTTCCGTCCATATGTTTAAGACCCACCTTGGCTGACTTAGCTGACATGTCCTGATTTCATAATCTTCAAATTTGTAATCTTTTCTCCTTCATCTAACTCCATGTTTTTAACTTCTTGTCATTTTCTTGCCGTTTGACTCATAGAAAATTATCAGACTTAAATGACACGTCAGCCTGTGCAGACAGCGATTTCAATGTTTTAATAAATTGGCCAGCAGGTGGGGGCAGTGCTCAATTTCATTAATGCCATTCAGAAAACTTTCAGGCTTTATGTCTTAATGAACAGCCTAGAAAAGGACAAAGCATTATATTACTGATGCATACAGCAGATCCCCAACTCAGGCTGTGTTGCATATTCTTAACAGTGCTACAGTATGTTCACACAGCCAGTACAAACAAACTTGCAAGATCTAGACCAGGGGTCACCAACCTTTTTAAAACGGAGAGCTACTTCACGGGTACTGAGCCATACGAAGTTTGATATCAGTTTTAAACGCCCTCCTAAACATGTCTAAACTTCATGCATGATAAACATGTTTTAAATGCTTTTTTATATTCAATTTCAAATCTATATAAATGCAAATGTGATAGATTAGAAACAGGACAAAATTAAATTTTAGATGATGTTCGCTGGTGAGTTGTGCTATTTTATAGAACAGGTCCACGGGCAACTCATGTGGTCATTGGGGGCATCCTTGGGGCACCATGTTGGTGACCCCTTATCTAGACCTACCACATCAGGTAGGAAGGTGCCTATTTCTACCAACTATTCAGACCATCAGACCCAAACCATACATTCAGTCATGCACAGGCACTCCACCAGAGGGCTCTACATTCTGTCCTACATCTGCTCACCTGTTAGACCCACACTCAGTCTCCATCCTGATTTCTACCTACTACTCGGACTATCTCACCAAAACCAGTCCTGTGGCCTGTTCTATGAAGCGGGGTTACTGGCTTATTGGGGAAACTTGTCGGATTTCTTGATCGGGACCTTCAACTGCTCTGCCATAGAGAGCATCCTAATATGCTGCCTTACGGTCTGGTATGCGGGCTGCTGGTGGCCTCCTACCGCTCTGCCATAGAGAGCATCCTAACATACGGCCTTACGGTGTGGTATTCGGGCTGCTGGTGGCCTCTATGACTTTTTTTGTAGACAGTCCATCTGTGTGGTGCTGTTTGCACGAATTGTTTTGGGAAATGCACTTACAGTTTTGCAGATGTTAAGGGTGATTCCAGAAATGCATCAAAGCAACTGAGGAACTGCAATGTCACTGTACAGTTACTTATAATGGGCGCCAATGTAATGTGTAGAGTGGCAAATAAACTGATTCACCATTTACTCTCATGTACATCACTTAAAATGCTTGTTTTAAATGCAAATGTGTGAATGTAAATCTAAGCAGTAAAGCTACAATTTACATTCTGTTTGCATGGTGGAAAGAACATTTAATCTGCCTTTTAAGTGTGATTAGAAGATCTAATGCCTGTGTGCTTGTAATAAGATGGTCGCTGGTTCAAACCCAGCCACAGCACATTTCTGCGTCCTTGAGCGAGGCCCTTAACCCCCAGCTCACTGGGCATCACTATGGGTGGCTGCCCTTCGCAGACAACTTACTCTGTTTACTCTAAAAAAAAGAGAGCAAGTTGAGAGAGAAGTTAAGACAATTTCTCCACAGGGACCAATAAAGTATCAATTATTATTACTGTATGAGAGACTGTCTAATATCAGATAGATAACAGACTCATACTGTGCTGAGCTTGTCTGAGAGAGATGATTAGCAAATGCTCTCCCACAGTATCTCAGCACTCTGTACAAAGAACTTTATATGCTCAGTATCTGCTCCTGTTTATCTAATTGTTCTCATTTTAACTGGATGTTAAGGAGTAAATTAATAAACGTCATGTAAGTGCACATTAAAATGCTTTTTCACTGTTACTTAAGTTCCCATGTGAACAGCCAATCAGATCAGCCTGATGTGTGTCTCTCTGTTTCCTCTCTGTTTCCTGCCCTTTCATCCCGACCACGACCATGATCTCTCACTTAGCAGCAGAGCAGTTTATTCTAAACAGTGGAAGCACAAAAATGTTCAGACTCTTTGGTCTTCTCATTTTCATTAGTAAGGCCCTATAATATAAATTATTTTGGGATTTTAATATTTTCATTTATCTGTATGATGTGATCAGTGGAATTTGGCCATTTAATCTGCATCATAGTTAATAGTTATTTAGATTACTATTATATGTCTTATTTGATTATGATTTTTTTTGTTTTTCTGTTTTTGCAGACACTGCACTGACTACAGATGTTGTTCAGCCCAGTCACCTGATGAGGGTTCAGCTTGGAGACAGTGTGACCCTGACATGCTTCTGTCAAGGAGAAACAACTTTTGTTACTTTGTTTAAGCAAGCTGTTGGTCGGAAGCCCCAGCCCATGGCGAAAGCACTTCTCTACGTACCTGGTGAATTTTACAAGGAATATAAAAGCATAAAACGTTACTCCTTACTGAATGCAGAGGGGAGTTTTAACCTCACTATTTCTAACGTGGAGCCGTCAGATTCTGCAGTGTATTATTGTGCTGCTGTGTTTCTTCATGAGGTCACCTTCGGGAATGGAACCTTTGTCATAATCACAGGTAAATGAGATTCCAACTATTTTCATATTTGCTTTATTATAATGTCAGTAAGATTATTCCCTGCAAAATAATTTTGACAGTTTAGTTGTTTGTCAATATAAAATTAGCAAAGATACCTTATTGTCTGCTTTGTTCCATAAATGTTTTTCTAAACATCAAACAAAAATCATTCATTATTATTATTATTATTATTATTATACAATTTGTTGCATTTTGCTTGCTGTCAGCCAAAAGCCTAACCTTCTCTTTATACAGATGTTAATGTTACACATTGCAGCCTCTTTAAAACAAATAACATAAAAAAATGTTTGAGTTGTTATATACAGTATAGGACTGTGCAAAAATCTTAAGCAACAAAAGAAAATTATTTTTGACGTTATTTATCTGAGCAGTCAGTGTGTATTCACTCTGAAAAAAAAAATGCATGATTTAACATATGAACTAGGGATGTGCACCATTCAGAACTGATTTGAGAATGAAATTCTCAAATACGTATCCTAAAATTCAGGATTTTGAATACATATATGAACTTGAATTTCAGTTCATTTTGTTAATCTGAATTACATTTGAATTGTGGTTGAAAACAGGTTGTGGCATTGAAATTTATATTTGAATTTAAAGAAGAAGAACGAAAAAGGGTTTGGATTCAAATTCAAGTTCATATACGTACTGTAGGTGTAGCTTTTAACTAAAATATGAACTTTAATTTAAATATGAATTATACATAAACACATTAACATTGTTATACATCATTGTTATAAAAATGTCGTTTTGTAAAGAATGAAATAATGCAACATTTGAAGTGTCACCTAAAATAATAATTATACTGTCATTTTGTGCACCATGGTGGATCTGCTCATAGGAAGAGCTGAGTGTCTCTCCTTAAAAGTCAGTGTTGGCTGCAGTGACGGCAGTTTCTAACCTAAGAAACGTCCCTGTTGGGGAAAGCGCCCGGCGTTTCCACCCCAACTCCACATTTATGAGACACACACAGGTTACAGTTTTACTTGCAAGGGTACCCACACTCTCTGCAATGCAAACTACAGCAGAATGTGTTACAAAGGGTGGTTCCCCTTGTCTTCTTTATTTATAGTCAATGGGGGGCGCAAGAGAGGGAAGTGTGATTCTTATCTAAGTAGGCAGCTGTTAACCACCTACTTAGAGTACAATAGCTAAGAGTATGTGGCTAGAAGATAAGAAATAACGTATACATATATATTTACACTCATTGCTGATCATACAGAAATGATTAACAACTGTTTCTTCAACCTAACAGTCCCTCCTGTTTATCATGACAGTATGATCAGAAGCATCAACATTGTACAAGTTGCAAAAGCACTTTAGGTACAACCTTCATTTAGACCACATTGTCATTATCCTGGAAAACATTTAATTCCGGTTCTTCAGGTCCGAGCCCTGCACGGGTGCTTTCGGCTCGGCCGTCATTATGAATTATATGTCTTCTTCATCGCCATCGCTGGAAACAGGCTCTGTCTCTATAGTTTGGGTAAGGGAGAGAAACATTGTACTGCGTGTCCGAAAAGCAGCGTTAAGAGCTTGATTAATAAACATTTTCAAACATGGTATAACAGTAATAAAACAACAGAAAAATAAAATGAAAAACAAAAGAAAATATAAGTGAAACATTACTTTGATATCCTATACCTGCAGAAGATATTCATAGCTCTGCCATACACCGTAGGTCCTTCACTATGAGTGAGCATTACTGAACAAACATAGCAATTTGTCACATTTTTCGCTGTTACAGTATCATGTACATATCGGTACCAGTAGTTTTGCATAAATGGATGTGAGTGGTCAGCGGGCAACGGGCGTAGATGGAAGTCATCATGGGTCCATCGCCGTAGGTGCTGTAATGGAGCTGGTGAGAGCCAGGACAACCATACAAGTCCTACAACAAGAATGACCCCTAGAGTCACTTTACCACATCCCCACCCTATCAGGGCCATCCTAAATAGAGTGCAGCTCAGTTGTTTTCTTCACCGGGTTGAGACAACAGCACCCTATTGGTTACTGTGCCTTTGTAGCGGACTTCCACTGCTACTCTGTTGCTGAGGCCTCTGATAAGGGCTTGATGGGTTTACAGTGACTTTTGTGTATCCAGGAAGGTCGTTCTGCGATCTTTACTGCTGTTGGTGTTGTAAGGAGGACTTGATAAGGACCGTCCCACCGAGGTGTGCTCCAATCTTTCCGCAACAGGACCTTGACCAGGACCCAATCTCCCGGCTGCAAGTTATCCTGTTGAGTAGAAACAGAATTTACCGGCAGACTACTGGGGCTATGTTTTTGTTGTGATGTTAGTAGTTTACGCATCCAATCGGCCAGCGTATTTTCTCGGTCTGCTTTTTCTATGTCATTCATTTCAGTTGCTAGGGGAAATGGTCTACCATACATTATTTCAAAAGGTGTTAATCCTGCAGGAGTGGGAGTTATTCTCATCCATAATTTTACTAGAGACAAACATTCTGGCCACGGCCTTTTTGTCTCTTCCACTGTCTTTCTTAGCCTTGTTTTAATAGTGCCGTTGGTCCTTTCCACTAAGCCTGCGCTCTGAGGGTGATACGCACAATGATTCTTAAGCGTAAAACCTAATGCTTGTGAGCAAAGGGACATAGTCTGATTTACAAAATGAGTCCCATTGTCTGATCTTATAATATGAGGTATGCCATAGGTAGGGAAATAATGGCTTACCAAACATTTTGCAACGGTCATTGCATCACAATGCTTTACAGGGTATATTTCTACCCACTTAGAAAAGGTGTCTATAATAACTAGACAGTATTTCTTTCCTTGTGACCAAGATAATTCAATAAAATCCATATGTACAACTTGAAACGGATACTCAGCTGTGGGGAACTGGCCACGTTTTGGTCTGATGTTTCCTTGTGCATTGTGTTTACAACAAATTAAGCATGTCCTACAAAATTGTTTTGCATAATCAGAAAAATTTATAGCATAGAAATATTGTTGTATGATATGTACCATCCCTCCTGTTGAGACATGAGTATTTCCATGGCTCACCAAAGCAGCTGTTTTGTATAAATTTTTTGGTAGGATGGGCTTGTCATTCATATAGTAAACTTTCTCTCGTTGTATTGCTCCTCTTTTGATCCAACTTTGTACTTCTATTTTAGGAGCATGAATCTGTGCATCACATAGCACATCGCTATCTATAAAAAGAATGTCTGCCACTGATAAGGTAGGTTGTTTCAGTGCCGCTTCTTTGGCGGTTTTATCTGCAAAACTATTTCCTGCGGTTTCTGCAGAGTCATCAGTCTGGTGTGCTTTGCATTTGCACAGTGCAAAGTGAGTCGGTAAATGCACAACGTCTAATAATCTAAGTAGCAAATTTGTATGAGTAAGAGATGTGCCCTGTGATGTTCTAAAACCTCTATTTTTCCAGACTCTTGCATGGTGATGGACAGCTGCAAACACATATTGACTATCAGTGTAGATAGTAAGTGACTTGTTCTTGAACAGTTCACATGCCCTGATCACAGCATAGAGTTCAGCCGCTTGTGCTGAACAAGTAGAAGGGAGTGCATTGGCTTCTAACACTTCAGTAGATGTAACTACAGCATACCCAACTTTATTTTTTCCCATATCATTTTTTGATGCTGAGCCATCTACATAAACAACTTCTGATCCTGGTATAAAAGTTTGCAGAATATCTGCTCTTGGTTTTGTTTGTTCTTCTATTGTTGCTTTGCAAGAATGTGGCTCCCCATCCTCTGCGGTGGGGAGGAGCGTGCTAGGGTTCAATAGGCCACACCGCTGAAGTTCAATGTTAGGTTGTGAGAGCAAAAGTGACACTAAGGTAAGATGTCTTGTATGTGTTAAGAATGGAAGCGGTGTCTGCAACAAGATTAGAGACACAGAATGAGGAACTTTAAGTATGAGGGGGTGACAAAGTACCAATTCTGCTGATACCTTTACTGCTTCTGCAGCAGCTGCACATGCCTGTAAACACTGTGGAAAGCCAGCTGCTACTGCATCTAATCGTTTTGAATAGAATGCTAACGGTCTCTCTTTTGCTCCGAATGGCTGTGTTAATACTGCTTTCATATAACCTTGATTAGCATCTACACATAGGGTGAATGGTTGTTGATAATCTGGTAGAGCAAGGGTCACATTGGTTTGCAACATTCTTTTTAAATTTGTAAAAGCATTTTCTCCGTCCTCAGTCCATTGTATTTTGTCCTTTAGAGTCATCTCCTTCCCGTATATTAAATTTTGCAAAGGTTGAACTAGAAAAGCATAATCTGGTAACCATTCTCTACAATAATTGCAGAGCCCTAAAAAGGACATCATCTGTTGTTTAGTCTGTGGTTTAGGTGCTTCCTGTATAGCTTGTTTCCTTATCTCTAGCAGCGAGCGACCTTTTTGTGAAAGGTTATGCCCTAAATAGACAACTGTCTTTTTGCAATACTGCAACTTCTGTTTAGAAGCTTTATGTCCAGTATTGTATAAATGCTGAAGCACAGTTAGGGTAGTTTCTTTGCAATGTTGTTCTGAATCTGCTGCTATTAAGATATCATCCACGTATAGTAATACCTGACTATGTGATGGTATTTCACAGGTACTCATAGAGTATCTAAGGGCCATGGTATATACATGTGGACTTTCAGAAAATCCCTGAGGGAGTCTAGTATATGTATATTTTTTCCCTTTATAGGTAAATCCAAATAAATGTTGAGAATCAGGGTGCAATGGTACTGAGAAAAATGCATTACTAAGATCCACTACTGAGAAGTAGCTTTTATCAGGAGTCAATGAGTTGAGCAATAAGTGTGGGTTAGGCACGTCTGGTGCTGCATGTTGCACTATGTTATTAACCGGTCTTAAATCCTGCACCATGCGCCATTTCCCTGTATGTCCCTTCTGGACTGGAAAGATAGGAGTGTTGCAAGTGGCTTCAGGAGCCTCTCGCAATATTCCTGATGCTAACATGTCTTGCACTACAGGGGCTATACCTTTTTCTGCTTCAGGTTTTAATGGGTATTGCCTAACTACCGGACGGTGTTCTGATTTCACAATTACTTTGTAAGGTGGAAACCCCTTTACCAGCCCTACATCAGTGGGGGAGGACGACCACAACCCTTCTGGGAGGCGATCTAGATCTGGACATGATCCCTCCTCCAGGGTTGAAAAAATTTGTCAGGTTGGGTCCTTTAAGTGTGTGGTGGGAGTGGTTTGAACTCTCCATCCCAAAGGAAACCGCCACACATTGTGTTTCTCATCATAGCTCCAACAGGAGCCAGATACGGGTTGGTAGTCATTGTAACTGTGCATAGAATCTCGTAAGAACATCTCTACATCTCTCCACTGCATCTGGGGTGGTTTTGAAAGAGATACGTGTGGTGTTCTCTCTCTAAATACAGCCTGTTGCTTGTTAGATAAAATGACTGAGGCTGCTGAAAACCCAGTGGTGGGGTTAACATACATATGTTGTAAGGTAATACAAGTGTCTTGGAGGGCATGAAACGTTTTGTCATAGACATAATCTGGTCCAAGGGTGTCTTTGTACCACATAGTGACGTGTAAGGCATCGTCAGGCATGAACTGGGCCTGTCTAGGGGACTGCTTTTCTCTAGTTTTCCGCAATAATTCTCGTGTCTGTGCAGTTCCCCCTAGGTCCAGAGACCAGTAATATTGTGGTGTTGTGGTTCCTTGCACAACATAAGCTTCTTCATTTACGATTGCTTTCATGCCAGTGGCTGTGGCAACCACGCTAATGCCCATTTGTACCATAAGGTCTCGGCCTAACAAGTTAACAGGACAAGAAGGGCTTATTAACACCTGTGCTTGACATTCAAGTCCAGTTTCCTTATCTTTTACTGCAACTGGGTTTGTTAACTGATGTCTGTCTGTCTGACCTCCTGCCGTTTTTATATTTATGACTGATGAAGAATATGTGACTCCGGGAGGACTGGAGGTTAGGACAGTCCTACATGCTCCAGTGTCACACAGACATTCATATACTTTGCCGTTTATGACTAACTTCCGACTTGGCAAGGTTTCCCACTGCCTTTCTGCTAATAACTGACACACTGCTTGTAAATCTATTTCCTTATCTAAAAGGTCTTGTAAAGTGACCTCCGTTTCCTTTCTTAAAATCACCTCTGTTTTGCCTCGGATGGTGTCGGTAACAGGGGCCTCCGAGGGGGGTCATTGATCATTGTTTTCAATGGAGTTTGGGTTATATGGTTGTTTCCCTACTCTACAATTCCTAGCTAAGTGTCCAGGTTTCCTGCATGTCCAGCAAATGTTATCTTGCTGAGACGAATTCCTGTAATTGTTTCTGAAAACACCTCTCCCCCTTCCTCGGCCTCTTGACCTTCCTCTGAATCCTCCCCTCCCCGGAGGATTCATTTGCACTAGCGCTACTACTTCTGAGGCGCTGAATATTGTGTCTGTCTTTTCCTGTTTCTGCGCTTTCTGCGCGTGTTGAGCATATTATAGTGCTTGTTGGACTGAACCAGTATTCTGATGTACCCAATGTTTGTCAAGATATTTTCGCAATTCGGGCTTTAGGCCTGCGACAAAAGCTCGTTTTAGCTGTTGTTGGTACACTCCTACTGCCTCTTCATCAAATGGGATCCCTGAGTTTCCTCTAAATACAACTCTCATTCTATCCATAAAATCCTCAGGTTCCTCTCCATCTTTTTGTTTACATTGCGCTATTCGTCCATAGTCTGCGCGTCTTACGAAGGCTGTCTCTACCCTGTTTCGCAAGTCTCGTAATGCTTGTATGAGTTCCTGCGAGTCATGTGCTAAGACTTCATCATTATTACCATGTCCTGTGAAGTCTCCCGCTACACGTCCCCATTTATGGGTAAACAACTGTCTGAGACATCTATACATTTCCCTGCCGTTCAAATGAAAACTACTTTGTAATTCTAGGATGGCAGTCCAAAACTCGGGTACCCCTTCTTCAACCGGGGGTATTCCTTTTAAAGCCGCTGTTCTATCCTCAGCGGTCCAGGGTCTATATACTAACATAGTTTCGGGTCCTGCATTATTTGGGCCTCGATTTGGATTTGCCACTTCTACGAGTGGACACACCAAATCATTCTCCCAGTCTTCCTGTTCTGTGTCATTTTTTGGATGCCAGCGTACTTTACTTGTCTCCAGATCCTTTAACGGATACAGAGAAGGGTTAGACCCTCGGGTCATCATTCGAGATGATTCCCCTCCTCCTATTTGTCGTCTATTTACAGCTGGAACTGGTGCAGGCGCAATCATTGGAATTTGTGGGGGCAGTAAGGGAACTGGAGCGGCAGAAGATTTTGTTGCCGTCTCCTCATCTAGTGTAATTAAAGTCGCCTGTAATTTTTTCTCCTTATTTCCCTTTTTTTGCTGTCTTTTATTATCTCTTAATTTACTCTGTTCTAACCATGCATCAGAAAAAAACATATTCTTTTTTTCTGTCTTTACCTTCTTTCTTATTGGTAGTCTGTAACATCTCCAGTTTTAAGTTTCCCTGTAATTTTAATATATCTGGAGTGTGGAGTTTTCCTTCAAACCCATGTTTTTTTCCTCCATCTCTGACTACTTATTTGTCCTGATCCTGGCTTATATCCTTCCATAAACTTCTCATCTCCCTCTAGTTCCATTTGTTTACTTTGATTCTTCCCCATTGTTACCTTTTAATGGATACACTACAAAAAATAAAAAATCCTAAAAGCAAGTCTCTGGCATGAGACCTCAGGAGGACACTAACACGGCCTTCTACTGCTCCCTATTAGAGCAGCGGTGTTAGTTTTCAGGGATGAAACCCGTCCTTGATCCTTCAGTCACCAGTATGTTGTTGCTTTTAGGGTGGATCGTGTAGGTTAATCTAAAACCTATAAAAACACATCCACATACAACACTGTATATATTTCCAACAACGCCTACTTTCTCTCCCGGTTAATTTCGGCTAACCTCAACCACATGCATGTCTTGGCCACCTACTTATTTAGGTGCCGTATCTCTCACTTGGCCACCTACTCACTTAGGTGCCATATCTCTCACCTGTATAGTGTGCTCTCTGATCCGTCACCGAGGTCCTTCAGACATCACCAGACGTCGAGCGCAGTTCTAACCACCGGCCTGATGACGAATTCACATCACAGGTCTTTCTTGCACCCGACTTCGAGTGGCTGTCGACAGACTTCGGTGTCGCTTCTCTCGGCGTACTGGAGACGTCTTCGGGGTTCCTCGGATCCGGCTCGAAGGACCAAATTCTATGTTGGGGAAAGCGCCCGGCGTTTCCACCCCAACTCCACATTTATGAGACACACACAGGTTACAGTTTTACTTGCAAGGGTACCCACACTCTCTGCAATGCAAACTACAGCAGAATGTGTTACAAAGGGTGGTTCCCCTTGTCTTCTTTATTTATAGTCAATGGGGGGCGCAAGAGAGGGAAGTGAGATTCTTATCTAAGTAGGCAGCTGTTAACCACCTACTTAGAGTACAATAGCTAAGAGTATGTGGCTAGAAGATAAGAAATAACGTATACATATATATTTACACTCATTGCTGATCATACAGAAATGATTAACAACTGTTTCTTCAACCTAACAGTCCCAAACACTTTTCCTGCATCAAAAGTCAAACTAGTCCCTATTCCTGCCATGAAAGGTTCACATAATGTCACCGATACCTGAACCAACCATGTTTATCAGAGGATGCCAACCCTTTGGCTGCAGCTTTCTCTGCACACGCTGAGAGAGTCTTCAGTATAGCAGGAAACGATTTCAGGCCAGAAGATTGCAAATTAAATCATGAAACCTTTGAAGATATTATGCTGAATAAATGTAATAATAATGAAAAATTAGCAATGTGTATTGGAATAAAGCATAATTGTATTTGCCATGACGTTTTGCTTTTCGCTGTAGTGCTATGGTTGAACGGAAAAACTTACTTTTGTGTGCATAAGAAAATAAATAGGAGGAACTACGAAACCAAGTAATTCCTTTTACTATGTATACTTTTTCTTTAATGTTAAAAGATAGACAAACTAGTAATGGGCAAACAGCTCTTCGGCTCTTGAATTAAATTATGCAGGTACTACAGCAAAATGCTCAAAAATACCAAAACACATCAAGAGCTAAATATGCAAAAACAATAAATACCTTCCTGTGGAAAAGGGGCAACATAAACCAAATGTAAAGTCACGAAAATCATGAAAATATAAAGTACACTTTACACACTTCATTTCTTTGAATTGAAATTAATTATATTCATCTACCTTCATACATTAATACAAGACATTATATGATTATAATGTTTGTTATTATCATATAATTTTTATTTAGGTATTATGTAGGTGCAGTTAATGTATAGTGTTACCTGATATATACTAATAAGCAGTAATACAATAAAAAGAGAGAAGAATGTCAGCTGTTCTCCAAGAAGTTACTGATTTCTTGGATGGCTAGAAGAACATCGATTCAGTTCCCAAAAATCTGTAAGAACAATTTTTGAGGATCTGTATTTTCCATTGTTATTCTCAAAGGGCTGTCATCATGACTATTTTGCTTTTCAGGTAAAGACTCCAACAGCAGGACTGTGGTACAGCAGCCTGTGTCTGACACATTGCAGCCAGGAGACTCTGTGAGCCTGCAGTGTACGATAGAGACTGGGAGCTGTGCAGGAGAACACAGTGTTTACTGGTTCAGACATGGATCAGGAGAATCCCTTCCTGGAGTCATTTACAGCCATGGAAACAGCAGTGATGAGTGTGAGAAGAGCCCTGAGGCTGGATCTCCTACACGGAGCTGCGTCTACAGCCTCCCCAAGGGGAACCTCAGCCTCTCCGATGCTGGGACTTACTACTGCGCTGTGGCCATGTGTGGGGAGATGCTGTTTGGGAACGGCACATAGCTGGATATAGATGGTAACACCCAGTGTGGGGAGATGCTGTTTGGGAACGGCACACAGCTGGATATAGATGGTAGCACCCAGTGTGGAGAGTATATCTGCTTCAAAGTTTTATTTAGCTTATTCTGCTATTAAGACATTTATTTCTTTTTTTAATGTAATGAATTTTCTAATTTAAGTGCTTAAATTAAATTACACAGATGTTAATTTAATAATTATCCATCCATCCATCCATTTTCCAAACCGCTTATCCTATTGGGTCGCGGGGGGTCCGGAGCCTAATTTAATAATTATTTCAAATATTAATATCCATCCATCCATCCATTTTCCAAACCGCTTATCCTATTGGGTCGCGGGGGGTCCGGAGCCTAATTTAATAATTATTTCAAATATTAATATAAATTGTTAAAATACAAAATACTAGAAGTTCATGTTAAAAATGGACTATTTACAAAACAACTGCTGTAATGTGTTATCGATTTGATCTTTAACTAATGTAATGTAAGCAAATGGGAAATGTGTCTCTATATCATTATGCTGAAATCTATCTCTTTGTTACAGGCTTTCAGAAGCTGCTGGATCCTCTTCACTCTGGCTTGCTGATAGTTTTATCTTGCAGCATTATTCTGAACGTTGCTCTCATTTGTATAAGATGTAAACTGACCTGTACACACTGTGCAGGTACGCTGCCCGGCTTTATGCACTCAGAAGGACAAAATGTAGATTTTAACAAATTATAGAAATATAAAATTGTTTTATGATAGATAACATTTTCATATTAAAACCACTCTTGCAGGTAATACAGTTTTAAAATCCATTATTAAATCTCACCTTATTTATATAAACCTTTTTGTACTGTAAGATTTACATTTTTGTATTATATCTTTCATATTTTGCAAAATCTATTGAAATATACATGTTGCAATAAGTTGCATATCAATAACTTTTATTACCAAGATCTCCTTTATAGCAATTTTATTATATATGATATATGAGAACAAATGACACGTATCCAAACATGCACACTTAAATTGACAGAAGTCATTTTTACTTTCATTTTTGAGACAAAAAGGATGTTGATTGCTTGAAAATTCGGAATGTTATCTGACCACGGTATGATACCGTGCGAAATTAAATAATATATTGATGTGTTATATATTTTAAACAGATGAAAAGAACAGTGATATATCAAAAGTGGAATGGTCACGCAAGCAAGTATGTAATAAATATTTCAAATTACAAATCGTCAGTAAAACAAATGAACCTCAGACTGATTTCCATCCTGGGATCAGCATTTTAAGTGCTATTTGTGAAAATAGGTAATAGCAAACCGATTTGATCCATCCAATTCTGCCATCTTTGTCTCCACAGTGCCATGACGAGGACACACTGAATTACGCTGCCCTGAACCTTAAGAAGCCAAAACCCAGGAGACAGAAGAAAGACGGGAATAATGACACTCTGTATTCTGACCTCCGCTACAGAGATTATGAATAAAGATGCTTCTCATTCATGTCAGTCACACAGAGTGTTCAGGGTGTAGCTTTAATAATGTTCAGAGGAGGGCAGGGGAGCCAGTGCTTCTGAGACTGAATCACGGGATTTTACGGAGCACCGGTGCTGAGTTTGGTGTCAGTGTGTTTGGGGCGCATTTTTACTGGAAGTGCAAATGTTCAAGCCAGACTGGGGGCTGAGGGAGGGGGAGAGGGGAGCCACAGAGATTATTTCTTCATGGCATGGGGGGGAATAAGCGGCTTTAATGTTGTGGAAAGGCTGAGTTGCTGCAATCAGTTCTTTGATGTCACACATGCTTACTTGTCTCCCTTGTGTACCATGCTGAATGGTTTGGGGCAAACGCACAGGGACTGATCGATTATATTAAACAGATGAAAGAAACTGAATGAAAATTTCAAGTGTTCTTAAATTACGTTTTTCATTTAATTGTGTGTTCTGGATGTATTTTTGAGTATATACATGTACCTGTATATGTACCTGTATATATACCTGTGTCGTTAATAACGATGTGGATAATTAAGAAAGAGGAGTTTTGTTTCTTGCTCCCTGTCTTGTTACTTGGCTCACAAACATACACACACATAGACACACACACAAACAGACACAGACACACAAACACACACACACATAGACACACACACACACAAACACACATGCACACATGCACACACACACACTGCTACGGCTCTGTAAGAACACTACCATGCTCTTTTGTGTGAGTGGGGTGGGGGGTGTTAAATAAGATGAAAATGACAATGGCTGTACTTTTGTTATGTCAGTTGTGTTTCTATAGTCATTGTATCATATTCCACAAGCTTTTTATTCTACAAGATGTACAAGCCAGTCAGTGTATTCAGTGGGGTGTTCAGGAGTCATTAGGTTCTGAAAAATGTCTTGCATTTAAAACATAATGTACTTTTGAATACTTAAGTATTTTTAGATGCAAATACTCCAGTACTTTAACTGAAGTAAAAAATTAACTGAAAAACTTTGAGTATTATTTGACGAGGAGTATCTATACTTAACTCAAGTAGTGAAGTTGTGTACTTTGTCCACCTCTGTCCAAAAGTGACATACAGCTGTAAGCTGTTTGGGTTTGTTTGTCTGCTGAGTGCTTCTCTGCAGTGCTGCAGATGTTTCCACTGGTTAGATGCAGCTCAGGAAGACTGACCCACTGACTGCACTGTGCTGGACTCACTTTGCAAAGAGTAAAAACCACACAGACAGAACAATATCTGCTTCTTGTAAGACCCTGTTTCCTCTCTACCTCACCCAGGTCACGCTTTCAAGTATTCAGCCTAAGTTATTTTATCCAAACAAGCCACCATTATTATTCATGCAGCTGGACATTTGACTGGAGCACATGATTGCTACATATCACTACTGTACATGGAACGGAATGTACAGTTTTCACAACAGAACTTTAGAAAAGCAAAATTCTCATCAGTCCACATCTCTAACCACCACACATCCTAGGGCTCCCATTTATAATGGTACATTTTTGTTTTATTCACATTCTTTTTCATCACACAGATAAACACCATCCATTAATCTTACAGCATGTATCCTGGTCAGGGTGATGGGGACGACACCACCTATATCGAGTGTGATTTAAGGCCAAGACCTTAAAAGGGAGAGTCAAGACTGAGGCTTGTTACAAGAGCAGTGGGGCACAAAACAACAAACAACATCATTATGAATGTAAAAGAAATGGATGTATATATAAATATAGGGTAATAATAGAAACAAAAAATAAGAATATATTACATACAGAGGAATATTATAGGAATATTAAAATTAACTTATACACAATCCTTAACTTATACACAATCCTATTGCATGTAACATTATTGCTCATGTGCCAGATATTAGCCTCCCAAAGGAAGCTGCCACACAGGGCATAATGCACTGGCTCAATGCAACACTGCACATCAGTGAATAAGGAGGAACAATATTGCAGATCAGCAGCAGATAGAAACTGTATCAGAAGACAGTGAACAGGGGAAAAGTTCAATGAGCAGAGTGCAGATTATAAAGCCTGACTGCTGTGGGGCCCAATGACCTGCGGTACCGTTCTGTCACACGCCGGGTGTCTGAGTCTCTTACTGAAGGAGCTGCCCTTACGGGCCTCCATAGTCTGCTGGGGGGGTGAGAGGTGTCACATAAAATTGATGACAGCCTTGTTATCAGCCTGCTCTCATCCATCTACTCTACAGTGCCAAGGGACGCTCCTCCCTGATGATGAGAGGAGTCTAAGCATGTGGACATTTGGGATAATGTGAGTTCAGAACTGGATGGTCAGCTGTACGACTTCCAGTCTGTAGGCAGACTCATCACCTTCAGTTATGATGGCAAACACAGTAGTATCACCTGCAAAATTCAGGATCTTCACTGGAGCAGCAGTGATTTGTGTAGAAATTGAAGAGAAGAGGGAGAGCACAGAGCCTGGAGGAGCTCAGTGCTGAGGGTCAGCGTGTCTGATGTGTGCTGTAAGCATACAGATGTCCTGCATTTGTGGAACATTTTGTTTGTGCTGCTGTTTATATGTGTTGTTGACGCTGCAGTCAGTAATTTTCCACTAGCAGTCTCACCTCTGCATTTTACAGGAAGACTGACCGACTGAGAGCAGGGTGTTTGTGTCTCTCTTCTCAGTGAGCGAAAACCACACAACCATCAGGTCCTCAGCTCAGGCCCACTGCTTCACTAGAAAAACCACAAAGGGTATTTTTATCTAAAAGTGGGTGAGCAAGTGAGATGTTATTGACAGCATGAATTTGTCTACTAACATTTTAAATTCAAACCTAAAAAGCAGTATGTCCAGGATGTCAGTAATTACATTTAGTCAGTATGAACAATTTGGGTGCAATAATATAGAATAATGTAGAATTTTGCATAATTCAGTTAATACCAGTAAGATACCGATCATTAACACTATAAGGTCATGTTGCTGAATCTCATTGTTAAAGTTAAATGAATCTACGCATTTTTATACACACAAGACTGTGCTTAGTTCATCTTTCAGTCAAAATCACACAGTGAGGCAAATCTGACCATCTTAATTGTTTTTGCTTGTGTGGAATGGCATCCCATGCAGGCCTGTGCTCTGTGCTTCCTGGGACAGGTCCCACCCTCTCCAGACCCCGATGAGAATTAGTAGTCGCTGGATAAAAGATTGACAAAAGATAAAAATACAAAAGTCATTCTTGCTGTCTAACCTCTGATTACTGCATGACATTTCTGATTTCTGATAACTGATAAGTAGAAAATATGTTTAGTCTCTTGCTTGGTGGTAAGAAAAAAGGAGAACCACAAAGAGCACAGTCATTTTCAAGGTTATTTCTCACTGGTCAGTGTGAAAGGCTGCGTCATTAATATAACGCCGGGCTCAGCACAGTGACTGCACCTGCGCTGCACTGTAGAACACAAGCCAGGCTGCAGACCATCAGCCCTGAAAGTTAAAACAGGACTCGTATGTGTGTCATGTGGTGTTTAATAAAAATTTACAGGACAGAACATAGTGGATTCAGTTTCCTTTGCTCTTACACTCCCAGTCCAAAGTGTGGCCACGACTGCTGTCAATGCATCTGTCTCTTTTTTCACCTTAATTTTTCACCTGTGTTATTCACCTTAATATCAAAAGGCTCCAAAGCAGTACAGTAATGCAGAACAAATATTGTAACTAACAAGGAAGTGGGGAGGTAATGGACAGAAGTGTTGGTTTTTGGTAACTCCACTCCTCTGACCTCCACTGTAATTTTAGGTTCCTTGGAACAATATTGTAAACCAGTCATCACACACCTAGGGGTTAAAGTCGACACCAACCTTAAGTTTGACACTCAGATAAGGTTAGTTGTCAAGTCAAGCTTTTTACAATTGAGGCAGTTGGCCAAAATAAAGCCAATTCTTTCTAGGCAGCACTTTGAGACAGTAATCCACTCTTTTGTCACTACTAGTTTGGACCACTGTAACGCCCTCTATGTTGGGGTTAGAGGCTCCACTATTGTTCACCTCCAGAAGGTTCAAAATGCTGCCGCACATGGAAATATGAGCATGTCTCCCCCATTTTAGTCTCACTCCACTGGCTGCCCGTACATTTTAGGATTCATTTTAAAATTCTGTTATTTGCTTTTAAAGCCCTCAGTGGTCTTGCTCCATCTGACCTCTGTGAGCTGCTTCACCCTTACACCCCCACCCGCTCTCTCAGGTCAGCTGATCAGCTGTTCCTGACGGTTCCTAAGACTCAGCGTGAGCTTAGAGGGGATCGAGCCTTTGCAGTCGCAGCTCCTAAAATGTGGAATGACTTGCCTTTTCACATTAGAGAGGAATCCCCTCTGTCCGTTTTTAAATCTCTTCTAATCTCTTCTCCTTCACCTTTGACACATTGTGAGATGTTAATTTTAATAGTAAATCTTATTTTAATCTTAGCCTTTTCTTTATTAATTAATTGATTTTTTTAAATTTTTATTAATGGCCTTTTACTCACATTGAATGTTTTGGTTTTTATTAAATTTCTTTTACTTCGTTTTTAAGTGTGTGAATGTTTTTATTTATTCCTTTGTGCAGCACTTTGGTCCATAAGGTTGTTTAAAGTGCTTTTCAAATAAAGAGCTGGATTGGATTACATTGGAAGATGGCTCAACAAATCTCTTTCACAGAATGTAAAATTCGACAGAGGGCGCAAGGTGACATTCTGTCTGGGGCCCAGAATTTTTAGCTACACCTCTGTGTTACTGTGTTTTTTTTGTTCTAGCCATCAATAACTCTGGAGTTGCTATATCGCCACCTGGTGGTGAAAAGATCAGACAAAAATATGTACACATGTTACCAACAGTTTGAAATTGAAGTGCAGAGTTAACAGGTTTAATTAATCGTCCCCACGGATGCCAGTCATGAAATTTGAGAATTGCAAATTAAAACACAGGAAAAAATCAGGAACACTACAAGATAAAATATTTAGCAAACACTCAATGTGCATCCAGGGTGACAAGGGACAACTGGAGGATGATATGACAATCTGACAGTGACATTCACAGCACTTTATATGTTGCCAAAAACAGAAAAGGGGATTAAAATCAAGAATCAGAAATCATGTATGAGGGTGGGGCTGCTTGGTGGTGCAGTGATTAGCACTGTTACCTCCCACCACTGGGACTCAGGTTCGAGTCTCCGCCTGGGTCACATGTGTGGGGAGTTTGCATGTTCTCTCTTGCTAAATTGGCCGTAGGAGTGCATGTGTGTGTGAATGGTGTGTGAATGTGCCTTGCAATGAGCTGCCCCCCCGTCCTGGGTTGTTCCCTGCCTCGTGCACAGATCCTGCCAGGATAGGCTCTGGACCCCCCGCGACCCAGTAGCATAAGCGGTTTAGACAATGGATGGATGTATGAGGGTGAGTCACAATGACGACAGCTGCTCTGTTGACTTGGTCCCAGGAGTCGTCAGCGTTGGTCTGCCGGGGCCCCCGTCCTGTCTGTGGAAGCACCCGTCTTGTTGGCTGTTCTCTCTGCCTGGGCCCCCTCTCCTGCTGCCTCACGTTTGGGTTGAAGTGGCTCCCCAGTGCTTCTGTAAAGCTCTTTGTGTATCTTAGAAAAGGGCTGTATAAATGTAACATTCATTCATTTATTCAAGGTCCCAGCCAGAAGAGTGCAGTACTACACTGTCCCCCACAGCCTGAATCAGCTGGATGTTATAGGATTAAGACACTTCCTGCATTAGGCCATTTACCCTCAGTGTATTTCCATACCCTGACAGGATGGATGACAATACTATGGCCCTAATTTTCAATACACAGTTTTCACAGGAGTCTCACCCTCATCCACATTCTCTGCATTCCTTATCTCATGCTTCTTTGCCACCCGCATCTCCTCTGCCTGCTTTGTCTCATTTTCCCACAATTGAAACACCGTCCAATTTGTCTCTGTTTTAGTTCTACCACATTAGTCCCTGAGCAACCAGTCTGATCCCGTTCCTCTAATTTCAGACGCATCTGGCTTATCTGATTGGGACTGAAGCTGCTGTTACTAGGAAAACCACATTCGTCCCACTGGGGCAGGTCTGACACCGCGTCCTTCCCATATGTCTCCCATAATTGTTGTACAGAATTTCAGCTGGAGTTCTTTCCCAGAAGCAAGTAATTTCACTTTAGCACCTGTTCAGTAAAAGTCAAGTAGGTCTTTAATGTTATTTTTAACTTTACACAGTTGAGTATAGTACAGTTACAAAAGAAACTGTTTCCCTCGGACCAAGGTGCTACTTAAATTAACAGAAGACTAACACATACCAACCTAGCAACATACTGTATGGTGCATAATGAGCAAAAACTGTGCAAACATTGCAGGACAGTGCAAAAAGAGAGGACAACTGACACCAACGAGCACAAACAGCACAGTAAACCCAGTACTGAGAAGGCGCAGTTTGGTTGTCCAATGAGGTAGCAATAAAAATAAATAAAAGTAACTGTAAACATGGCGACAATAAGATAAAAAATAGTAGTTAAATAATAAAGTGTGTTAATGAGTGTATGTGTGTGTGGTATCAGATTAGTCCCTGAGAGTTCAGTAGTCTGACCAGTAGGGGGATAAAGCTGTTTGAGTCTGGCTGTGAAGGCCCGAATGCTCCGGGACCTATTTCCAGAAGGCAGGAGGGTGAAACGATAATGTGAGGGGTGGGTGGGGTCATCCACAATGGTGGTGGCTTTGCGGATGCAGTGTGTGGTGTGAATATCTGTGATGGAGGGGAGAGATATGTTAGGGTTATCTTCTTCTGAAGATGCGCTGGAAACAAACCAGTCTCTGAACACAGAACAACACAGACAGCTGTGATGACGTTTTACTTGCTGCAAGGTGTAGGGAATCCACTTGCAGAGTCTCCGCAGTTTCAGCAAAATGATGGTTTATTGAACAGCAAAAATAATACAATGTAATACAGTGTAGAGACACACCGGGTACTGAAAGGCAGCTCAGATACAAATTGAAGACAGTTCTTCACCCCCCTTTATACCCAAAAAGGCCCTCCCCACCAAGGTGTTGTGTGTAGGTGTTGTGAGTGAATTTACATATAAAGAGTGACCCCCTGGAGTGTGAGGATCCTGAGACAGGGACGGGACAGGACAGGGTGGAGACTTTTATGATCATTGTAATTCAATTCTTATCACCTTATCTTATCCTTATCACCATAGTGGTGCCAACTGGAACCCCCATTTTCTCCCTGGCTTCCCCCATGATCATAAATTCCTAACATTGTCTGCATTCAAATGATCAACCAAGAACCTTGGGACATTTTTACCACTTTTCCTTACAAAGGGAAGCCCGGTCCTGACCTCGAGGTGTCAGCCTCTCAGTCGAACTCAGCCAACTTCGAAAGAGTAACTCCCCTCGCAGTGTCTTTTATTGAGGTACACAAACAGGATATGCAACTGACATTGAACATTGTTTGTCACCATATATGGGGTGGAAATATTCAAGCGACAGTTCTTGAGACGTGTTATTGCTCAATTAAGATCAAGCTGCGGCAGGGTGTTGTTTCTAAGCGTCTAGCAAAATGATGATAAAAAAAGTACATATTTCTCTAACACGATACTCCCAATGATTTTCTCACCTGTCATCACTATCTGTTGTAGGGACTTGTGATCTGAGGCGACACAGTTCTCAAAGCAGACCGTGATGCAGCTGCTCAGGGTGCTTTCAACAGTTCCCCAATAGAGTGTGAGAATGGGAGATGGGCTTTTCTGAGCTTCCGTGGAGAGTAGAGGTGCTGCTGTGCTTTCCTTACTATGGAGCTGATGTTGAAGGACCTGGTGAGATTCTCCGCCAGATGGACAACAAGGAATCTGGTACTCTCTACGATCTCCACAGATGAGCCATCGATGTGCAGCAGAGAGTGGTCACTCTGTGTTTTGTGTTCTTCTAACGTCAACAACCATCTCTTTGGTCAACATTCAGAGACAGGTTGTTGGCTCTGCAGCAGTCCGATAGTCATCACACTTCCTCTTTGTATGCTGAGTCACCGTTTTTATTGATGAGACCCACAACAGTCTTGTCATCTGCCTGATGTTGATGATGGAATTCGAAATGTGCATTGCTGCTCAGTTGTGAGTCATCGGAGTTAACAGCAGTGGGCTGAGCATAAAGTCCTGGGTTCCTGCTACAGCGTCTGAGCAGTTGCCTTCGTCGCCCATAGCTCCTGCGCAGCCCGAGCAGCCGCCTCCGCTGCCCCCTGCGGCCCCAGAGCCCGAGCAGCCGCCGCCTGCTTTGCCCGTAGCTCCTGAGCAGCCGCCTCCGCTGCCCCCTGCGGCCCCAGAGCCCACGCCCGAGGCGCTCCCTCCGCCTCAAATGACTGTGCCCCCTGGGGCTCTTGTTCCTGGCCCCACTCCTGTCCCTGACCCAGCTCCAGACTTTCCTGCCCTAGTCCCCGAGGAGGTCCCGGACAGTCTGACCACCGTGTGTGCCACGCCCCCTGATTATCCACGTGTGCTTCCCTGATCGTACCCAGCTGTGTCCGATTATTTTCAATCAGTCCTGTCTATTTGAGTTCATGTCTTACTAGAGTTCAGTATCCGTCATTGAAGTCCGTCTGCGTGAGATGTTTCCTGCACCCCGTGTTCCTAATAAATCCCCGTATCCTGCCTGCCTTGCCTGTTTCCTGCCCGTCCGCCGCTCCCGTTAAATGGCGATCGTGACACAAGGCACACGCACATCAAGTACCAATGCAGCAAATACAGATGAACAATTTAGGAGGAATACTAGTCAAAGGAAGGAAGAAAAGCAGCCCACCCTATCTCATGGTCACGGACACAAACATCAGGGAGTGTTATGAAGAAGACATCACACTTAACACCATTGGTTTTATGCAGTGAATTACACCAGAGAGAGTTTTTACATTCTAGCTGTGTTACGTAACATTCCTCAGCCTTCAGGTTTTTTCCACACAATGCACGACATGCAGGGGTGCCAAACAAAACAGCGGAACTGCAGTGTAGCCAATTATTTGTTTCAGTAGTTTTAAGAAAACTAGAACATAAAATGTTTGTTTTACTTAGTCCACAAAAGAGTTTTTACCTATCTTAGTGTATTTTACATCACATACACTCTCGGTCCGTTGTGGAGTCCATCCCACTGTAGTTGGAGAATGCTGCCATCAGTCGCTTGGTGTAGCACTCGCAGGATTTACCAGGCTCCTGTTTAAACTGATGCATCATGCCCCAGTCCATGCGCAGGAGGACCAGTCTCTGAAGGGCTGTCGCATGGTGAGGCCTGTTCTGCCTGGGGTCCAGCAGGTCACTGGCAATGTCCTTCAACTCACAGTGGGCTTGCGTTCATAGTGGGGTACCGCAGGGTTCGATTTTAGGACCACTATTGTTCCTAATTTACATAAATGATATGGATACCAATATATACAGTAAACTGGTGAAATTTGCAGATGACACCAAGGTGGGTGGTGTAGCAGATACTGAATTAGTGGCTCAGCAGCTACAGCGGGATCTTGATTTAATTAGTGACTGGGCCGATACCTGGCAGATGAAATTTAACGTCGATAAATATAAGGTACTCCATCTAGGGAGCAGAAATATAAAGTACAGGTATTTCATGGGTGTCACTGAAATAAAGGTAGCTGATCATGAGAAAGACCTTGGTGTGTATGTTGATGCTTCCATGTCCCATTCTCGCCAGTGTGGGGAAGCAATAAAAAAGGCCAATAGGATGTTGGGGTATATCTCCAGGTGTGTGGAGTTTAAGTCAAGGGAGGTAATGCTAAGATTATACAATTCCTTGGTGAGACCTCACCTAGAATATTGTGTGCAGGTTTGGTCACCATATCTTAAAAAGGACATTGTGGCCTTAGAAAAGGTGCAGCGTAGGGCCACAAAAATGATTCCTGGTCTTAGAGGAATGTCATACGAGGAACGGTTACTTGAGCTAAATCTGTTCAGTCTCAAGCAAAGGAGATTGAGGGGGGACATGATCCAGGTATATAAGATTCTAACAGGTTTGGATGCTGTTCAACCAAATAGTTACTTCAGCATTAGTTTAAATACACGAACTCGTGGCCATAGGTGGAAATTAGCGGGAGAACATTTCAAGCTGGATTTAAGGAAGCACTTCTTTACGCAGCGTGTAGAGTATGGAATAGTCTTCCTGATAATGTAGTGCAAGCTGAATCCTTGGGTTCCTTTAAATCAGAGCTAGATAAGATTTTAACGACTCTGAGCTATTAGTTTAGTTCTCCCCAAGCGAGCTTGATGGGCCGAATGGCCTCGTCTCGTTTGTATAGTTCTTATGTTCTTATGTTCAACTCCTTCATCTACAGTGTCAGATGAGCAAACCTTATCTCCCCCTTGAGGATTTGGACATACCAACATAGGGGCAAGAATTTCTGCTACCTCGTCCTGCTGCCTGAGTGTTTCGCCACGGCACTTCTTCACCGAGAAGGAGGTAGAGTCGGGTGCTGAATGGTTATGATCCTCGTCTGCAGGGGGGAGAGGGGAAGGGGCAGGGGAACCACTGGCTACTCCTCCCTCGGTGGCATAAGGAGGAAGCTGCTGTTTGGGCAGCAATGCTTGGGCAGGAGCCACACAGTTTATTTCTGGGTATCTAATTAGCGGACACCATTAGGTCCCTTCAGGGGCTCCACAGACAAACTCATTGACAAAATAGAATTGTCACAGAAAAATTCTTTGTCACATGCTCAGTCGACATGGACTGTGTGCTATTTACATATTTTTGGCACAAACGAAATCTCATATGCATATCGATGTATCTTTCGCACAAGTGGACCTCCATCACTTTAAAGAGGGTAAACTCTGATCAGGAAATTTACGACGTCAGAATAAACGGATTTTTTAACAGAAGTAACTGACATGCCCTAATAAGGAAATGCATACAATCAGAATACAATATCTGTGGTTTTTAACAGTGGTAACAATCTGATAATGAAAGGAATCAGATCAACATTTCTATAGCATGTAACAGAGCTTGCTCCCCTCCAGAACTCATTGTTCCAGTAGTTATCTGAAATCATCTGCAGGAGCTATTCTTTTATTTGTATATTAAGCATAATTATTCATGAATATTATTGATTATGTTTATTTGTTTAATGTTTTTATTTATTCGTATTTATTGTTTATAATATAATGTTATATAGTATTGCAACACTTGAAACGAGAGGTACTTGCCTGCCTTAGTGATATTTACTATTGTCTAAGTGTATTCCCACCTGTAGGAGGCAGCAATGGTTGTTATTAAAGGTGCTGAGATTACGCGGCTCAGGGCTGAAGGTGCAAAGTGAAACAGTCATTGACCGTATTTGCCATGTGTGATGGTGTCTGCATATCGGCCCTTTTGCGCCAAACAAACCAGTTCAAAGTACTGTGTGTTAAAATATCATATGAATAAATCCTCTCAAGAACTAAACTCAATATCGTATCCTCATCATTCAACGCGTCTGACTTTTGCACCTCTTACCACAAGGCAGTGGATTACATGGGGAAATTACAAACAAGGAGAATTTAATCTGTTTTTCCTCTACATTGTCGTTATTCAGAATATTACAGACTATGAACAAAAACGGACAATGTAAGAAAATAAAAAAATGTGTATGACAGAAAGCTAGAGTATTTTTGCAATGGTGAGCACTAGCTGGTTTATGTACTAGCTCACACTCAAGAAACAGCATAAATGCTACTCATACACAGTTGGGGGGCAGGGGTCAGTCCTTGTGCCTGTAATGAGGTCACCAGTTGAAACTAACCCAGCCTCAGCACGTCTGTGGGTCCTTGAGCAAGGCCCTTAACCCCCAGCTCCCTGGGCGCCCCAACAGGTAGCTGCACTTCGCGGACAACTTACTCCACAAAGAGTAAGTTGAGGGAGACATAAAAAACACAATTTCCCCACGGGGATTAATAAAGTCCATCCATCTATGGAATATTATTTAGCACTATATAACGCAGAATATAAGAATTACGATTTTATAAAAAGTATGCCAAATATCCATGATATAATCATTACAATGTAAACATTATAATGTAATCAACACAATGGAACCAACTGAGTATGTATTTGCACCTTTTGTTAGTCTGAGTTTCTGTTAGCTACTTTGTTAGTCCTGAATCTATGAATATTCACATTTTTATCGCGTATATTTTATCACTATGTAAAAGGACAAATATATTATCAACCTTTTAGTGAGACAATGTGTAAACGGCTGAAACTACCAAGGTTTACTACTGAAGGAAGGGATTCACCTGAGTTCACCAAAAGTTCATGGCTGAGTATTTTTAAAAAACCAAGTGGAGCTGCTCGCGCCACTATTATGTTCAACCGAGAGGCCAAACGGTAAAAGAAATGACTGTCAAACTTATCACCTAGGGGTAAATATAAATCTATACAAATATCACCTGCATGCACATTACTTCTTTTACAATAACCAACTCCTGATCCATACTGTTAGTCGTGAAAAAAATAACTATTGTGTACATAGAGGCCCTGTGTAAAAAGATAACTGCCAAGGAAAAGATCAAAAACATTTATTTCAAGGATTCAAAGTTTTTATGGTCATGTACAGTGTACAGTGCAGTTCTTATTTGATTAACTTGAATGTCTTCACAGACAAGACGATTAAACAAATAAAGCAGCGCAACATTACAGTAACTAACAACAAACAAAGCTCACGAGTACTATTACAATATTCATATCATTTATTTAAATTTAATTTTACCAAGTAAATTAATTGAAAAGCAGTTACCGCTTTACCTGCTTCTCGGGAGAAATAGCAGATATACAAACGTCATGTATGTAACTAAAATCTTAAGCCAATAAGGGCAAAGTTGTGTCGTAATGGAGGCGGATCCAGCCTGTGCAGCCTGCTAAGAGGTGCTGCCTGATGTGTCTTGCTCTCGCGGAGTTTTGGTACCATGTGACATGGTGACGTAATGCAACGGGCGATAAAAAATATAACCATGATGCGTTGCGTCAGGACCAGAATGCATTGCTTTAAGCTAGCGCTGTATGTGGGTGCATGAAGTGGAAAGCACCCAATAATAAACATAACATTTTTTTAAAAATGTTTTCTTCACCGGTGCAGTGAATTTAAATAAAGAGCTATGATGGTGCTGCAAATGGCTTTGCATAGTAGTTAGTAGTAGCATTAGCCGCTGTGTGCGGCATTAGCTTTCTACAGTCCTTACAGATGGTTCGTGTTTTGTCTGTCTCCCTTTCGCCATTTATATTTTCCGCCGGGCACCCGAAATGCTGACACACAAAAGATTCAAAAGTGTCTGGGGTATCTACTATAGTAATTTAGTCAGATGCCGACATATTTACAGCAGCTCATTTGCAGCGCATTCGTGAAACGGCTTTTCGCTCCAACGAGAAATCTCGTCATGTTGTAATATCGCGAGATCTCGTGACACGCGTTTCACTCCCACTTCTTAGTAACAGTCATGATTTGATAAAGTGACAACCTGCGTAATAATTGGTAATACATAGAGTTTGCTATTGTTCAGGCTAGCAGACTGTTATGGCTTGAGGTTAATGGTGCCTGTTACTTGTGAATTTTCACATTTGCAGGGATCTTCTGCCTCGTGAACGTGAAACGGGTAATTATGCTAAAAGAAGAAAAAAGCAGAACTGCAATGTGTGTAAGGCTGGTGCTGATTTTTCAGTCTGAACACAGTAAAATTTATACAAATTACCTGTATTCAAACTTGTATTCTTTATATAGTTTGGTTAATTACTATTTAAAAGTTTTATCTGCGCTCCATTGTATAACTTATATTGGAGACTTGTATGTACTTTTCGATTGGAAATGGTTAGCTGTATACAGGGGCGCCGCTAAGGGGGGGAAAGTTGGGACAATTCTAAGGGCCCACGCCCTTTAGGGGCCCCCAGAGATCTGAATGGGTGTGGTAGGGGGGCCCAACCTCATATTTTGTCATAGGGCCCAAAATTGCTAGCGGCGCCCCTGGCTGTATATACTTTGAATATTTTTATGATTAATTTCTTTGTTTATTTAATTTGGCAACAGATCTGCACTTTTAGCAGTATTGCTGTCAATTTTTGTGAAAGTTGTTACTAAATAAAACAAAAGAAGCAGACTTGTGTAAATCCTATATTGGTCGTGTATTCTTCCTGTAGCGTAGTGACAGCTTTTTGTACGGAAGCCGTGAACGGCTGTGCTTGCAAATATATTTTCTTCTGAATAATTAGAAGGATAAGCATATTTTGTCGCCGCCGCGAGATAGTCATGCCATACACAGCTCTGCTCGTTTTTGTACTGTAACCGTGTTACTTAATTTGCGAATCCATGAATTTAACGTTGACATTAAGTCAACATTGACATTGACAACGTTGACATTTAGTGTTGCACCTATCTAGTGTTTTACCGTGAAGGGCATGTTATATCTTGTCTCTAAGTCGCACTATGGTCCAGGGGAATGCTATGTCATATTAGAACATGTGTCGATGATGTGGCAATATAAATATTTTAGAATACTGTCAGTTTTAGTTTCAGAAATCCATCATTTGAGAAAAAAGGCCAGTCACGACAAATATATATGGAATATAACAACAGAGGTTAGCTGTATTTGTTTAAGTGTAAAGATGCACATAGAAACATGCATGAGCTCATCTGAGAATAAACTGAATGCAATGAAGATTTGTGACTCCTGCTGGAAAATGCGAATAGTGGCAGGGTCTTCAAGCAGTACATTTGTCTGAGAGTCAGTTAATATTAGGAAAGGCACCGTTTTTTTTTCAATGGCGCTAATTATCAAGAAGGAAATGGAGTACCCCAGTACCTGGTTTATGGGCACTGGAAGCTCCAGTATCAGTCAGACTTTCATGTAAGTATATGTGTGTTTAATGACTTGTGCATGTTTCATCTTTACCAGGGGCAGAGGGGAAACTCAATAAATAGCCTTCTCTCACACTTCCAGGCCTGCAGAACTGAGCATGTCCCCTGGTTTTGTGCATATGTCTGTAGGCTTTGAGTTTTTCCTATGGGGGCTTCAATTTCCTCCCAGAGTACAAATACGTGCAGATCAGTTGCATTGGGGAGTCCATACTGTGATGCTGAGTGGGTGTAGGAGGAGATTGAGAGATGAAACTCCGGATGATTTACTCCCTCGGCTAACTAACCAGAACAGGATCGTACCAATACCAAAATGATAAGTTTATAAATGTTTTTCACTACCCTGATTCATTCAGTTATTTCTGTTTGTTAATTCCATCCCCCAAGCAAATACATAAATAAACAAACAAATATTCAGGGGGAATGTGTCATAGGTGATAGAATCAGTGGATGAATCTAAAGAAAAAAAGTAATGATTTCTTTCTCTCCAAAACACAATGCACAAAACTCTTAAGTTAGGTATGACATTGAAATTTTATGACAGTAGCATGATGCAGAGGAACAACAGAAGGAAAAATCTAACTAAACCTGAGTCAACTAGGACTAATTACACTAAATTAAGTGGAACACACAAAATACCTAAAACAACTTAATAAACAAGCAAGAAATATTACATTTGATTAACTATACTGATGCCTGAGGGAAGTTCTTGTGCATAATGCAGCAAGTATATACAGCTGCAGAGACACTACACATAGTGCAAATAAATTAAAAAGTATACAGTACACACACTGATTCCTGAAAAATCTAAATACCATGGAATACTAATGAAATACTGATGATGATGATAATAATAGAAATAATAATGAATTAGTTTAGGGTATTATGCAATTGACATGTACAATTAAAAAAGAAATTGCACCAAACATTTCCTGTGGCAAAGAAGGGTTGCTTTGTGCCACATTACTCAAGTCAATTCACTTTATTTTGTATAGTACATTTTCATAGCCTGACATTGTCTCAAAGCACTTTACTTTGTCCCTGCCCAATTGTCCCAGTGAGCAAGATCTAGCCTGAAAAATTAGAAAGCGACATTGGCAAGGATAAACTCAGTCATAGTAAGAAACCTTTGGAGGAACCAGAGTGAAAGGGGGAGCCCATCCTCCACAGGGCAGAAGTCAGGTTAACAAAGTCCTGATTTATATGGTTTATATGGTTCAATTAGTTAAGTCCGGATGTAAATACAGAATAACTGGCAGCAGGGCACACAGGAAAGACGTAAACAGGCAGGAGGGCAGGCAGGAGGGTGGCACAGGCAGGACGTAATGGGCAGGAGGGCGGGCAGGCAGGGCAGCACAGGCAGCCAGAACTGTTTTGCCACTGCAGTTTGTTTTACAATTTCATCTGCATTTGTTCCCCCAAGGTATAACAGCAGCTAATTTATGAACATGCTGCTTTTCAGAAAAGTTTAATTTCCAGGAGCATGACCAGTGCATACATTTAGTGTTGATGGTTCTTTGTAAAATGGATGTTCTGTACTTTTATTGATCTGTCCATCCATCCATCCATCCATCCATCCATCCATCCATCCATTCATCCATTTTCTAACTACTTCTGATGAAGTTCCGGGTTATGAGGTATCCTGAAGCCCAGGCAATATGGGACAAACACACACATGCACACACATAGGGTATACCTATCCTTATGGGGCCCGCTCATTGACTTCTATTGGATAAATGCTAACGCTAACTATGACAATCTTAACCCCCACCCTGCCCTAACCATAACCATAAGTAACCAAGCAAAATAAAAGAGGTTTTGCATTTTTAGTTTTTCCACAGCAGTCACAGATTTTTATAAAATAGAGTTTTCCTGGTTTTCAGTTTCGTGGTCCCCATAAGGGAAAAAAAAAACAGGTATTTATCACGCTATGGGGTAGGATAGGTATACCCGCTCGCACACACACACACAGACATGCACACAAATGGATAGATCACCACAGTTACTATGGATGTCGATCCTGCAATAATGAGACAGAACTATCATACTTAACAGGATCATATCCCTAGTTCTACATATGCATAATTATATTTAAAAAAGATCCCACGCACCTAGCACATGAGATGTTTGAACTTCTGCCCTCTGGTAAACGTTACCGCAGTATGCATTGCAGAACAACCAGATTTAATAAGAGCTTCTAACCCCAAAGCCATCAGAATACTAAATGCTAATGAACATACGTTTATGTGAAACCCTACTCTCTCTTACTCTCTGTGCACTTTATTACCACAACTGGTATTAAGTTTACTTTTTATTTATACAGTATAGTGCAATAATATAATCACGATTTGTGTGTGAGTGTGCCCTGTGATGGGCTGCCCCCCATCCTGGATTGTTCCCTGCCTCGTGCCCATTCCACATTCCGGGATAGGTTCCGGACCACCCGCGACCCAGTAGGATAAGCAGTTTGGAAAATGGATGGATGGATATAACTAACATAAGACAGACATTACACCTAACAAACAATAAACACGAAATAAAGGAGTGGATACAAAAAAAATGTAATGCAATGACCAGATTTAACACCTGGATTATGTCCCCCCTTAGTCTCCTTTGCTCGAGGCTAAACAGATTCAGCTCAGCTAACCTCTCCTCATTAAACATTCCTCTAAGACCAGGAATCATTCTCCCAGCCAAGCAAGCCTGAGTCCGGCTTCCACTCCCCCGATCCCCAGCAATGTTAACTTGGAAGGGCGTATTCTGTATGCACAACTGAGACAACCCAGGTGGAGCTCAGCTTATCGGCTGGCAAAATTGCCTTCAGGTATCACCCACCCTAGTGAGAGTCCAAGCTAGGGCCGTTCTCAGAACTCACCCTAAACGAAGTCCTGCTCAAAAGTTGTAATGACCGCCTGAGGTACCTGTCAGCCTTGCCCGTAATGAGTCAGTGGGTGTAGCCGGGCTGACACGCTTTTGGGCATCCAATTGCTGAGAACTCCCCTTCGGTTCTGACAAACTGTACGATCACAAGCAGTGACAGCAGAGCCACAGACAAGCTCAACCAACAGAGAGCGAATGGTAAGCACCCAGCACCCGAAGGGCTCAACTGATCACATCCAAACGACTTCCTGATGGGATTGTGTACGTAACTGGTTTACTGTTGTTAATAGTGGTTGAACTTCTATGCAAGTCCCCTTGTTGGGGGAGACGGAATGAATGAAAGCATAAGGTGAAATAAAACCTAAAATAAATCAAAAAGGTTAAACGGGAATCAAACCAAATGAATTGTGTTTCTTATTCAATTGTAAACATCAATTAGTTATGCAACAATAACCTAATTGGATGTTAATGTATTGTGATCAAACTGATTTAGTCCGTGAAGTTGATTCCTGCTTTCAGGCAAGAACCTGTGTGTCCAATTATGCGTGTTGTATCACCGCAGTTGACCACCAGAGACCCAACTCAGATGTTGTTAACCTACTATGGCGGACCACTAGAGGTGCAATTTCAATGGAGTGGCACTGCTATGGCTTGCCACTAGAAGCGCAATTTCAAAATTGAGTGGTAGTTCTATGCCTGACCACTAGAAGCGCAATTTCGAAATGGAGTGGTAGTTCTATGCCTGACCACCGGGGGCGCAATATCGAAATGGAGTTGTAGTTCTATGCCTGACCACTGGAGGCGCGATTTTGAAATGGAGTGGTAGTTCTATGCCTGACCACTGGAGGCGCAATTTCGAACTGGAGTGGTAGTTCTATGCCTGACCACCGGGGGCGCAATATCGAAATGGAGTGGTACTTCTATGCCTGACCACCGGGGGCGCAATATCGAAATGGAGTGGTAGTTCTATGCCTGACCACCGGGGGCGCAATTTCGAAATGGAGTGGTAGTTCTATGCCTGACCACTAGAGGCACGATTTCGAAATGGAATAGTAGTTCTATGCCTGACCACTAGAGGCGCGATTTCGAAATGGAGTAGTAGTTCTATGGCTTGTCACTAGAAGCGCAATTTCAAAATTGAGTGGTAGTTCTATGCCTGACCACTAGAAGCGCAATTTCGAAATGGAGTGGTAGTTCTATGCCTGACCACCGGGGGCGCAATATCGAAATGGAGTGGTAGTTCTATGCCTGACCACTAGAGGCGCGATTTCGAAATGGAGTAGTACTTCTATGGCTTGCCACTAGAAGCGCAATTTCAAAATTGAGTGGTAGTTCTATGCCTGACCACTAGAAGCCCAATTTCGAAATGGAGTGGTAGTTCTATGCCTGACCACCGGGGGCGCAATATCGAAATGGAGTGGTAGTTCTATGCCTGACCACTAGAGGCGCGATTTCGAAATGGAGTGGTAGTTCTATGCCTGACCACTAGAGGCGCAATTTCGAACTGGAGTGGTAGTTCTATGCCTGACCACCGGGGGCGCAATATCGAAATGGAGTGGTAGTTCTATGCCTGACCACCGGGGGCGCAATATCAAAATGGAGTGGTAGTTCTATGCCTGGCCACTAGAGGCGCAATATCGAAATTGAGTGGTAGTTCTATGCCGGGCCACTAGAGGCGCAATTTCGAAATGGAGTGGTAGTTCTATGCCTGACCACTAGAGGCACGATTTCGAAATGGAATAGTAGTTCTATGCCTGACCACTAGAGGCGCGATTTCGAAATGGAGTAGTAGTTCTATGGCTTGTCACTAGAAGCGCAATTTCAAAATTGAGTGGTAGTTCTATGCCTGACCACTAGAAGCGCAATTTCGAAATGGAGTGGTAGTTCTATGCCTGACCACCGGGGGCGCAATATCGAAATGGAGTGGTAGTTCTATGCCTGACCACTAGAGGCGCGATTTCGAAATGGAGTAGTACTTCTATGGCTTGCCACTAGAAGCGCAATTTCAAAATTGAGTGGTAGTTCTATGCCTGACCACTAGAAGCCCAATTTCGAAATGGAGTGGTAGTTCTATGCCTGACCACCGGGGGCGCAATATCGAAATGGAGTGGTAGTTCTATGCCTGACCACTAGAAGCGCGATTTCGAAATGGAGTGGTAGTTCTATGCCTGACCACTAGAGGCGCAATTTCGAACTGGAGTGGTAGTTCTATGCCTGACCACCGGGGGCGCAATATCGAAATGGAGTGGTAGTTCTATGCCTGACCACCGGGGGCGCAATATCAAAATGGAGTGGTAGTTCTATGCCTGGCCACTAGAGGCGCAATATCGAAATTGAGTGGTAGTTCTATGCCTGGCCACTAGAGGCGCAATTTCGAAATGGAGTGGTAGTTCTATGCCTGACCACTAGAGGTAACCAAAGATATAGCTAGGCGGTTGCCGACGCTAGATGAGTGACACACACATTTAATGCATGCGCATGCTGCTTGTGGCCTTCTTCTGTGCCTTGCACAGTATAAAACCCCTTAAAACAATTACTGAAGCGAGACGGCGCACGCGTTACGGCGACAGATTTAAATTGTGAGTGCACTATATCTCGTCGCAAATGGTGCTTAACCACGGCGGGTCTCAAGCACAGGAGACTCCCAATTTCTAAATGACACACACTTGGCTCACAGCGCAAAGTTGTGTTAAACTTGCTTTGTCTAAAGCAGGCACACACATACGAGTATGATCCTGATAGGTAACTAAGCTATCGGTCTTATGTCCAAGCGCAACATAATTTAGGTTAGAACCTCATAACAAGTATTCCCGTTCGCTAATAGAGAGATCTCTCCCAGGATATATAGAAACGGAGACACTCGTCCGAATTGAACCTGGAAACAAAGCACTACATCTGAGAATCTCGTCAGACATAGGGTTAAAGTTTACTGCAGTTTAATACGAAAGAACTACAATGAAATCACCGAAAATAAAACAAAATAATATAACTACTAATAATAGAAATAAAAATAACTATAATAAGCCCATATGATCCCGCTTAAATGCCTTCAGATTGCCATGAGTGCGACTTTTGCAACCAGTTCACAGTAGCGCTTCTTCACTGCACGTTCGGTCATAAAAAGTTTAAATTGTGTGCTCAGAATAAGTTTAAACCTTGTGCCTTGTGATTATTAACCAATTTTTATGCTGAATGGTCGGCTCAAACTCAATTGCGAAACACCGTGAGTCTGTTAATGTGTGACTTAAATGGAACTCATTAATAACCAGTATCACGTAATAACCTGGGTTAGAATAGAAGGCTTGTCCAACGAGCTGCGTCACCAGGTAATGTAAACGATCGGTAGCGAAGCTCCCCTCACGGCCAATGAGAGAGAGTCTCGCGATATTTCAGGCGAATTTGAGGTTTCAGAGCGTAGATCGCACAGGCAGGGATTCTTGTGAGCACTCAATGAACGGAGGCTGAAGTTGTGTAAAAGACATGCATTTATTCCTATAACTAACATAAGACAGACATTACACCTAACAAACAATAAACACGAAATAACGGAGTGGACACAAACAATGTAATCATGAAAATGCAATGACCAGATTTAAAATGAGTAACCTTAAAAGGGAAAATACTGTTCTGCAAAGCAAGCAATTTGTGGAAATACTGTCCTAAAGTAATATAGCAGGTGAATAGGAGTTTAGGTTGTTATAAATGAAAGGAAGTTTGTTTACTTGGTTGCAGAGTGGGGGGGGGGGGGGTCTTGGCAGTTGGTTGCGGAGGCTGATGAGCTGATGGGTGATGGCACTCAGGGAGGCGCGGTGTTTGCAGCGGTTGTTGGAGTGGAGCCCCTCTGATTCCCTCTCCTGGTGAAGCTTGGGCTTGGTTGCAGTTCTCTGTCCAGCTGGGTCTTCACTGATAGGCTTCAGGAGGGCTTCTTGTGGGCTTCTCTTCTCTTGGGCTGATGTTCTCTGCCTCTCTTCGTGCTGATGGTCTTTTGTTTTCTCCTCCCTTCTGTTTCTCCTCTCCTGGCTTTGTTCTGAGGTGCCAGGTTTTATAGTGTAAAGTTCGTGAATAGGAGTGACCAGGAATTCGACTCCTGGACCAATGGCTGACCATCCATTTGGCGGGCTTTCGGAAGGGGGTCTGTATCAGTCCTTTTGAGATTTATGACCAGAGTGATTTCCCTTGTATTGATGATTTTCGTTAGGCTGGTGTAACTTTTGATATATTCACTTTCGTGGTAACCACTGACCAGATTTGGAAACTGGAGTGATTTTCCATCGGTTTGATACCAAACATGCCATAGCAGCCTAGCGGTTCACACCTCATACCATCTGTAATGATTAATTAATGATTACTTATATTATGTCGTTATGTTATATTACTCACACCTTATTTTATGCCTCACAATCTATATAATTGTAAATATACTGTGTAGCTGCTGGCGCGTTCCAAACTAAATCTCATTGTACTTACAATGTCAATAAAAACATCCATCCATCCATCTAGGCAGGCCAGTGTCGCCTCCATCCTTCCTGAAGTCAGTGATTCCTTTGTCTTTGTGCTGTTTAGTGCCAAATTGTTTGCTGAACTCCAACCTATCAGTTTCTGGACCTCATCTCTGTAAGCTGACTCATAAGAACCAAAGAGATTTACAAATGAGAGGAGGCCATTCGGCCCATCAAGCTCCTTTGAGGAGAACTTAGCTAATAGCTCAAAAATCTTATCTAGCTCTGATTTAAAAGAACCCAGGGTTTTAGCTTGTGTTACAATAACAGGAAGACTATTCCATACTCTAACTACACGCTGTGTACAGAAATGCTTCATCAAATTCGTTTTAAAATGTTCTCCAGCTAATTTCCACTTATGGCCACGAGTTCTGGTATTTAAACTAACATTGAAATAGCCATTTGGCTGAACAGCATCCAGACCTGTTAGAATCTTAAACACCTGGATTATGTCCCCCCTTAGTCTCCTTTGCTCGAGGCTAAACAGATTCAGCTCAGCTAACCTCTCCTCATTAGACATTCCTCTAAGACCAGGAATCATTCTCGTTGCCCTACGCTGCACCTTTTCCAAGGCAGCAATGTCCTTCTTAAGGTATGGTAACCAAACCCGCACACAATATTCTAGGTGGGGTCTTACCAAGGAATTATATTATCGTAGCATCACTTGCCTTGTCTTAAACTCCACACACCTAGAGATGCAATGTGCCTTCTCGCGTGGTGTTCCTGCAGAGGGAGTCTGTGAGTGCTGGAGATTGGGGGAGGGGGCAGTGTGGCTATGTCTGCTCTGTGTTCCTCCAGACGAGCAAAGAAGCTGTTTAGCTCCTTTGCTAAAAGGGCGTTGCTGTTAACAGTGACGGTGTTGTTGCCTTTGAAGTTTGTAATGTGTTGTATTCCCTGCCACACCCACTGTGGGTTGTTGTATGTGAAGTAGACCTCTATTTTCTGTTTCTCTGCCTGCCTGGCAACCTTGATGCCCCTATTCAGGTTAGCTCTGGCTGCACTCTGTGTTCTTGACTGCGCTGTCTTGTCCTGTAGTATTGTATTGTTGCTCTTGTGTTTATCTTGCACTTTCTCCCTCTGTTTGTGCTCCTTTCACTCTGTATAGTTCTATCTTGCCCGCACTTGTGTCATCTTGTGTTGTTTCTGTTTTTCTTCTTTGTGTTGCACCGTGGTCCAGGAGGAACAATGTTTCCTTTCACTGTGTACTGTGTATATTGCTGAAATAACAATAAACCCACTTGACCACCTGCCTCAATTCATCCTGAAGAGTTTTCCAATGTTGTTCAAAGGTCTGTTTGTTTCGAGTGAAGGACACGCCCCTGGACGTGCTGGATAAGGGGACCACAGATCAGTGTCCTCAGTCCTGCTTCTCCCTTCAAAGCTGAGAGGAAGATGACCCGCCTGCTGCTTCTGGTTTTGGCTTATGGAGCTCTGCTTATCTCCACAGAGGCCCAGCAAGATTACCACAGTCTCCCTGCACTCACAAGACGGCCATTAAACTCGCAGTCGAAAATGCTCATCAAGGAACCCGTCAGCACATGAATTTCTATAACATCCAGGGCCGTCCGAAGGTAACTGCTGAGAAAGTGTTTACAAAAGTGTGAAACTTTCATCATCTGCAAGCTGAACTAATGAGTATCACATTGATTTTGATGTTTTAATTTCAATGCATATGATGCTTAATGTCTCTTCACAATGAAAGTGATGGTTGTATATCTCAGCCCTGGTCAATTTTACCTTCTCACAGTTTCTCTCTGAATCTGCTGCAGTCAAGTCTGTGACAGTTTGCCATTTTTTGGGTGATTATTGTTTGTTATATTGCCTTTAAAACAGTTGTAGGCAATTTTGTATATAACGTGTTTATGTGATTTAGATCAGCAGTGAATACATTGACATTGAGATTCTCTTGAGAGCAACAAAATGTCCAAAGTCAACTGCAACAGACCATCGGGCTGACTGTATTTTCATGGACAAGAGGGTAAGTAAAGAGTCACTGTGACTGTGAGCATTGGACATATCAGTTAGCAAATTAATTTAGGTTCATGTTAACTTTTTTGATGCCCTGCGGGGGAAAGTTAGCCAACAATAAAGTAACAAATACATAGGTGGCCTCAAAGAGCCAGTTCCTTCACCTTATTCTCAAATTTTAGTAGGTTTACAGGCTTAAAGGCTGGATTACCAGGCAGAAGCAAATGCTAATCATCTGAGGGGTGACCTGTAGATTATGCTTCGAGCTATGAACCCTAGCTGGCCTTATTTAAAGACCTGTGGGCTGTACTACAAAGCGGGTTTTACATACCCAGAGTTAACTCAATCGAGCCAGGTTAACTAAAACTCATTGTTGAAATCAGCCTTAAATGGCAGTGTGGTGTTTTGTGGTGAAAGGGCAGGACTTAACTCTTGTTTTAATTAGAAAGCCAGTAATTAAACCTGGTCAGAGCAGGGTAGATGTGCAGTGTGAATTACCCTTTAAATTTACCTCTTTAAATAGTGAACTACAGGACCACTTAGCTTGATCGGAGGACAGTATTTTAATACAGAGCAGTGTTCAGTTAAACGGGATTTGTTGTTCATACTTTTAGATGAACTTGCTTTGTATAATATAGCCTTATGGTGACCCTGCTTTGGAAGCTCTTTCCTCTAAAATTGTTCTGTGTCATTAAACCCTGCACTCCAGCAGCTCTGCCTTAAATCATTAGATATATCTTTACTACACCTTCTCTCACTGTATTTATTGCCCACCACTCTTTAAATACTGTTTTTGTGTGTCTGTGTGTTTTTGCAGCCATTCATTAACTGTAGAGTTTGCAGCAGACGGTCTGGTAATGATCTTACACATCCATCAAATGACTGTGTACCAAACAAGAAAGTGGATGAAGTAAGTGTAGAGAGTCTTAGCATTATGGAAATGTAACAGGTGTGTGAATTGTGTCTAAACATGTGGTTAAACTTTGATTGTGTTTGTACATGCAAAAATTTGATCAGAGTACTGTTTATTAATGACAATGTTACTTTTAATCTGAACAACAGTGGCAGCACCAAGGAAAAGCTTGGGGGGGGGGCTCTAGCTCCTCCTCCAATGACCATAGTACCCCCACAGCACCCCCAAAATATTGGTTTCATTTTTTCTTTAACTATCTGTAAAATCTGTATATTGTGTAAGACATTTTTGCGGTTTTTACAGCATACTTGTAGTGTATTTTTTCTTCAAAGTACACATAGAGGCTCTGTGAGCTAGACGTTAGAATTTCATATTTTATCCTATTTTATCCATGCTGTAGCTTATCGTGCTGTGTGCTTCTATACACCATCTACATAAGCTGAAAAGCTAAAGCACCCGGTCTAAATAATCTCACTCCCCTATAGCACCTGTAGCATTAAGTCACTGGCGCTGCCACTGCTGAATAAACGACTCCAATCTGACTAAACCGCTTAACTTTTCCTCCCCATGTTACATTTCAGGACAAACGACGTAATATGTGTCCTTCTGATAAACCTCTTCTCAGACCTAAAACTGCCTTGGCTTCCAAGGACACTAAAGAAGCTGAAGGAGACCGTCTGGCTGTTTCTGATGGCTGATGGTCCTGCAATGTGGACCAGAGGAGGAAACTGGGAGGGAAAATGCTTTGCTTTATATCATGCCCACCCAAAGCCCCCAGTGAGTAAGCCATAGGCGCCGATAGCATGGAAAAACTCCCAAGAAGGAAGAAACCTTGGGAGGGACCAAACTCAAAGGGGGAGCCCATCCTCCTGGGGCCGGCAAAGTGTAGGTGCAGGATCACAAAAAAACTTGACGAGAGAAACGAGAGAATTCGACTGTCCCTCACAAAAACTGTAAAGTTTTAGTGGCTAAATTGCTTTTTCTATGCCTTTTCAAACAGGAGATTTGTTTGGCTATACGTAGAAATTTTCTATACAATTTAGACAGCACAGAATCATTAACCTACTTTAATGCATTTATTAATACAACCACATATTTCACACATTTTGACATCAGTCATGCAGTGAAGATACAGTCTCTTTATTTCTTGACGCCAACCCTCCCCATTAATCCGGGCTTGGGACCGACACCTAGTTGAGCTGGCTTTCTCCCTTAAGTGGCTGGGTTAGGCTAAACTATGCACATATTTATGAAGACTACTATAAATTTATAAAGACCTCCCTAAATATGTAGTCTAACAAAACGCAGTTTAAAGAAGGTAGCCTACCTGGTAAACAAAGAAATTAAAAGGCCCACAGCATATAATCGGGCTATATCCAAGCAGTTTTTAAGAACGTAACCTACATGGCGAAATTGAATTACTTTCTGGACCAACAAACGCAACCAGACATGAACATTATGCACCTTCCTAGTCTTGATGTATGTCGTCATACAGATGAGGACGTTAAGGCAGCCTTTAGGTCCGACCCATCATGCACTGCAGTTTTTTGCAAATTCCTCAGATGGAAAACCATTAAATACCTCTTCTATTACCTTATATTACCTTATATTCATGTAATAAATATACAAATATCAATTAGTTGGAAATCAGCCAGACAGACGTAATTACTACAAATGGTTTCCACTGTATTTGTGACTCTGAGTGCCGCAGGCTTGGATGCAGTGCCGCACCATTTTGTAAGGCATGCACTGGCCAATCATGTAGCACTTCTCTCATAAATATTAATGAGACATCACCTATGTGACGCCCGCTCCGTCCGCTCCTCGTGTGTGCCACGCCCCCTAATTACCCACGTGTGATTTCCTGATCGTGCCCAGTCGTGTCTTGTTTCCTGCTGCCTTGTTTCTTGTATTTAAGTTCCTGTTGTGTACTAATCCAGTGTCTGTCATTGATGTTAGTTGGCGTCTTCTGTTCCCTGCCCCGTTATTGGTAATAAACCCCTTGTTTGCCCTGATTACGGCTTTCTGCCCGTTTCTGCCTGTTCGCCCGCACGATCGCCGCTCTGCCCGCGATCGAGCGTGACAGAATGACAGACCCACTCAACAAGGCACAGCAGCAGACCGAGAGCCAACGTCTCGGTCTGCTGCAAGAGGTACACTACTGGCTGAACCAGCCCGACGTCCAGGAGGACCCCGTCGCGCTGCAATTGGCCACCGACAGCTGCGATCTCCTGCTGGCGATGTCCCCATCGGAGGGCGGGCATCGTCTAGGAGAGGTGCGCTCCCACCTCAACCAGCTGGTTCAGCGCCTAACAGCGCGGAGGTTGGGGCTGGACGCACGGTGCGTCCCGGAGGTTGTTCCCCAGCCGTCCGTCCTGTCGGACGTGGAGCAGCCTCCCGCGGACACCGTGACAAAGAGGAAGAAGAAGAAGAAGAAGAAGCACGCGATCGCCCCTGCAATCGTTTTGGGAGCGTGCGCGCTCATCCCCGCTTCTCTCCTAACCGGGGAATTGGAGGACTCCCCGGCTGACCTCGACGTCATCACCGCAGCTAAGCTGCCTGCGCTGGCAGCTTCCCCAGTCCGGGGAGAGCACCCAGCCGCCGCTGAGCTGCTACCGCCCCTCGAGCGGTACTACTACCGGCCGGAGCGGCTGGCCAACAAGGGGGCCCGCGCGGTGCGGGACGCTATCCCGCGTGTGCCCCGGGCACTTAAAGGGACCACGTCCGTCTTGCCCGCACGGGACCTGCCGGTCCCGCCGCCTGCAGCCCCTGCTCAGCCCGAGCAGCCGCCTCCTGTGCCTGCAGCCCCTGCTCAGCCCGAGCAGCCGCCTCCTGTGCCTGCAGCCCCTGCTCAGCCCGAGCAGCCGCCTCCTGTGCCTGCAGCCCCTGCTCAGCCCGAGCAGCCGCCTCCTGTGCCTGCAGCCACCTGCTGCAGCTCCCGGGCAGGCGCCCCCACTGCAGCCAGCTCCTGTTCCTGACCGTGCTCCTGTTCCTGCAGAGGCGCCCCCTCTGCAGCCGCCTGCTGCAGCTCCCGGGCAGGCGCCCCCACTGCAGCCACCTGCTGCAGCTCCCGGGCAGGCGCCCCCACTGCAGCCAGCTCCTGTTCCTGACCGTGCTCCTGTTCCTGCAGAGGCGCCCCCTCTGAAGCCGCCTGCTGCAGCTCCCGGGCAGGCGCCCCCACTGCAGCCACCTGCTGCAGCTCCCGGGCAGGCGCCCCCACTGCAGCCAGCTCCTGTTCCTGACCGTGCTCCTGTTCCTGCAGAGGCGCCCCCTCTGCAGCCGCCTGCTGCAGCTCCCGGGCAGGCGCCCCCTCTGCAGCCGCCTGCTGCAGCTCCCGGGCAGGCGCCCCCACTGCAGCCGCCTGCTGCAGCTCCCGGGCAGGCGCCCCCACTGCAGCCGCCTGCTGCAGCTCCCGGGCAGGCGCCCCCACTGCAGCCAGCTCCTGTTCCTGACCGCGCTCCTGTTCCTGCAGAGGCGCCCCCTCTGCAGCCGCCTGCTGCAGCTCCCGGGCAGGTGCCCCCACTGCAGCCGCCTGCTGCAGCTCCCGGGCAGGTGCCCCCACTGCAGCCATCTGCTGCAGCTCCCGGGCAGGCGCCCCCACTGCAGCCAGCTCCTGTTCCTGACCGCGCTGCAGCAGCTCCCGAGGCGCCCCCTGACCGCGCTGCAGCAGCTCCCGAGGCGCCCCCTGACCGCGCTGCAGCAGCTCCCGAGGCGCCCCCTGACCGCGCTGCAGCAGCTCCTGTCCCTGGCCCCGCTCCTGTCCCTGGCCCCGCTCCTGTGACTCCTTCACCCTCACCCCGGCGACATCGACCCCGACCGGGGGTCAGTATGTCTGTGTCCCGCAGAGGGAGGGGACACAGACGTCGGACTGGGGTCCCTCCCGCCCTGCCCCCTGGCTCGCCCTCCCTCGCCTGCGCTCTGGCTCGGTTGGCGCCTGCAGGTCCTGGCCCTCCGGGTCGGCTGTCGCCTACGGGTCCCCCTCCGATGCCTCGTCACCCTGCCTCGCTCCCCCCTCCGGTGCCTGGTCGGTCGCCTGCGGGCTCCCCGACGGCGGCTCCTCGGTTGCCTGCGGGGCCCCTACCTCCGGCCCTCCACCGGACGTCGCCGCCTGCTGCGGCTCCCCCCTCCTCCGGGCCTTCGCCGTGGGCCCCTCCTGCTCCCTCGTCCCCTTCCCCGGTGCTCCCTCCTGCTTCCTCCCTGGCCCCTCCGCGGGTCCCTCGCCCTGCCTCCTCGGCCCCTCCGAGGTCCCCTCCGGCTCCGGCCTCCCGGCCGCCTGCGGCCCCTCCGGCTGCCTCCCGTCGCCCGCTGGGGCTCCCTCGGGCTCCCCTTCCTTCCTCCTCCTTCTCTCCCTTCTTTCCTGTCCCTGTCCCGCCTGTCTTTGTTCCTCCTCCTGCCTTTGTCCCGCCGTCCTCTGTTCCTGGTCCCTTTGTTCCGCCCCGCTCTGTTCCTGGTTTCCCGTCGTTCCCTCCCGTCACTCCCGCTCCTTTTGTTCCGCCTGTTCCCTCTGTTTCTCCCTTCCTGGTCTGTCTGTCAGCTTTTCCTGTCTTGTGTAGTGTCCTGTCCTGGCTCCTGCCTCTTTGTCAGTTTTGCCTGTCTGTCTTGTTCCCTGTTCCCCGTTGATTTTTTTTTGCCCTTGTCTTTCAGGTTCTGGTTTCCCGGTCTCGTCCCGTCCTTCGCCTCCTCCCGGGCGCGCCCGGTGTAGCGCGCCTTTGGGGGGGGGTTCTGTGACGCCCGCTCCGTCCGCTCCTCGTGTGTGCCACGCCCCCTAATTACCCACGTGTGATTTCCTGATCGTGCCCAGTCGTGTCTTGTTTCCTGCTGCCTTGTTTCTTGTATTTAAGTTCCTGTTGTGTACTAATCCAGTGTCTGTCATTGATGTTAGTTGGCGTCTTCTGTTCCCTGCCCCGTTATTGGTAATAAACCCCTTGTTTGCCCTGATTACGGCTTTCTGCCCGTTTCTGCCTGTTCGCCCGCACGATCGCCGCTCTGCCCGCGATCGAGCGTGACAACCTACCACCCTGCAAAAAAGAAATTTGCCGCTCGTCCCCCTGCACATGAACCAACATGGCTGTGTCAACCAGCGGAGCTCCGGAGCCTCTGGAGAAACACGCGGCAAAAAAGGCTCGCATACGGTCTTCCAGAGTTTGGGAATACTTCAGTCATGACACCTTTTCTGCGCCTCTACTGTAGCTGGCGTTAATGACGCTGTTTCAGCCATTTTATATTTTCTGTTTACTTATTCTGTCATGTAAGACTGAGACAAATTATCGTTTACGACTATTCTTACACACTGTAGCCTGACTTGCTGACTTAAGTAAGCTTAACTATAAGCTACCTTTGCTAGTGTTTGTGAATAACATGTTTCTCTAGTTATGAAATTATTCCATGTTTTAGCATCTGTTTCAACATTAAAGTCAAATTGGTATATTGAAATATGTAAAAACTATTGAACTATTAGCTTAAGTCTAACATAGAAAATCCTACTGAATCTCTTAAGATTTTCCTTTTTTGTTAATGCACTAATGTTTAAGAAGTGTCTTAAATTGAATTTCAGATTTGTGTGTGGGTGGGAGTGGGTGAATTGTATTAAATTCATACATTCATTCTTTTGGCTCAGACATTACTGACCTAAAACAAATTGAGGCATTGGGTAAGTGCTTAAATTAGCTACTAAATGGCAAAAAATATTCTAAATATCACATTTTCCATTCTTCGGTATAATTTTAATGAATCACCTATGCTGCCAAACATTAACGCATAGATTGTCACAACACTCTATGTTTTAGTTCTTCTTTATGTGTATAGGACGGTGTGATGGTTCTGGTGGTGGGTGTGGCCGACGCTGCTCGCGATGTTTGGCTATGCTGCAGTCCCAGGGACCAAGTTGGAACACATTTCCACCTTCAAGCTTAGGTGGAAAAACGGCACCGAGACCCAGCAGCAGGACAACTTCTTGTCCAGACAACCAGCCCTGCTTCATCATTGAAGTAAGCCCTGTGAACAGGAGCGAGATGTACTTCTGCAGTGGATGTTATAGCGGAAAGAACATCCCCATCCTCACGTCTGCCGGAGTGCCCCCTCAAGTGGGTGTGTGACTTAACTCGATGGATGAATTGGACAGAATGTACTGTTACTAGAGGTCGACCGATATGGGTTTTTCAAGTCAAGGGTCAGGCGATGGCCGATATATGCTGCTGATTTTTTTTGGCCGATAATTGGACGTTTTCCCCTCTATTTGCATGGTAAAATATCACACTAATAATAACAAACGATACACAAAATTTCTCAATTTAGCATTTATTGAATACTCGAATACTTGAAAACTGGAAACAATAACACATTTATAAACAATAAAAATAGCAGCATCAGAATCTCTGTTAGTGCACAATATAGCAGCAAACTCCTCATGTTTGACGGAAGGAAATTTGTAAACAATACAAAAAGGAATAAGCATGTTATCTTTAGTTGTAATCCCACTTCCAGTCCCTGAGTCTTACTCACCACACTCATACTTCACAGCAAACAGACAGCAGTTAATTAACCAGAAGAGAAAAATGCAAAAACACAACAGAACTTGTAAATAATAACAAACTAATAGACAATAAAAATAGCAGCATCAGAATCTCTATTAGTGCCAAATATAGCAGCAAACTCCTCATGTCTGACGGAAGGAAAATTTGTAAATACACAAAGGAATGAGCACATCTTCAGTTTTAATCCCATTTCCAGTCCCTGAGTCTTCCTCATCCCACAAGCAGGCAAGGCATGTCACCCCGGTTGTGTGACACTTATTTTATATAATAAAATAAGTGCCCCCTGCGGCCCCAGAGCCCGAGCAGCCGTCTCCGCTGCCTGCAGCTACCGCGCCCACGTCCGAGGCGCTTTCCCTGCCTGCAGCTCCCGGGCAGGCGCCCCCTCTGCAGCCTGCAGCTCCAGTCCCTGGCCCCACTCCAGTCCCTTCTCCCCCTGTGACTCTGGTACCCTCACCCCGACGAGCCCGACCCCGGCCGCAGGTCCTTATGTCTGTGTCCCATAAGGGGAGAGGACACAGACGCACGGCTGGGGTCCCACCCGCCCAGCCCCCTGGCTCACCCTCCCTCGCCGGCGCTAGGGCTTGGTCGGCACCTGCGGGTCCTGGCCCTCCGGGTCGGCTGTCGTCTGCGGGTCCCCCTCCGCGGCCTCGTCGCCCTGCCTCGGTCCCTCCTCCGGCGTCTTATCGGTTGCCTGCGGGCCCCCCGACGGCGGCTCCTCATTCGCCTGCTGGTCCTCCCGCTCTGGCGTGTCGGAGGACGTCGCCGTCTGCTGCGGCTCCCCCTCTCTCCTTGCCCTCGCCAGGGTCCCTTCCAGCTCCTTCGTCCCCTTCCCTGGTCTCCCCTCCGACTCCCTCCTTCGTCCCTGCGTCTGTCCCTCACCCCGTCTCCTCGGCCCCTCCGGCTCCGGCCTCCCGGCCGCCTGCAGCCCTTCCGGCTGCCTCCCGTCGCCCGCTGGGTCTCCCTCGGGCTCCTCTTGGTTCCCCCTCCTTCTCTCCCTGGCCTCCCGTCTTTGTCCCTCCTGCCTCTGCTCCCCCTCGCTTTGTTCCTCCTGTCTCTGTCCCTCCTCTCTTTGTCCCTCGTCCCTCTGGCTTCTGCTCCTCTTTCCCCGATGTTCCCTTCGTTCACTCCCGGTCCTTTTGTCCTGCCTGTTCCCTCCGTGTCCCCCTTTCTGATCTGTTTCTCTGCCTTTCCTGTCTTATGTCAAGTCTTGTCCTGGCTCCTTCCCCTGTGCCAGTTCTGTCTGTCCGTTCTGTTCCCTGTCCCTCATTAATGAGGTTTTATATAGATATACATATATGCCCGGCTTGTCCGCTCCTCGTGTGTGCCACGCCCCCTGATTACCCACGTGTGCTTCCCTGATCGTCTCCTGCTTTGCCCGATTACTTTGATTAGTCATGACCTATTTTAAGTCCTGGTCTTACCTGTTTGCCCTGTCCGTCATTGTAGTTTGTCAATGCCTGCGTTCCGTCCTGCTCTACCCGCTCCATTTCCCCGATTAAAGACCCGTTTTCACAAACACAAAAAAAACTATATGTATACATATACATACACTGAACAAAAATATAAACGCAACACTTTTGTTTTTGCTCCCATTTTTCATGAGATGGACTTAAAGATCTACAATTCATTCCAGATACACAATATTACCATTTCTCTCAAACATTTCTCACAAATCAGTCTAAATGTGTGATAGTGAGCACTTCTGCTTTGCTGAGATAATCCATCCCACCTCACAGGTGTGCCACATCAAGATGCTGATCTGACATCATGGGTAGTGCACAGGTGTACCTTATACTGCCCACAATAAAAGGCCACCCTGGAATGTGCAGTTTTGTCTCACAGCAAAATGCCACAGATGCCACAAGCATTGAGGGAGCGTGCAATTGGCATGCTGACAGCAGGAATGTCAACCAGATCTGTTGCTCGTGCATTGAATGTTCATTTCTCAACCATAAGCCGTCTCCAAAGGCGTTTCAGAGAATATGGCAGTACATCCAACCGGCCTCACAACCGCAGACCACGTGTAACCACACCAGCCCAGGACCTCCACATCCAGCAGGTTCACCTCCAAGATCGTCTGAGACCAGCCACTCAGACAGATGATGCACGGCCCCATGTTGCAAGGATCTGTACACAGTTCTTGGAAGCTGAAAATGTCCCAGTTCTTGCATGGCCAGCATACTCACCGGACATGTCACCCGTTGAGCATGTTTGGGATGTGCTTGACCGGCGTATACGAAAGCGTGTACCAGTTCCCACTAATATCCAACAACTTCGCACAGCCATTGAAGAGGAGTGGACCAACATTCCACAGGCCACAATTGACAATCTGATAAACTCTATGCGAAGAAGATGTGTTGCATTGTATGAGGCAAATGGTGGTCACACCAGATACTGACCGGTTCTGAGTCCCCAGACCCCCAATAAAGCAAAAAACTGCACATTCCAGGGTGGCCTTTTATTGTGGGCAGTATAAGGTACACCTGTGCACTACCCATGATGTCAGATCAGCATCTTGATGTGGCACACCTGTGAGGTGGGATGGATTATCTCAGCAAAGCAGAAGTGCTCACTATCACACATTTAGACTGATTTGTGAGAAATGTTTGAGAGAAATGGTAATATTGTGTATCTGGAATGAATTGTAGGTCTTTAAGTCCATCTCATGAAAAATGGGAGCAGAAACAAGAGTGTTGCGTTTATATTTTTGTTCAGTATATATATTTATGGGTGTATCGAGACTAGATGGTCAGTATGGATAACTAAGGTGCACTAAAACTGGGTGAGCAGGCAAGGCATGTCACCCAGGTTGTGTGACAATTATTTTATATAAATGTATATATGTATATATATATTCCATCCACCATCCCTCCTTTACGGAGAACTGCGTTATTTTTATTGTCCATTACGAAAAAAATAAAAAAACTATATATATATATATATATATATGTATATATATACATATATATTTATGGATGTATCGAGACTAGATGGTCATTATGGATAACTAAGGTGCACTAAAACTGGGTGAGCAGGCAAGGCATGTCACCCAGGTTGTGTGACAATTATTTTATATAAATGTATATATATATATATATATATTCCATCCACCATCCCTCCTTTACGGAGAACTGCGTTATTTTTCTTTTCTATTGCTAATAAAAAAACTATATATATGTACATATATATATATATATATATATATATATATATATATATATATGGGTGTATCGAGACTAGATGGTCAGTATGGATAACTAAGGTACACTAAAATTGGGTGAGCAGGCAAGGCATGTCACCCAGGTTGTGTGACAATTATTTTATATATATGCATATACATATTCCATCCACCATCCCTCCTTTATGGAGAACTGCGTTATTTTTCTTTTCTATTGCTAATAAAAAAACTATATATATGTACATATATATATATATATATATATATATATATATATATATATATATATATATATATATATATATATATATATGTATATATATATATATATATATATATATATGGGTGTATCGAGACTAGATGGTCAGTATGGATAACTAAGGTGCACTAAAATTGGGTGAGCAGGCAAGGCATGTCACCCAGGTTGTGTGATAATTATTTTATATATATGCATATATATATATTCCATCCACCATCCCTCCTTTACGGAGAACTGCGTTATTTTTATTGTCTATTGCAAAAAAAAAACAGAAAAACTATATATATATATATATATATATATATATATATACATATATATTCATGGGTGTATCGAGACTAGATGGTCATTCTGGATAACTAAAGTGCACTAAAATTGGGTGAGCAGGCAAGGCATGTCACCCAGGTTGTGTGACAATTATTTTATATAAATGTATATATATATATATATATATATATATATATATATATATATATATATATATATTCCATCCACCATCCCTCCTTTACGGAGAACTGCGTTATTTTTCTTTTCTATTGCTAATAAAAAAACTATATATATGTACATATATATATATATATATATATATATATATATATGGGTGTATCGAGACTAGATGGTCAGTATGGATAACTAAGGTGCACTAAAATTGGGTGAGCAGGCAAGGCATGTCACCCAGGTTGTGTGACAATTATTTTATATATATGTATGTATATATTCCATCCACTATCCCTCCTTTATGGAGAACTGCGTTATTTTTATTGTCTATTGCAAAAAAAAAACACAAAAAAACTATATATATATATATATACACATATATATTTATGGGTGTATCGAGACTAGTTGGTCATTATGGATAACTAAGGTGCACTAAAATTGGGTGAGCAGGCAAGGCATGTCACCCCAGTTGTGTGACAATTATTTTATATAAATGTATATATATATTCCCTCCACCACCCCTCCTTTACGGAGGACTGCTTTATTTTTAATATCCATTGCGAAAAAAAAAACACAAGAAAAAGAAAAAATATCTATATATATACATATATATATATATATATATATATATATATATGGGTGTGTCGAGACTAGATGGTCAGTATGGATAACTGAGGTGCACTAAAATTGGGTGAGCAGGCAAGGCATGTCACCCAGGTTGTGTGACAATTATTTTATATATATGCATATACATATTCCATCCACCATCCCTCCTTTACGGAGAACTGCGTTATTTTTATTGTCTATTGCAAAAAAAAAACAGAAAAACTATATATATATATATATATATATATATATATATATATATATATATATATATATATATACATATATATTCATGGGTGTATCGAGACTAGATGGTCATTATGGATAACTAAAGTGCACTAAAATTGGGTGAGCAGGCAAGGCATGTCACCCAGGTTGTGTGACAATTATTTTATATAAATGTATATATATATATATATATTCCATCCACCATCCCTCCTTTACGGAGAACTGCGTTATTTTTCTTTTCTATTGCTAATAAAAAAACTATATATATATACATATATATTTATGGGTGTATCGAGACTAGATGGTCATTATGAATAACTAAGGTGCACTAAAATTGGGTGAGCAGGCAAGGCATGTCACCCAGGTTGTGTGACAATTATTTTATATATATGTATATATATATTCCATCCACCATCCCTCCTTTATGGAGAACTGCGTTATTTTTATTGTCTATTGCAAAAAAATAACACAAAAAAACTATATATATACATATATACATATATATATATATATATATATATATATATATATATATATATATATATATATATATATATATATATGGGTGTATCGAGACTAGAAGGTCATTATGCATAACTAAAGTGCACTAAAATTGGGTGAGCAGGAAAGGCATGTCACCCCAGTTGTGTGACAATTATTTTATATATATGTATATATATATATATATTCCCTCCACCACCCCTCCTCTACGGAGGACTGCTTTATTTTTATTTCCATTGCAAAAATAAAAAATTTTAAAACACAAAAAAAAAAAAAAAACGAAAATAATAATAATAAAAATAATTTTGAATGTGTATTCAAATAAGTTTGAATGTGTGTGAACTATATATAAATATATATATACACATGCATATACAGAAATATATACACACACACACATATATATATATACACACACACACACACACAGACACACACTCACATAAACACATACACACACTGTGTACAGTCTTATGCAAAGGTTTGGCACCCCTTGACAAATAACATCTTTTCAATTACAAAAGCAACAATATCAGTTAATACAGTCTCTTTAGGAACTGGGGGAAAAATACACAATATTTTCAGCAAACATTGATGAATAGTTACTTTTTATGCCATAAATTGAACAAAATTACAAAATAAAAACATTATTATGGCACTCTGCAAAAGTTTGGGCACCCTACGTAATCAGTACTTAGTAACACCTCCTCTGCCAGATATCACAGCTTACAAGCGCTTCTTATAGCCAGCTGAAAGGCTTTCAGTTCTTGTACTTGGGATTTTCTCACATTCTTCCTTGCAAAAGGCTTCTAGTTCTGTAATATTCTAATATATCAAGGGCTGTATTGTCAAATAGGAGATCGGCAGCATTCTCCCACCTGAGAAAACTGTACTACAATGCCCTTGATAGTGTGTAGAAACACACTCGTCAGCTCTAGTCCTCCTGTAACAACGCAAAAGGACTGGCAACCCTCAGGTATTTATGCGTGCGATTGTATGATAAATTCACCCTGACAGTCTCACACTTCTCTTGGTACCAACAGGTCTCATGGAATATATAAAAGGCAACTGCAACAATTATACTCGGCACTAAACATCGAGGCACGGAAATGCAGCAGAGCTTGTGTATTTCTCAGGATGCATTCTAGTAAAATGCCCGGAAAATGAGCTAAAGACATATTTCAAGGGGCACTATATAAAACCGATGGAAATTTTACTGATTAAATAAAAGGAAAAGCATCGTTTGAAAAATCACAAATGTTTCTAAGATTCAATGCATCGCTTTTTGACCACATCATAGCGATGAACACATCATTGTTCCTGACAATGTCCTAATACAGAAATAAAACTTTATGTTGGTAAACTCAAAAAGCCTTCACCTGTCACACTGGCTAACGATCTCAAACGATTATAAAGCAGCATTTTGAAAAGCGCTGTTTTAAAATAACAGGTACAACACTTACCTTGTCTTCTGGCCAAATGCTTTTCACGGCTTGGCACTCCAACGGTGCTGAAACGAAATTTGTATTTCCTCCTACCTCGTTGGCCCTTCAGTTCTTCTTTTCTCCCTTTGGATGTTTTTTTCCTTCTTCTTTGGATATTGTTTTTTATTTTTGTTTGTTTTTTTTACTTTGCATGTTTTTCCTTCTTCGGATATTATTTTTTTTGGCTTATTTTTTTAGACGATGTTTTTTTCGTCTTCTTTAAAAATTGATTTTTTTCGTCTTCTTTAAATATTGTTTTTTTTTCATCCTTTTGATGTTGTTTTACGGAACAAGAGCCGTACAGTGCTACTCTATCAGGAGGTAGCGCCAACTGAACGCCTTGAAGCAGTACCCAGCTCTTTTATAGGGAGCGTCAACCCGAAGTCAAGTTCTAGAACGTTGCACTCACTTTTCATTGGTTTCCCAGCTATGCTGTCAGAATAATGTTTGCTGATTGGTCGAAAATTTTAAAACGTACCCGAGTACTGTAAAAAAAACTCAAGATCTTGCTACCCTACGGAGCACCCATAAGGTGATTTTTTTTATACGTTATATGCAGCTATTTGTAGCAGGCCGTAATTAGACTAATCCACCCTTTGTCAATAAAGCCAACAAGAGAACAGGTTGCCCAAAGTTTGCTCAGGTACACGCCACAGCACAACCTTAAAAACACTCCAGCACAAATCACACTAGTGAATGACACAGCAAATCACAGCAATAAAAAAGACCCCTATGGGCAATCCAGCACCCAGACTACAGGTGCCAAAAGGCCCAGCCTGCCTAATAATGAACCCAAAATATACATACAACAAAGAAAAAGACACAAACAAAAAAGAAAATAAAACTAGCCAGCTGCTCCCACTAAACCCCGCTCCCGAGGCCACTAAGCCGGCTGGCTTGATAATACACGATACAACCTCAGATAAAACATATTAAAGCAACACCAGGGAGGTTTACAACCTGATCCTTAAAATTATCGACCCGTAATTCCACCTTGAAAACCCCTAAAGAACAGTAGTTTACCCCATGACTCACTGCCCCATTCAAACAAAAAAAAAACAGGTTTTTGGGGTAACCTTTAGGTCAGCTCTTCAAAACCAGGTATGAGGACTCTTCAGCTAATCAGTCCTCTAATTAGAAATCTAATTAGGGAGTTGCAGCGAAAACCTGCATACACACCGGCCCTTTGCGGATAAGATTGTTCACCCCTGAAACAAGCAAACAGAAAGGCTGCTACACTGCAAATTCAATATGCCCGCCGATGCTCCACCAAATCTATCAGGACCCTGCCTGTCTTTCCCGTGCCTGCTCCTTTGCCAATATGCCCTACCATCGGAGCATGCACAGCCATCTCGCCCCGGCTATGCCTCCTGTCCTAACTGCAGTTCCTATACCTGCCTATAATTGCCTGGCTACAATCCATTCCCCAAAATGAAATTGATGACCCAACGATCACAGCTAAGAATTCTATCCCCAAACCACTGGTCTTCCTCCCCAACCGAACGATCATTCACTGACCGTGGTAACTTATAAGGGTTGGTATGATGACCAGTGGTGGACCTCACCGAACGTTTAACTGGTCTCTACACCTCGGGGGGGACATAACCTCCTCCATTATACGAGGCCTACTTGTGGATGCTCTATTGCGACCCCTCCCACCAGCCCTGTCCCCGTAAAATCACAGAGTCCTCATCCGATTCCATTTTTGTTGCCCCTGTGGGCAACCCAGACTCAGGAGACATTACCAGAACATCTTCCCCTGACATAACAACCCCCTGTGGTACTGGACGCAACTCTGTTCGGTGAACTTGACGGACAACCCCGTCCCCCTCCATTGGAGTTGCAGAGTAAACTGCACCCTGATCTTGGGGACACCGAACTACCATATACAAACAGGCATCCCAATGATCCTGTATTTTACCTCGAACATGGTTCCGCAAACACACCAGCTGACCTTCATCAAACCCCTAATCATTAACCAACTCATTGTGTTTCCGATTTCGTGGTGTGGCTTGTTCCTCCAACTAAGCCTTCACATACTCTTGAAGCACCTGCAAACTTTCCTGATGGTTTTGTACCCATTCCTCCAAAGGTCCACCATACTGACTGATCCCGGCAGGAGCCTGAAGATAGTGTATCGGTAATCGAGGCTCACAGCCAGACCTTAAATAAAAAGGCATCATCCAGTCATTTGGTGGGGTGTAGTATTGTAAGCTTCTCTGCTGGAGGAAGTGTGTGAAGCAAATTGTGCAAAAAAAATATTAAAGCAACACCAGGGAGGTTTACATCTAGATCCTTAAAATGATCGACCTGCAATTCCACCTTGAAAATCCAATTACCATATAAAGGATACAAGATGTAAAGATGACAAATGACATGGCACACATTTGTTGTTTAGACTGTTGTGTCAGGTTAATTGAAAGCTGAAGGATCTTAGTGTTTACTAGTCTAAGTAACAGAATGTCTAAACACTGTGCTTGCCTTTATGGGTTTTTAAGCAGAACATATAGGTATAGAAACATATTAACATTACGTTTCACGATTCACTGACTGGAGAATAGGAGAATATACACATCAATATTACTACTTAAGTTAACTAACCCTAATCCCAACCCCTATTGGCATGGAGCCCGCCAGGGTTCAGGTGAGATATAAATCTGTAATCTGTATCAATGGTTTTGCTATCCATACCCACCCTATTAATGTTAGCTTCCCAGGGTTTCTTGTTAGACAAGCTCTGTGTCTCTCTATACCCCCATTTACTGCACGACTGATTGTCCATTTATAAAGAATCAAATAGGGTGAAGATGGTTTTAGTTTACAATTACTCTGGAAGGTGACCAGATTAAAAAAAAATAAATACCATGCCTACGTGTATGTAATCTCCATCACAGTCCCCATTTTCCCCATAATCCTCGTTTTGATAGTGCCAATTTGTGTAATGTGAGTTTTTTTTTTTTTTTTTAAAACTGTTATAGAAGAACATACTGGATGCCACATGTGTACAATTACCCCTTTCTAATTAGTGGGGTCCGTTGTGTCAGCTACAGCCTTTACTAACATACACATAAGTATACAGTCTTACAGCACTTTTGTTTTCCTTTTGTATTTAATGGTTTTCCATTTAGGGGGCAGCATGGTGGTGCAGTGGTTAGCACTGTTGCCTCACACCTCTAGGGCCCGGGTTCGAGTCTCCACCTGGGTCACATGTGTGTGGAGTTTGCATGTTCTACCCATGTCATCGTGGGGTTTCCTCCGGGTACTCTGGTTTCCCCCACAGTCCAAAAACATGCTGAGGCTAATTGGAGTTGCTAAATTGCCCATAGGAGTGTATGCGTGAGTGAATAGTGTGTGAGTGTGCCCTGCGATGGGCTGGCCCGCCATCCTGGGTTGTTCCCTGTCTCGTGCCCATTGCTTCCGGGATAGGCTCCAGACCCCCCGCGATCCAGTAGGATAAGCGGTTTGGAAAATGGATGGATGGATGGACAGTTTTCCATTTGAGGAATTAGCAAAAAACTGCAGTGCATGATGGGTAGGATCTAAAGGCTGCCTAACGCCCTTAATTTGTTTGCAATTTCGCCAGGTAGGCTACCTTCTTTAAACTGCGTTTTGCTAGACTACACATTTCGAGATGTTTTATTGTAGTCTTGGTAAATATATATATATAGTTTAGCCTAACCCAGCCACTTAAGGGAGCAAGCCAGCTCAGGTAGGTGCCAGTCCCAAGCCCGGATTAATGGAGAGGGTTGGCGTCAAGAAATAAAGAGAAATAAAGACAACTAATACTCCTAGTTTGCGAGATCTGACTGCAATGGCAGCACTGCTACAAGGGTGTGGATAAATCTATACAAATATCACCTGCATGCACATTACTTCTTTTACAATAACCAACTCCTGATCCATACTGTTAGTCGTGAAAAAAAAAACTATCGTGTACATAGAGGCCCTGTGTAAAAAGATAACTGCCAAGGAAAAGATCAAAAACATTTATTTCAAGGATACAAAGTTTTTATGGTCATGTACAGTGTACAGTGCAATTCTTATTTGATTAACTTGAATGTCTCCACAGACTAGACGATTAAACAAATAAAGCAGCGCAACATTACAGTAACTAATAACAAATAAACAAAGCTCACGAGTACTATTACAGTATTTATATCATTTATTTAAACATAATTTTACCAGGTAAATTAACTACAAAGCAGTTACCACTGCTTTACCTGCTTCTCGGGAGAAATAGCAGATATACGTCATGTATGTGACTAAATTCTTAAGCCAATAAGGGCAAAGTTGTGTCGTAATGGAGGCGGATCCAGTTTGTGCAGCCGGTTAAAGACACTACGGGCATGTAAATGGAGAACGAAATTATAGTTATACCGAATCTCCTACACACAATACCAAGGTTACCAACTTTGGTCAGCTGACCGGAGTGAGACGTTCAATTCCCGTAAGATTTCTTTGCGCCAGCCTGAGAGTCTGAAAACACGTCACACCAGATGCATGAGAGATGGAAACCTGGGATATTCAGTCGAATCAGATCAAATATGATGCTAAGTTAGTACTAAGTTAAAATATGTTCCGGACTTGTAACATGCACCCATGATTTGGAACAGTCAGCAGGCTGTCTCTGGCCACGCCCCCTACACTCGGTCCGGCCCCTGGCTTTTCCTGAATTCTGATTCCTTTAGATAAACATTGACTTCATTGATATTGTTATTGATTTATCGACAGACCATCATACGTTTTAGACGTTATAATAACAACACTCTATTGATCCCCAAAGAGAGAAATTCTCTCCTTGCCTGCCCCCTCTTACTGTCCATGATACACAAGCACATATGTAGAAAAACGTCAGCTTGGAAGCCAAGGCTGGACTTAACCTACTCCTTAGGGTTCAACTGGAAACTGCCCCATGGCCGAGCGGTCTAAAGCCTCCTGCGCAGCGAAAATGGCCTTTCAAAGTAAGGGGTATTCTGTTCTCCGAAGTAAGGCGTGGGTTCGAATCCAACTTCTGACAAAAGTTCTTCAATCGCTACAGCAGAATTTGAGCCACTGATCGGCTTTAATTGCTTATGTTTTATTTTTGCGTTTCAGGCAAAACTACATAACACTTAAAGACACTACGGGCATGTAAATGGAGAACGAAATTATAGTTATACCGAATCTCCTACACACAATACCAAGGTTACCAACTTTGGTCAGCTGACCGGAGTGAGACGTTCAATTCCCGTAAGATTTCTTTGCGCCAGCCTGAGAGTCTGAAAACACGTCACACCAGATGCATGAGAGATGGAAACCTGGGATATTCAGTCGAATCAGATCAAATATGATGCTAAGTTAGTACTAAGTTAAAATATGTTCCGGACTTGTAACATGCACCCATGATTTGGAACAGTCAGCAGGCTGTCTCTGGCCACGCCCCCTACACTCGGTCCGGCCCCTGGCTTTTCCTGAATTCTGATTCCTTTAGATAAACATTGACTTCATTGATATTGTTATTGATTTATCGACAGACCATCATACGTTTTAGACGTTATAATAACAACACTCTATTGATCCCCAAAGAGAGAAATTCTCTCCTTGCCTGCCCCCTCTTACTGTCCATGATACACAAGCACATATGTAGAAAAACGTCAGCTTGGAAGCCAAGGCTGGACTTAACCTACTCCTTAGGGTTCAACTGGAAACTGCCCCATGGCCGAGCGGTCTAAAGCCTCCTGCGCAGCGAAAATGGCCTTTCAAAGTAAGGGGTATTCTGTTCTCCGAAGTAAGGCGTGGGTTCGAATCCAACTTCCGACAAAAGTTCTTCAATCGCTACAGCAGAATTTGAGCCACTGATCAGCTTTAATTGCTTTGTTTTATTTTTGCGTTTCAGGCAAAACTACATAACACTTAAAGACACTACGGGCATGTAAATGGAGAACGAAATTATAGTTATACCGAATCTCCTACACACAATACCAAGGTTACCAACTTTGGTCAGCTGACCGGAGTGAGACGTTCAATTCCCGTAAGATTTCTTTGCGCCAGCCTGAGAGTCTGAAAACACGTCACACCAGATGCATGAGAGATGGAAACCTGGGATATTCAGTCGAATCAGATCAAATATGATGCTAAGTTAGTACTAAGTTAAAATATGTTCCGGACTTGTAACATGCACCCATGATTTGGAACAGTCAGCAGGCTGTCTCTGGCCACGCCCCCTACACTCGGTCCGGCCCCTGGCTTTTCCTGAATTCTGATTCCTTTAGATAAACATTGACTTCATTGATATTGTTATTGATTTATCGACAGACCATCATACGTTTTAGACGTTATAATAACAACACTCTATTGATCCCCAAAGAGAGAAATTCTCTCCTTGCCTGCCCCCTCTTACTGTCCATGATACACAAGCACATATGTAGAAAAACGTCAGCTTGGAAGCCAAGGCTGGACTTAACCTACTCCTTAGGGTTCAACTGGAAACTGCCCCATGGCCGAGCGGTCTAAAGCCTCTTGCGCAGCGAAAATGGCCTTTCAAAGTAAGGGGTATTCTGTTCTCCGAAGTAAGGCGTGGGTTCGAATCCAACTTCCGACAAAAGTTCTTCAATCGCTACAGCAGAATTTGAGCCACTGATCGGCTTTAATTGCTTTGTTTTATTTTTGCGTTTCAGGCAAAACTACATAACACTTAAAGACACTACGGGCATGTAAATGGAGAACGAAATTATAGTTATACCGAATCTCCTACACACAATACCAAGGTTACCAACTTTGGTCAGCTGACCGGAGTGAGACGTTCAATTCCCGTAAGATTTCTTTGCGCCAGCCTGAGAGTCTGAAAACACGTCACACCAGATGCATGAGAGATGGAAACCTGGGATATTCAGTCGAATCAGATCAAATATGATGCTAAGTTAGTACTAAGTTAAAATATGTTCCGGACTTGTAACATGCACCCATGATTTGGAACAGTCAGCAGGCTGTCTCTGGCCACGCCCCCTACACTCGGTCCGGCCCCTGGCTTTTCCTGAATTCTGATTCCTTTAGATAAACATTGACTTCATTGATATTGTTATTGATTTATCGACAGACCATCATACGTTTTAGACGTTATAATAACAACACTCTATTGATCCCCAAAGAGAGAAATTCTCTCCTTGCCTGCCCCCTCTTACTGTCCATGATACACAAGCACATATGTAGAAAAACGTCAGCTTGGAAGCCAAGGCTGGACTTAACCTACTCCTTAGGGTTCAACTGGAAACTGCCCCATGGCCGAGCGGTCTAAAGCCTCCTGCGCAGCGAAAATGGCCTTTCAAAGTAAGGGGTATTCTGTTCTCCGAAGTAAGGCGTGGGTTCGAATCCAACTTCCGACAAAAGTTCTTCAATCGCTACAGCAGAATTTGAGCCACTGATCGGCTTTAATTGCTTTGTTTTATTTTTGCGTTTCAGGCAAAACTACATAACACTTAAGAGGTGCAGGATGATCTGTCTTGCTCTCGCGAGGTTTTTGTACGACGTGACATGGTGACATAATGCAGCGGACGATAAAAATCTAACCACAATGCATTGCGTCAGGACCAGAATGTATTGCTTTAAGCCAGCGCTGTATGTGGGTACATGAAGTGGAAAGCACCCAATAACAAACATAACATTTAAAAAAAATCTACAAACTAGTGGGAATATAAAATAAAATAAATGTGTCTGGGCAAATTGGTAAGTTAAATTAAATCGTTTTAAGCAGTGTTAAGCAGTGTGTGGTTTTAAACACGAGTAGCATGTACCGTGTTGACGGCGCATGAACGTATCTTGGCAGCACATGTAAAACTTAGATTTGCAAGCGGGATGTGAAACAGCATTTAGGTGTTTAAAACAGCAATAGAGTGCGTGTTTGTTCACGCAGTTACAATGTTTAGTTGTTATTTCTGTGGAACATCAGTGCAAACCCTTAGGGAACATGTTTTACATGTCAAACTTCACCGTCATGAACCACGATGCGTGTTCAAGTGTGGCGCTACAGATTGCCACAATACGTTTCGTTCATATGGGGAATTTAAGGCTCATTTTTACCGTAAACATAACACAGATTCATATATTGATACTACAAATGCCCTTACGGTGTTTACGTGTAATATGTCTATGTGCCAGCGCCAATGTCGCGATGTCAGATCACTAACAGCTCACTTAAAGGAACATATAGCCGAAGGACGTGTTGTGACATGTCCGGTGACAGGATGCGACCATACGTTCACTGTGAGATCGTCGTTTACAGCCTACATGTCCAGGAAACACAGACAATGTTCTGTGGACAGTATAAGAGATCTTTATAAGGAGACAGTTTCTCAGTTTCTTGAAACTGAACCGTTAGTTACAGGCCCTACAGAGAGATTTAGTGAGACTGATGAAGGTGAAGTCCATCTTACAGAAAATTTCAGTGACCTTTTTCTTAGAAATATTTCTCTTTTCTACTTGAAATTACATGGGCAGTTTCTTCTGCCAGCATCAACTATACAAAATATTATTGAAGAGATGCTAAGCATACATGAACTAGGACAGACATATACTTTGAATAAATTAAGTGCATTCCTGAAAAGTGACTTAACTGAATTAACAGATGAGGTTATTGGTAGTATATGTGATGTTGTGAAGGAATCTGACCTTTTCACCATTAGTCATGAAGGACCAATGAGGACCAATTTTTCAAGAACTAGGGCTTTTAAACAGATGTTTAGATACACAGAACCTGTAAAGTTGTACTTAGGAAGGGATGAAACAAGGTCACAGAGGTTTGCCTACTATGTTCCATTGAAAGACACTTTGAGACATTTACTGGAGTCAGACTTATGGCAGAATTGTGCTGCACAGGGTACATACGTACCATACACTGATGTGCTTTGTGATGTCAGTGATGGTCAGGTATATAAAAACAATGAGTTCTTTTCTCAAAACCCATCATGTCTAAAACTAATTCTATATCAAGATTCTTTTGAGGCGGTGAACCCATTAGGTTCAGCAAAAAGCAGCACAAAGTAGTAGCTGTATATTTGTCTCTGGCTAATTTACCACCTCATCAAGTACAGACCACATGTCACTTGTAATGCTGTGTCAGGAAAAAGACTTCAAACACTTTGGCCATGACAAAGTTTTCTCAAGGCTCATTGCAGACTTAAAAGACCTGGAAGACAATGGAATAACGGTGGCAGAGGAAAAAGTTAAAGGGACTGTTTTGTGCATTGCAGGGGACAATTTGGGGTCTCATAATATCGGTGGATTTACAGAAAATTTTAGTTTTTCTGAATATTTCTGCAGGTATTGCCGGACAACCCGAACAGATTTTCAAACAGATCCAAATGCATTTTACAGTCTGAGGAACAACAAAACGTTGAAGGTATAATATCTGAGTTTTAATTCATTGAATTACTTCGATGTTTGTATGCCTGGCCTGCCACCTTGTTTAGGCCATGACATTTTTGAGGGTATCCTTTCCTATGATTTAGCCCTTTACCTGAAGTACTTCATCAAGCAGAAAAAGTGGTTCACTTATTCAATTCTGAATAGACGCATTAAGAAATTTAAGTACAGTGGCTCTGATGTGTTGAGTAAGCCATGTGCAGTAAACTCCAATGGAGTAAAGCTTTATGGTCAGGCTGTTCAGAACTGGAATTTTCTAAGACTTCTTCCTGTGATCATGTGTGACAAGGTGAAAGAGCCCACAGATGATGATTGGCAGTTGACCCTTCAGCTAAAAGACATTGTGGAGCTGATTTGTGCACAGAAAATTTTATTGCCAGAGGTTGCATACCTTGACGTTCTTATCCAAGAATATCTTGCTTGTAGATTTTCTTTCTTTCCAGGACATAGGTTAAAGCCTAAGCATCACTACTTGCGACACTACCCTGCACTGATTTTAAAGTTTGGTCCTTTGATCAGGTTGTGGACAATGCGATTTGAAAGTAAATAAGGCACCATGGCAACAACAGTCAGAACAGCATCCAGTTCACAGCTAGTTTTAAAAATTGCTTTAACGCAGAGTGATTACAGGAAATAGGTGTACTGCTTAATATTAATTAAATTATTAAAATGTGCTAATAATAGACATATTTGTCAGTCAGACATTGTGCTTTTTAAAGAGCAGAAGGGATACATTAAATTACGATTATATTGTCCTTACTGTATATATTTTTACATTTTTCCCCTCAATGATATAAATATTTTCCCCCCTGACATATAATCAGTGTAAGCACACAAACACATTGGCCGGTTATCCTATTCATTCAGTTCCACGGACAGTGACCTGTGTTACTGTGCTGTGACATCTGGTTCCTTCATTGGCTCTGTATATTTCTATAAATGACTAAATGGCTCTGTTGTAGAAATTTCCAGCCAGAGACTTGGTTCCTATATAACGAGAAGATTTTATTTTTACTCGGACTGAGAAGCTACAGAAAATCATCTCTGCATGTGATCTCCCCTTTACTGCTCAAGCAGAGCACACGCACATCAGCAAGTGTCAAGGCAGCAAGTGCATACAAACAACTTCTCAGGACAGTTATAGGGCCTTCAGGAGGAACCAAACTGCTGCCTCATTCAGAGATACCATTGTTGCAAGACTTGCACTAAAACATTCTGAGCACTTGGGCATATTTAAACAAAGTAGTATGGCACCTGTGTCAGAATCCATCCCTGCCTTGTCCTGTTCACATGTCACTGGCCATCCTATTCTCTCCTCTGTCTTGTACCCCTTAGCCCATAGTGTGTTTGCCTGCTCATAAGGCCACCATGTGGCTTAACGGGTCAAGTGGTTCCTGACTCCCCTTTTAGTTGTGGGTTTTGAGGATATCACAGGGTCTGTGTTTTCATGATTGTCCCCCAGGCCACCATGCAGCTCAGCCCAGGATTCTCCACCCATTCTACCTTTACTCCTTCAGCCGCATACACGAGTCAGGCCTAGGTTATTCAAATTTCGTCCTGCCAAATTTACTGGACAGGAAGTGGACACTGCAAATGAATATGTGAATACTCCAATACCTACATCTTTACAAGTTACATTAAGGGGTTTGGTACAGTAAATGGTTGTGAGGTGGGATTTCTTCTTGATGTCTGTTTGTAGCCCGTCCACCAGCAGCTGCTGCTGTATTTATCACACCAAGCAGGGAACGTATATTGCTAAGTTTTTCTTAGTTCAATTACACTTGACTAAGCTAATTAAGCTGGCTATGTTGTTTACATTCAGAAGGATGCCGCCATATTGGGTTATACACAGATGCCACAATAGCTCACACTCACATTCCCTCTTCATTATTTTTCTAAATACACTCTATCCTGCCTTGTCACCTGCAACAAGATCTCACTCCCTGTATCGAGTAAAGTCTTTCTAATGGTTGAGCAGATTTCTGCTTCTCTCCTAACCATGGACATCCAAAGTAAGATGAAGCAAAATGTTAGGGAATTTGACAACACATGGTTACTCTTTTGGTAACAGTGACTTTGGTTTTATTTTGATAGATGTAAACCACATAATATGGTCTTAACCTTGTTTTCTGTCCTAAAAGCAAACTTTTGTGTTACAGGAGAAAAGTGCACAGCTGCTCAGATCAACCCCAGCTAATCAGCGCATATGGGAATCTTTTCAAAATACCATGTGAGTCTAAATACCATCTAAAGTAATATAAGCTCTTTAGATGACGCTCAAATAATCAATTCCCATCAACTTGGTGTCAGAACACAAACTCGGTGGCAAAAAAGTGAAGCACAACAGACTAAGTTGTGAAAATGAAATCTGCATGTGATGAAAGGGCATGTGACAGTATCTCGATGATTATAATATCAGATCAAACGGAGTTGGCGGTATGGCCACACTGCTGGTCCCATGTCAGTAGGGTATAGCACACCCCTGGGCCCGGATACCACTAGGATGTCACTGGTGTACCACTGTGCCGTCAGAGTGTGGTGTGTCACTCCACAGTGTTGGCAGGATTGCTCTTCTCCCTGCGGCGCCACCATACGCACACGACGGTCATCTGTGGTACTGCAGAACTGAGATGTATCGCTGAACATGGTAGGACGCCAGTCGTCATCAGTCCATGCCTCCCAGTGACTACACCACTCCAAACGCAACCGTTTCTGTGCTATTGTGAACGGCAGCCTATGCATGGGACGGTGAACCCGTAGTCCAGCTGATGCCAGTCATCGCGACACGATGATATAGGGTGTTGTAGAGAGTCCAGTAGCTGTGTCCATATATCAGGCGCAGGTGTCATGGGGATCTGTGATGCTTGGAGCACAATCCAACGATCCTTCCTTGGCGTGGTCTGTCTTGGATGACCAGAAACTTCACGACGTGTGTGGATGCCTCACGTGCCCATTGGTTTCAATATCAGGCGACTGATATCCGCATGGCCCACATGCAGTTGCACCATATGACCATCTGGCTTCATGCAAACCCGCAATGCAACCCTATCAAACTCCGTCAAGTGCTGTTAACTGGCTAATGTGACTACGAGGCATCCTGTGTCTGGTAATTAAACATGCCAACTCCTTGCAATTCTAATCATTTACATATCCATCACTGGTCTGCACGTGTACCAAATTACATCTAAATTGGATAGTTCTGGGTTTTCAACTTTTTTTTCCCTGAGTGTATATGCCCTTCACTGATGAGAAATTCATCAACATCTAAGTCCTACATTCATGTACAATGCATATTAAATGAATATTTTGTCACTATTAGTCTTGATGTATCATTCTTTGAATGCACTCAATTGAATCATGGACAGTGGTTCCACATGGTAAAAAAATGAATATTCTGAAAAGGAAACATCCTTCTTCGGTTGATACATTCACTTTGTATTCTGAGAAGGTTTTTCCCTTGATTGCCTTGTACAGTATGTCTAGTGTGTTTTTTGGTATGAATGTGGCATTAATCATACAATGAAAAAAACACTGACTTGTAGTGAACATGTAAAACAAAAACATGCAGTGTCATCTATCCATTTTTCAAACCGCTTATCCTATTGGGTCACGGGGGGTCCGGAGGCAGGGAACAACCCAGGATGGGGGGCCAGCCCATCACAGGGCTCACTCACACATGCACACCTATGGTTAATTTAGCGACTCCAATTAGTCTCAGCATGTTTTTGGACTGTGGGGGGAAACCGGAGTACCTGGAGGAAACCCCACGACGACATGGGGAGAACATGCAAACTCCGCACACATGTGATCCAGGCGGAGACACGAACCCGGGTCCCAGAGGTGTGAGGCAACAGTGCTAACCACTACACCACCATGCCGCCCCCATGCAGTGTCATATATAACTGAAATAAGAAATGCTGGATTGCCTGAGTTGCATGCGTGTGTGTTTTTTAATATGGGCAACATGGTTCCCTGAGATGCCTCAGTGTTGCTCACCTCCATCTCTAACACACAGCCTCAGAAATGATTTTAAAACTACTGAAAGAAATAATTGGCTACACTGCAGCTCCACTGTTTTGTTTGGCACCCCTGCATGTCCTGCATTGTGTGGGGAAAAAAGTTGAAGGCTGTGTTACATACTGTAACACAGCTAGAATGCAAAAACACTTTATACTTCACATAAGATGGTGGACCTTATTGACAAAGGCAAATTTGTGTTGACCCCAGCAAGGCAGCTAGCGTACTTTGCATTTCTCACTTACCCGGATGTGACAATAAAGCGCTCCACTACAGTAAACCCTGCAGACAGCATTCCCCTGGAGGATGAGGGGCAGCCACATGAGTGTGTGGCAGAGTCTTTGGTTTACACTAAACTGAGAGCAGACTTGGAGAGCTCTCCCACTGAAAATAGCGAGATGGTTTTGTTTGTGGATGGCTCATGTTGGAGAGATGGGGATGCCTTGAAGGCTGGGTTTGCTGTAGTCCAGGCACAGGGTGATGATTTTCACACTCTCGTTTCAGAGCCAGTGGCACAACCCTGTTCCGCTCAATTAGTGGAGATAAAGGCTTTGACTACAGCGTGCCGGCGAGGACAACATAAGACAGTTACTATCTACACAGACTCTGCATACGCACACGGTGTATGCCATCTCTTTGGAGCAGTCTGGAAGCAAAGGGGCTTTCGCAAAAGTGACGGCTCCCCCATTCAGCATTATAATCAGATTTTGGAGTTGCTACACACAATGATGCGTCCCAAGGTTTTGGCTATTGTTAAGTGTCAGGCCCACCGCAAAGGTCGTGATTTTGTTATTCAAGGAAATGCAGCCTCTGATGCGGCAGCCAGGGCGGCTGCGCAGGTGAGTACTGCTGATCTTTTACCTATGGTGACTACAGAGCAGGTTTCTGATCTGGTGGCCCTGCAGGAGCGGGCGGGTCCCTATGAGGCCTCAGTGTGGCTAAAAAGGGGGGCCTCTAAGGATGCTAATGGTCTGTATCGCAACTATGAGGGACTTTTGGCTGCACCTCTGTCTCTGGTGAATATTTTGATAACGGATGCGCATGGTCTTGACCATTGCGCACGGGGGGAGGAGTTAAGGAAAATTACACAACAAGCTGCAAGCAATGATGGATGCAAGGTTGTCAGAATGTGAATATGAGGTGTGCATTAAGAACAATGTACGCAAAGCAATCACGGCCCCAGTAGGGCACATTCCAGTGCCTGAGGGACCGTTCAGACACTTGTGGTGGACTATGTGGACATGGGAAAAACAGCATATGGAAAGCGATATATGCTTGTGATTGTGGACAGGTTCAGCAGATGGGTGGAGACAATACCGTCCAAGGACATGGGGGCGATGACAGTGGTGAAATTCCTGATCAGAGAGTCCGAGGTTTGGGATCCCAACTGAAATAAGCTCTGATAATGGAGCTGCCTTTGTGGGGAAAGTTAAAAGTTAGTGGTTTAACAGCTGAGAATAAAACAAAAGTTGGCATGTGTGTATCACCCTCAGTTGCAGGGTATGGTGGAGAGAGTGAATGGCACACTTAAGCAGAAGCTGAATAAGATTTGCACCACCATGAAAATGAACTGGGTGGATGCCCTGTCAACAGCCTTGATGGCATATCGGATGGAAACGCACAGGTGATGCATTTGTCTCCGCATGAAATGCTGACTGGGAGACCTATGCCTGGATCGACTTGAGGGGGCGTATAAGGGACCCAGCCTAGATCAGCTGGGGGATGAATTAAAGTTGTACATGAGGACTTTAACCAAAATACACAAAACTATTTCCAAACAGGAAAAGGAGAAAGCACAGAAAGAAGACACAGACCAGGAGGAGCCAGTCATCTTTCCCGGAGATAAAGTCTACCTGCGAGTGTTCCGGTGAAAGTGGCACGAGCCCCGACGAAAGGGACCCTTCAAGGTGACACGAGCCACAGCAACAGCGGTGCAGGTAGAAGGGAGTAATACGTGGTACCATTTGAACCACTGCACTAGAGTACCGCACGAAAGACAGAGTCACTGAAAACTACACAGAGGATGCAGCTGCCCTTGACTCAGATGGCCCTGATGGAGCTCCCAGAGGAGCTCCACAGCTTGGGGTGGAGTCAGTTTCAGGATCAGAGCAGAGTGAGGGCCAAGAGGGAGCATCGCAAGCAGACCAGCCACTCCAGACAGGACACGAAGCTGTGGGTTCTGGTACGGCTGACAGCAACGATGTTAGTGATGCTAATGATTTATCAGGCCCTTCAGGTCTGGGTGCACAGCAGGACCACAGGTCAGGTGAGCACAGGACAACTGACTTCACTGACTCAGCCTGGTCCTTTGATGCTGAATAACCTCTCAGATTACAGTGAGCGAAAGCGGAGAGAAATGGGGGGAGATATGGGAGTGAGGAGAGTGAGCAAATTTTAGAAGGATGCCCAGGATGAAGTAGACCTGGATGGGTTAGCAAAACGTACACTTGGAAATTGGTGGTATAAATGGGCTAAGTATACCGCCACTTCATTAGGGCAGGAGGGGTGTGTGTTGTGTGCAAGTCCTGACCCTTCAGTTAGGGTTGTCCCGTTCCCATACACTAATAAACAGTGTGAAGAATGGGAAATGGAGAGGAGTATGAGATTCTGGAAGAGTCTGTGTCAGGAGGGGCAGGCCCCTAAGAAAGTGCAGGCCCACATCTAACCAGACGGAGCGCATACCGTACTGCCCATATCAGCGTCTGATATATCAGGGAAATACTAAATATGCATAGAGGGTGGAAAAGCATTGTGGGCAGTTTAAGCCCTGGGAAGGAGGTCAGCAAGATATTATGGCGAACAAATTGAGTTTTTTTACAGCAAATTTTCCTCTCTTCATGTTGTCCCTACTGCGCAGATTAATCGTCCCATGTGCCTGCCAGCAAATATTGCTCCTTTACCTGCCGAATGCTGCCTAATTTTAATGCTGCAATTGAAAGGCTTCAAACATGATATGGGTGTGTGGGTTCTTACTAAAAAGTTATAATTCAAGTAGCCTCAATAACAGTCCATTTTGATGGCAGGTACCTGAAAGTACAACTCTGGAGGACCTTGAGAAGTGAAAGACACCTCTGCTTGACTTCATGGCCAATGCAGGTTGTCTGAGGCCTATCCGGTCAATAAGAGATGGGAATCTGCTGGAACATGACATTGTCACGTTTCAGGTCATCCACAGGGGTCAGGGTCCATTTCAGAGGTATTCTGTGTTCTGTTTACATGTACGTTAGTTAGGATCAGAATTTTATCCTTTGACCAACATGGATCAAGTTGCTATTATTTCTTTGAATATAAACTAATAAAGTAACCAGTAACACATTGATAATTAATAAGTGAGTTATAAACACTGTCTACATTCTGCGCCACCTGTTCTGCTTTGAGCCAATCACAATTACTGCTGACCAGATGGAAGATCTTTTCAGCATTCATCTGTCTCCAGAAGGTAGCAACAAGAGAGTTGCTGAGGAAATAGACTCTCCAGAAGGTAATGACCATCTCCAGGATGCAGAAGGTACTTTAATTGACCGTATAGTGTAGAAGTAAATGTTGTTTTTGTAAAACAAAATATACATGTATAACAAAAAACACTGTAGCTAAAGTTAAATCCTCTTACTGGACAATCACCTATTTTAAATCGCTCTTCAGTTTTATCCGTTTTCCAAACCTCTTATCCTTCTGGGTCACGGGGGTCGGGAGCCCATCCCAGAAGCAATGGGCACGAGGCAGGACACAACCCTGAATGGGGTCAAGCCCATTGCAGGGCACACTCACACACCATTCACTCACACATGCACACTTACGGGCAATTTAGCAACTCCAATTAGTCTCAGCATGTTTTTAGACTGTGGGGGAGAACCGGAAAACCCAGAGGAAACCGCACGATAACATGGGGAGAACATGCAAACTCCACACACATCTGACCCCGGCGGAGACTTGAACCCGGGTCGCAGAGGTGTGAGGCAACAGTGCTAACCACTGCACCAGCATGTCGCCCCATCCTATTAAGCTTATTGTTCAGAATTAAAAATGGGGTTATTAAGAAAGAGTAGCCTCCTATAAAATAGCCCAGCACTCCTCCCTCCAGGCCAAGAATATTTTCTTTATGGTCCAGTTCAAAATAATATCAACTGCAGAAATACGGAGCACATGTAATTTATCTGTATTTTAGATGGTAGACGAGTGGCTGGGTGACGTCGTGGCTGGATGACTTGCAGTGTAGCTTGTTATCTGTGCGTTCTGGACAGGCTGCTGACTTCTGATTACTTTTGCCATTTGGTTCGATGTTACGTCATTTCCAGGTGTGTCGGTGCCCAGTATGAAGCTAATCGCCGCATTATAGTTATGAAAAGAAGACAGAATAGCAAAGAAATTGAGGCAGAATTAATTCAACAAAGTATTAAAAATATTACTCAAGTAGATGAATCGCTTCTTGAGACTGAAGGCGACTGTATTTGCACGAACGAGCGTCGAAAAGAAATGCATTATTGTCGCGTTTAAATGAAATAGTAGTAAGTGTCACATTTGCGACGTATTACAGGAGGATGTTAATCTTAACTTTGACTGTAAAATATCATAATAAACAAGAAATGTGAGTTTTTAGTCTGCTTAAACAAGACTACCGATGTTACAGCGAGCGGACGCTGCTGCCGCGCAGGAGAAGCGAAGCGACATTGCCTTTAAAATGAGAGATTACATTCCGTGGCAGGGGGACAGTTTACAGCACGACACCGGCATTAGGCAGCAGGATGGGTGGGTTAGGTGATCTCCCAGACTGAAAGGGATTCTGGGGACTCAGGGGACAGTGTCGCCCTGAGGGACTGAGGGCCACGTCAGAGGGGGCCTGATGTAGAGGGGCCCAGACAAGGGATGGCTGATGTAGAGGAGCCAGGTGTGGAGGTGCCACATATTGAGGAACCCTGGTGATCACACTACAGGGGGCCAAATGTTGGTGGGCCAAGAGGAAGTGGCTGGGGAGTAGAAAGCATAGATGTCTTGGAGGTGGGTAGACTACAGAGATTTATGCACCCCGGGATTCCCTCAAGTGCCTCTCAGATCTAGGATGGCCAATACTCGGTCCTCCCCAGGAGTGAGAGGATGCAGACTGGCTCCCCCCAGCCCTCCTCACCGGCTCCCTCCAAAGAGCTGTAGCCCTCCTTTTGGTGATGCCGACATCGTCCCTGCACTTCCCCCTCACACCCTCTGCCATGCGGCAGCAGCCATGGCCCACAGAATGTATCTTTTTCTTTGATCTCTTGCTATTTTCCTGGCATATTTTTGTGTTTTGCTAACATGCATCATGGTACAGGAAACGTACCCCAGAGCAGGACTGTAGACTAAACCATTTTCAGGAAGGGTAGGTGTGCTTGGGGTGAAAAATAACTTTAAATTAATTGATGAGATATATTAATTTTATCTGTATTATTTTGAATAAATACAGCCCCCCCGCATATTTATGACTGACCCACAAACTCACACACTGTCCACGGATGAGAACAGCGCAGACCCTGCACAGTGAAGGTTGGCAACTCCTTCCAATTTTATAGCCCAAACCACAAGTAAAAGATACCCAAAATCAGACCCTTCATAAACTTTTCTATCTCCAAAAATACTCCATAATGCTGCTTAAAATTAAGCAATGCACGCACAAGTTAAAGCTCTTTTCTTTGTAATGAATGAGGAAAGAAATAGTTTTGGATAAAGAAATGAATTAGTCTTTTTTTTCATGTGAGCATCCTCCTGCAGCATTTAAATATGGAAAAGTGGCTGATGGATGGACCTGTATTAAATTTGGGTGGGCCTGAGTGAAGCTCATTACCCTACATTTTCTTATATAGGCTTAGATATTTACAACATGGTGACTGCAACAATAATACACCCACGACTGTGGTGTTCTACCTAAAGAGCACCACTAGAGGGAGCTCACACATTCTGTCGTACTTGCCACAGTAACAGCAGTGATGTGCAGGAACAGAGTTAGAAGCCGGTAATACATATAAAAAATGTAATTTCATTAATCTGAATGGGTGGGCCCAGCAGAGCTCACCCAGGCCTATCTATAGCTCTGCCTCTGCATCAGTCCATCTCTTTGCAGTCCAAATTGTACATCTACCAAACTGGACAGAAAATTTACAACCATTCTGTTTGGTGGTCAGATTTAAGGAATGTCACATTAGTAAATTCACGTTCTACATGAACATCTGAAATTGCCAGAGACAAAATCGGCAGTACAGGCAGACCAATGTCTTTGAAACTCCTTTTTCCTTCAGCACCCTCATACTGCAAAACCTCAGTCCAAAATTCTCCATGTTGGTCTTCTCTTTGAAACTGCAACAGGAGAGCTCTCTCCACTGGTTTTATAATTCACGAAGGGAACAGGAAAGGCCCTCTTTTGGTAGGCTGCCTACTGCAGGCTCTCTTACCCGGGGATGAGGCATCTCCAGCTTACTCAAGTGACTCTGGAAATTGCATATGATACTGTGTCTGGAAGCAGTCCATGCTGCGCTTAGGAATGACGTCTGTTTTGGTGTAGAATTGAATGTGGAATTTACTGTAAATACCTAGCAAAAAAAAAAAGCTGCCAGAAAGGTATTGCAAAATTGCTGTTAATCACTGTAAAACCCCCAGCTCCATGGGTGTCCCTACAGGTGGCTGCCCTTTGCTGCCAGGTTTGCTGTTACCTTTGTCTGTGCCCGTGTGTCAAGTAGAGCAAGATGGGGTAGGTGAAAAGAGAATTTCCCCAAGGGGAGTAACAAAGCATCTTCATTTCATTTAGAAAATAATTACAAAATGTCTTTTACAGGTTTTGTCCTATGTAAATTACAGCAATTGTCTTTTTTAAACAGAAAAATAACAATTAACTGTAATCTAGTTTAAAATATTATCTTGTATTCTATTCAAAATATAGAAGTTACCTAGCAACTGGAATTGGCAATAAATGCTATTAATACTCCACAATACTGAATGTTGTTGTAGAATGCTTTCCAAGTTAATTTTTGTATTTTACATTTGCAGCTATGCAATCTATGCATATTGTTAAGTGGTTTAAATGAGACTAAGACGAAAATGACAGCCTGAGACAGAGACCCACACAGAGCAAACTCACATTAACTGGAATGACATTAACTTGAAAATTTCAGGATAATCTTAAGAACATAAGAACATAAGAACTATACAAACGAGAGGAGGCCATTCGGCCCATCAAGCTCGCTTGGGGAGAACTAAACTAATAGCTCAGAGTTGTTAAAATCTTATCTAGCTCTGATTTAAAGGAACCCAAGGATTCAGCTTGCACTACATTATCAGGAAGGCTATTCCATACTCTGACTACACGCTGTGTAAAGAAGTGCTTCCTTAAATCCAGCTTGAAATGTTCTCCCGCTAATTTCCACCTATGGCCACGAGTTCGTGTATTTAAACTAATGCTGAAGTAACTGTTTGGTTGAACAGCATCCAAACCTGTTAGAATCTTATATACCTGGATCATGTCCCCCCTCAGTCTCCTTTGCTTGAGACTGAACAGATTTAGCTCAAGTAACCGTTCCTCGTATGACATTCCTCTAAGACCAGGAATCATTTTTGTGGCCCTACGCTGCACCTTTTCTAAGGCCACAATGTCCTTTTTAAGATATGGTGACCAAACCTGCACACAATATTCTAGGTGAGGTCTCACCAAGGAATTGTATAATCTTAGCATTACCTCCCTTGACTTAAACTCCACACACCTGGAGATATACCCCAACATCCTATTGGCCTTTTTTATTGCTTCCTCACACTGGCGAGAATGGGACATGGAAGCATCAACATACACACCAAGGTCTTTCTCATGATCAGCTACCTTTATTTCAGTGACACCCATGAAATACCTGTACTTTATATTTCTGCTCCCTAGATGGAGTACCTTACATTTATCTTCACACCCGTTAACCACTTGATGGAATTCAACTTAGTCAGAGTTGCAACAAAGTCAAGTATTTTATGAATAACTATGAATAAAATGACAGCCTGAGACAGAGACCCACACAGAACAAACTCACATTAACAGGAAAGATGACATTAACATGAAAATGAGTTGCAACAAAGTCAAGTGTTTTTAAAACTGACCATATTCTAGGCTTAAAGGCCCAATTTGAAATCAGGACTGGACATAGAAATCTATTCAGAACAACATTACATTAATGTTAGAATAATGTTATATTTTTTGCTGGTCTGTGTTAATGTAATACAACAACTCTGTTCTAATAGCTCCCTGTTACTTTAATGCTGCATGTGTGTGTAATTTATAGCAAGTTAGGCAAGCTACAGATTCAACCATTAAACTGCATTTTCATTCCACATTTTTTGACAGTTCTGTCCAAAAACATATTCCACCAAATCAGCCGTAACAAATTCCAATAACTTCAACCTTCAAATGTATTAAAGTTGATCTTTTTCAGTGTGTTCCTAAATCTTACGGTATAAGCAAAAGGTATAAATAAAAGATTAAGAACAATTTCCATTCGAATAGTGGAGAAGAGTCCTCATCTTTTGTACATGTGTCATGCTCAGAGTCCATCAATCGCCTGAGGAGAGAGGAGATGTGAGGATTGACTGAGTTGTTCTTCTCAGGCATCGTCCCACTTCTTTGGTTTACAGTCTTCATGCTGCTGCTTGGATTGATTCCAATGAAACAGTTGAAACCGCAAAATCACATGAATAAAACTTACGCTGACCCTCACTGAAGCAGCCTGGTATCTGTTTCATACCTCACTTTACAACACACAGGACTTTTTTTTTAACAATTTAAAGGCACAAGTTATTTTACTTCATGGCCAACCCATGTTTGCTAGTTTAATGGCAGAAAAATAGTCAAAGCCAGGCGCCTGGTCCACAAGGGTTGTACTCAGTCACTGGTGTATTTAGGGTGTAAACATGCTATAAACTAATTTTTTCAAACAATTTCTTTAAGAGCTACATGCGCTTGCACCTTGGTGAATTGCTATTATAATGGTGGACTTGCCAGGTAGAAGAAAAGAATAGAGGTCTGCATTCCCGTGGAACCGATGGCAATAAAGTGCTATCAAAAGTTTCATTTTTGAATGTGGGAGCATGGGGGGGGGGACAAGTGATATGTTTACAGGAAAAAAGAATTAAAACAAATGTATTTTTTTGTTATCAAACAATTATTTATTTGCATGAGTGAATAGAAAATTACATTAACTCCCTATAACGCCACATGTATCATATTTAAGACCTCTACGTCAGTAATACGATTATCCCTTTCCTCAAAAACCTGGTGTATATAATGATATACCTGTATTCTGCCCTCTGGTGGATGACCTATGTAGTTCAGATGGAAAACGTCTTTTTTTTTTCAAGAATCACTGACGGCTGCAAACACGTTGTAGCCGGCAGGATTTTCATGGGATAAGAAGTCCTATTTTGGGAACAGTTACAGTAAGCGCAATGTAGCGAAAATTAATTATATTTCAAAATGAGTCTTTATTAGTGTGAACTAACTAATAATAACTTAATATATCATGAAATATTTTATAGAAAAACGTGCTGAAAATGTGTGTATCAAATATGATACTACGGGTATGAAAATGTATTATATTTGTCAGTGCATCAGGTGTTGTTTTAGTCAATTTCTTGATTAAATTTTATACCATAATACAAACAACAATTAATATATAACCGGTACGAGTAGCGACCATATAGCTGAAAAGGGGACCTTTATTTTGATACCCCGAGGGGATTTTTATGATGATATGGGGCGCGGTATTCCATCAGATTTATACCCGCATAATCTCGCGATTCGAATCGAAGTACTGTTTGGTCTTGGAGGTTTCTTGGGAAGAGGGAGTGCGGCAAGTAGCCTAGTCTTCCTCTGGATAAGGCGGACCACTCTTCGTGAAGTTTTGGGGCATTGATGGTGAGGGACGAACGCATTTGCCCAAAGGCACAAGGGGGTGAAGTCGTGTATCCAGAACAAGATTGTTTGCAAAGACAAGGTATGGGTTTTATCTTTTTCCTAACATAGTTAATTGCTATTGAGTCGGACATAGTTTTAATTATTGACTGACGCGATGGTAATATATAAAAGAGCGACCGGAGGTGAAAACCTGATCGGCTGGTGTGAGTGCGGGTCCTCTGGAGGTAGATAAACGCTTTTGCTGTGTGGGATACATGTTGGTTTTATGTTTATTATGAGGAATGGAGTGTGGGTTTTGTAATTTCTGTTTTGGCATTTGCAGGAAACCGCAACCTTTGGGGAAAGTTGTACCCACTGTTTCTCTTCCCCTCTTTTAGGGCGCAACGTATATACTGCCTTTGTAAAATTATCTGCGAACGATACACATGTATAACTCCGCTGAGACCGTGGACTTTCTCGGGTGACTCTGTCCGTACCCTCTAGCAGGCTGTCCCTGGGCTTATTAGTTGGAGCCTGGGACCAGTGCTCTGACGACCCCAGTGTGCGTATTGGAGTGGATTTGCTGTGCGCTGTCGGTATTGGTTTTTATTTTGTTCTGCAGTGAGGACTATTTTGTTGTTTTGAGTATATGGTATTTTGATTTGTTTAAACCAGGGGTGCTAATCGAGCAATAGGGTCCCAGCCTGCTGTGAGGATATCTCTGGCTGCCCAGTGGCGCGGGCCGGGGTTTTAAACTACCTACTGGGGGATATACTTCACCAGTGGAAACATCAACCAGGTCACCGGGAGTTATTGAACCCTCCCCTTTTTGTTGCGATTGTTAATAAAACCAATAAATACTTTTATGATCCAGCCCTAATCTCTCCTGTGTGCTCGCTTTGGATACCGCTTGATTAGGGGGGTACTCGCTCAAGGTCACAAATATAATACTCAATTTTAAGCTTGATTATTTCTTCCAGTATTCGTTTTGAGAATTTGACGTTTATGCTGTTTTGTCTTGTTTGTCTGTTTTGTCCATGCGGGGCGACGGAACACCAGCGACGTCCATTGTGTCCGTGTGATTCACTTTTACTCTCGCACCATGTTTTGTCTTGTTTATAAAGAATTACGGCAGGATAGCTGTGCAGAATCTTTATTGAATGACACGGAGTTTATGTTGTACTCCGTACAGGCAGGTAGAACTACTCCGACTGAGTCTCAGCGAGTATGCATAAACAGATCACGTGTGCATTAACCAATCAACATAAAGCTTCTATTTAACACGTACACATCATTTAAATAATCAATTCTGTGTCTAACAAATTATGCAATATTTTCTGCACGAATATTACACACTCTATGCAGGATTTTGTATTGTATTAACTGTAAACTGGAATTTCTAATCAGTTTATAGGTTTTTAAACATATCTTAGACCAGAAATTGTGGTCCCAGCTGACTGATAGATCTTCCACCCATGTTGCAATGAGTCATCCATTTTAGAAAGTGTCCTGTATATTTTAGACAGTAATTTGGGGGGTTTCAGATTAAGGAATTCTGCCACACTTTGCGGTATTTGTAATTTGATTTGATTAGACCTTATTTTTTTTTTTACTATAGATTTAACTTGTTGATATTCTAAAAATCTATTCTTGCTAATCCCATATTGTTTAATATGTCAAAGGGAATAAAGTCTATTCCTTCAAATATATGTTCCAAGTATTTAATACCTTTACAACTCCAATCTGGGAAGTTTATCAATTATTGTTTAGTAGTACATCAGGGTTGTTCCAGATGGGAGTACGCTTGCATGGGATTAATGAAGACTCAGTCATTTTTAGAAACTCCCAGCACGCTGTCAGAAAAGAGCTGATACTGATGCTTTTGAAGCATTCCTGTCGTTTTGATGTTTGAGCTAATGAATGGTAAATCCGAAATCTCTATCTTATTGCATAGTGCCTGTTCTACGTCTGGCCAAGGCTCATCTAAGAGGGTATGTTTTAACCACCCTGAGATGTTTTGGAGCCTGTTGGCAAAGAAATAGTGGTGAAAGTTAGGCCGATCTAGTCCTCCTTTATCCTTAGTCCTTTGCAGTGTTTCTAAGCTAATACGTGGGGGTTCATCTGAATTCCTCTGGAAAGATAGCGGAGTCCAGAGATCTAAACCAGTCAGGTGATGTTTTGCTCGGGATCATTGCAAATAAATAATTAGTTCTTGGCAAAACCATCATTTTTATTGAGGCATCCCTTCCCATAAGTGATATGGGTAGGGACTTCCACCTAACCAGATCATCCGCTACTTTCTTTAAAAGTGGGAAATGGTCTAGTTTAGTTGAATCTGCCAGCCTAGGTGTAACATTAATTCCTAAATATTTAATATCTCCAGACTACAGTGGAGAGGAAGAATTATTCTGGAAGGAGCAATTAATTGGAAGAACTGTAGATTTTAACCAGTTTATCGAATAACCTGAGACTCTTGAGAAAGAGTTTATTAATGTAATTACCTCAGAAAGAGTGGTTTGTGAATGCTGGAGAAAAAGTAACACATCATCCGCATAAAGTCTTACCTTATGTTCTACATTCCTGCATTTAATGCCTTTAATCACTGTAGCCTGTCTAATTGCTGCTGCTAGTGGTTCAATAAAAATCGCAAACAATGAGGGGGATAGAGGACATCCGTGGCTGGTGCCCCTCTTGAGACAGAAACTGGAGGATGTTTAGTCATTCGTCCTGACGCATGCTGTTGGTGAACTATATAATATTTTTAACCAGTTTATGAAAGAGTTTCTGAAACCAAATTTGCATAAAGCTGCAAATAAAAAATTCCAGTTACTGTAACTCTATCGAATGCTTTTTCTGCATTTAGAGACAGTATTGTAATTTGAAGGTTTTTATTGCATGAATAGTCTATGTCTAGATTAAGTAATCTACGTGTATTTGTTGATGAGTGCCTCCCTTATGAAACCAGTTTGGTCAGGATGAATTATGAGAGGGGTTAACTTCTCTATTCTTTTTGAGAGAGCTTTGCAGATTATTTTAAGGTCAACGTTTATAAGGGATATTGGACGATAGCTGGTAGATACTGTAGGATCTTTGCCTGGTTTTAGCAAGAGACTAATGTTTGCAGAATTCATATTTGGTGGTAGCCGACCATTTTCCCTGGTTTCTTGCAACATTCTGCAGAATGTTGATGCCAGAATTGTCCAGAATTCTTTATAGAATTCTGCTGGAAATCCATCTGGACCTGGAGCCGTTTTATTGGGCATACCGTTCAGGGCTTCCTGGAGTTCACCTGGTGTCAGCGGAGAATCCAGTGCCATCGCTTGATTGTCTGATAATTTCGGAAGGGTTATACTATCAAGAAACTGATCAATTTCGTCTTTAGATGGGTTTATCTGTGGTGAATATAAAGATTTGTAAAAGTCCCTGAAAGTGCTGTTTTTTCTGTCAGGGTCATATACTGTATCCCCATTTCAGTCTTTAACAGCACATATAGTTGTTTTTTTCCATATTTATTTTTAACTGATCGTATCTAGCCTCGCTTGTCTCCCGTGTCTCCCTTTCCCGAATAAACCCCGATTACCCCGATCCTGCTCGTCAGCCTGGTTTTCTGAACCACCGCCCGCACGATCGCCTGTCCACCCGAACCTTCCCGTGACACATGGTTTCTTCTAAGTCCTGGATACACTTGTTTTCTCTTCTTTTTATGTGATGAGAATGAGATTATTTTACCTCTCATCACAGCTTTGCCTGCTTCCCAGAGAACAGATGCTGATGTTCCAGGCAGGTCATTATAGTCTAAATATAAAGCCCACTCTTTTTTTAAAATAGTTAATAAAATCTCCATCTTTAAGCAATGATGTATTAAATCTCCAGTTTCTACTTGGTGGAATGGCCTTCTTATTTATTAGGGTTAAAGATACAGGAGCATGATCGCTGACAGCTATAGGGTGTATCTCTGTGTCTGAAATGTCACTCAGCAGAGAGCTACTGACTAGGAAATAATCCAGATGAGAGTAAGAGTGATGGACATGTGAGAAGAAAGTATATTCCCTACGGGTGGGGTGAAGAGAACGCCATGCATCGCAAAGTCCATAGTCGCTCATGTGCTGTTTAACTATGTTTGTGGATTCCCAATTGCGCTGAGCAGCTGTACTGAGCCTGTCCATTTCTTTATTTGGTCCAAAGTTGAGGTCGCCCACAAGAACAAGTGCGCAGTCCTGGTGTTCAGAGAGTGCGGTAAAGAAAACGTGGAAGAATGAGGGGTTATCAACATTTGGACCATATATATTAACAATACATAACTTTTTGTTAAGTATAGATAATTTAATGATTATAAATCTACCCTGTGGATCTATAATTGTGTTGAGTACTGTGAAATTGACATTTTTATGTATTAGAATGGGGAGGCATGGTGATGCAGTGGTTAGCACTGTTGCTCCGGACCCCCTGCGGCCCAGTAGGATTAGCAGTTTGGAAAATGGATGGATGGATGGATATTTTTATTAATTTAATTTTGAGTATTATGGTGTTCCATGGGGGCGGCATGGTGGTGCAGTGGTTAGCACTGTTGCCTCACACCTGGGTGACCCAGGTTCGAGTCTCCGCCTGGGTCACGTGTGTGAAGTTTGAATGTTCTCCCCATGTCATCGTGGGGTTTCCTCCGGGTACTCCGGTTTCCCCCCAGTGTCCAAAAACATGCTGAGGCTAATTGGAGTTGCTAAATTGCCCTTAGGTGTGCGTGTGAGAGTGAATAGTGTGTGAGTGTGCCCTGCGATGGGCTGGCCTCCCATCCTGGGTTGTTCTCTGCCACTTGCCCATTGCTTCTGGGACAGGCTACGGACCCCCCACGACCCAGTAGGATAAGCGCTTTGAAAAATGGATGGGTGGATAGATGTATTAGAATTGCTACCCCTCTTTATTATAATAATAATAATATTATTATTATTATTATTATTATTATTAATAATAATAATAATAATAATAATAAATAAATAACTTAATTTCCCTACAGGGGATCAATAATCTTTACGCCTCCTCAACTTGCTCTTTGTGGAGTAAGTTGACCACGAAGGGCTGCCACTCATAGTGGCGCCCAGGGAGCTGGGGGTTAAGGGTCTTGCTCAAGGAGCCACAGACGTGCTGAGGCTGGGTTCGAACCTGCGACCTTCTGATTACAAGGATACAGGCTTAGCCCACTGAGCCACACGCTGCCCCCTAGTGCCCACTTTGCCTAGAGTTATAGCAGGCTGAGAACACATTGGGAAACTCGGGTGTTTTAAGTTCATCCTTTGGCAGGTCTATGAGTCTCTTGTAATAAAACGTCTGCCTGTAGTTTAAGCTGGCTACCAGGGAGTGGTACTGGGGTCGCCGTACAGCTGCCCATCCACGTAGAGCTGGTCTACGGCGATGAGAGCTCGGGAACCCTTCTAAATAAAGTTGCGTCGGATTGGGAACAGAACTTTGCGTCGCTCCAGGATCTCTTTGGGGAACTGGTCGTTTACGACAAAGTCTGTTCCTTTCAGCTCCCAGCCGCGGCTCTTCACCTGCTCCTTCTGCTTAAAATATCCAAATTTAACCACAATAGGATACGGTCTCAGTGCACCAGGCCTCTTGGCTCCCAGCCGATGGACTCTCTCAAAGCAGATGTTTTTCAGTGTCCTCTGAAAGCTTCAGGTGGTTCTTGATAAAGGTTTTGACGGTAATTCTGGGATGCCTGAAAACACCAGGTTATTTCTCATGCTACAGGCCTGTAGATCGACGACAGTCTCTTTTATTTTTTTATTTTCTTCATTTAGATGGGTCACATTTTCAGTTAGAGACTTAACCGAGTCCCATAGTGAGGTGTTTTCAGCAGCGAGTGTTTCCACCTGCTGCTGGTTGAATTCCAAAGATTCCCTCGGGGATTTGAATTCCTGATGTAGAATCTCGACGAGAGCCAACCTCTCGTCGAAGCTGGACAATCGTTTGTCGATTGAATCCAGGATGTCGGCAAAGTCTTTACCAGTCGGCGATGCTGTGCCAGGGGAGTCTGCCGGGCAACTTCTTTTGGAGGATGGTGTCTCGCTTTTGGCTGGAGAAGATGCATCTGCGTTCTTCTTCATGACTATAATGTTGAAGTACCAGTCGATATATTCCACAAGAGATTCCAAATTCCCCTCGCTGTTCATTCAGATTTTCCGCCAAGTCTCCGGCGTCTGACGTCACCTACAGCATTTCCGCCTCTGACGTGCCCTCCAACGTACTCATACTTGTACTTGCAAGATCTCAATTCTGTATTACAGTAGCGTACATTGTCCTGGAGGATATGGGTGTGAGGCAAGGAACAACCCAGCATGGGCCACCAGCATATCGCAGGGCACAGATACCAGTCACACCTACAGGCAATTTGGTAACTCCAATTAGCCTCAGTATGTTTTTGGACTGGGGGGGGGGGGAAACCAGAGAACCTGGAGGAAACCCCACAACAACACAGGAAGAACATGCAAACTTTACACACATGGTGTTATGGCCGTGACTCAAACCCAGCTCCCAGAAGTGTGAGGCAATAGTGCTAACCATTGCACCACCATGCTGGACCATAAGTGGAAATCCAACAAGTGAAACTGATTTATTAGGGTTAAGCTAACAGACACCCAGAAAAATTAAAATGTAAATCACTGCAGTGCCGTGCAAACCTGTGTGAACAGCCAATCAGATCAGCCTGCTCTGTAGCATGTACCTCCCTGTTTCCGGTCCCTTTGTCAGTTTCTCACTGGCTGATTCAAAACAAGTGGAACCACTATGATGTTCAAACCCTTTGCTCTTCTCATTTTCATTAGTAAGCTCCTGATCACCGTAACCAGTCTGCATTTAAGACATTTTTCCCACACCCCATTCTCACAATAAGCTGATAATAATACTAATAATACTACTGTAATAATAGTATTACAGTAGACTTACTCAGCCAGATGGCAGTGGTCACATACTGATGAATGGTTGGGTAGCCAAGTGCTAGAAAGCTAGAAAGCAAATAAACTGATTCACCATTTACTCTCATGTACATCAATTAAAACTGTTTGCTCCAAGATAAAAGATGAAAAATACAAAAGTCATTTTTTCCGTCTAACCTCTGATTACTGCATGACATTTCTGATAATTGATGAGTAGAAGTCTGTTGTCAAATGTCTGTTGCTTGGTGGTAAGATGTTTCCAAAAGGAGAACCACAAAGAGCACAGTCATTTTCAAGGTTATTTCTCACTGGTCAGTGTGAAAGGCTGCATCATTACTATAACGCCGGGCTCAGCACAGTGACTGCACCTGCGCTGCACTGTAGACCACAAGCCAGGCTGCAGACCATCAGCCCTGAAAGTTAAAACAGGACTCGTATGTGTGTCATGTGTTGTTTAATAAAAATTTACAGGACAGAACATAGTGGATTCAGTTTCCTTTGCTCTTACACTCCCAGTCCAAAGTGTGGCCACAACTGCTGTCAATGCATCTGTCTCTTTTTTCACTGTGTTATTCACCTTAATATCAAAAGGCTCCAAAGCAGTACAGTAATGCAGAACAAATAATGTAACTAACAAGGAAGTGGGGAGGTAATGGACAGAAGTGTTGGTTTTTGGTAACTCCACTCCTCTGACCTCCACTGTAATTTTAGGTTCCTTGGAACAATATTGTAAACCAGTCATCACACACCTAGGGGTTAAAGTCGACACCAACCTTAAGTTTGACACGCAGATAAGATCAGTTGTCAAGTCAAGCTTTTTACAATTGAGGCAGTTGGCCAAAATAAAGCCAATTCTTTCTAAGCAGCACTTTGAGACAGTAATCCACTCTTTTGTCGGTACTAGTTTGGACCACTGTAACGCCCTCTATGTTGGGGTTAGAGGCTCCACTATTGTTCACCTCCAGAAGGTTCAAAATACTGCCGCACATGGAAATATGAGCATGTCTCCCCCATTTTAGACTCACTCCACTGGCTGCCCGTACATTTTAGGATTCATTTTAAAATTCTGTTATTTGCTTTTAAAGCCCTCAAGGGTCTTGCTCCACCTGACCTCTGTGAGCTGCTTCACCCTTACACCCCCACCTGCTCTCTCAGGTCAGCTGATCAGCTGCTCCTGATGGTTCCTAAGACTCAGCGTGAGCTTAGAGGGGATCGAGCTTTTGCATTCGCAGCTCCTAAAATGTGGAATGATTTGCCTTTTCACATTAGAGAGGCCTCTTCTCTTTAAATCTTTAAATCTCTTTTTAAAACTCATCTCTTCTCCTTGGACACCTTGTGAGATATTAACTTTAATAGTAAATTTTATTTCAATCTTAGCCTTTTCTTTATTAATATAAATTTTTATATATTCATAAATAATTATTAATATAATATTTTTATTTTAATGGCCATTTACTTACATTTAATGTTTTGGTTTTTATTAAATTTATTTTAATTCGTTTTTAAGTTTGTGAATATTTTTATTTATTCCTTTGTGCAGCACTTTGGTCGATAAGGTTGTTTAAAGTGCTTTTTAAATAAAGCTGGATTGGATTAGATTGGAAGATGGCTCAACAAATCTCTCTCCCAGTATGTAAAATTCGATAGAGGGGCGCAAGGTGACATTCTGTCAGGGGCCCAGAATTTTTAGCTACACCTCTGTGCTACTGTGTTTTTATTTTTACTCTAGCCATCAACAACTCTGGAGCTGCTATATTGCCACCTGGTGGTGAAGAGATCAGACAAAATATGTACACATGTAACCAACAGTGGGGCGGCATGGTGGTGCAGCGGTTAGCACTGTTGCCTCACACTTCTGGGACCCCGGTTTGAGTCTCTGCCTGGGTCACATGTGTGTGGAGTTTGCATGTTCTCTCTTGCTAAATTGGCCGTAGGAGTGCATGTGTGTGTGAATGGTGTGTGAATGGTGTGTGAATGTGCCCTCCGATGGGCTGGCCCCCATCCTGGGTTGTTCCCTGCCTTGTGCCCATTGTTTGCAGGATAGGCTCCGGACCCCCCGCGACCCAGTAGGATAAACGGTTTGGACAATGGATGGATGGATGTATGAGGGTGAGTCACAATGACAACAGCTGCTCTGTTGACTTGGTCCCAGGAGTCGTCAGCGTTGGTCTGCCGGGGCCCCCGTCCTGTCTGTGGAAGCACCCCTCTTGTTGGCTGTTCTCTCTGCCTGGGCCCCCTCTCCTGCTGCCTCACCTTTGGGTTGAAGTGGCTCCCCATTGCCTCTGTAAAGCTCTTTGTGTATCTTAGAAAAGGGCTGTATACATGTAACATTCATTCATTTATTCGAGGTCCCAGCCAGAAGAGTGCAGTCCCACACTGTCCCAACAGCCTGAATCAGCTGGATGTTATAGGATTAAGACACTTCCTGCATTAGGCCATTTACCCTCAGTGTATTTCCACATACCCTGACAGGATGGATGACAATACTGTGGCCCTAATTTTCAATACACAGTTTTCACAGGAGTCTCACCCTCATCCACATTCTCTGCATTCCTTATCTCATGCTTTTTTGCCACCCGCATCTCCTCTGCCTGCTTTGTCTCATTTTCCCACAATTGAAACACCTTCCAATTTGTCTCCGTTTTAGTTCTACCACATTAATACCTGAGCAACCAGTCTGATCCTGTTCCTCTAATTTCAAACGCATCTGGCTTATCTGATTGGGACTGAAGCTGCTGTTTCTAGGAAAACCACATTCGTCCCACTGGGGCAGGTCTGACGCCGCGTCCTTCCCATATTTCTCCCATAATTGTTGTAGAGAATTTCAGCTGGAGATCTTTCCCAGAAGCAAGTCACTTCACTTTAGCACCTGTTATCAGTAAAAGTCAAGTCAAGTAGGTCTTTAATGTTATTTTTAACTTTACACAGTTGAGTATAGTACAGTTACAAAAGAAACTGTTTCCCTCGGACCAAGGTGCTACTTAAATTAACAGAAGACTAACACATACCAACCTAGCAACATACTGTATGGTGCATAATGAGCAAAAACTGTGCAAACATTGCAGGACAGTGCAAAAAGAGAGGACAACTGACACCAACGAGCACAAACAGCACAGTAAACCCAATACTGATAAGGTGCAGTTTGGTTGTGCAATGAGGTAGCAATAAAAATAAATAAAAGTAACTGTAAACATGGCTACAATAAGATAAAAAAATAGTAGTTAAATAATAAAGTGTGTTAATGAGTGTATGTGTGTGTGGTATCAGATTAGTCCCTGAGAGTTCAGTAGTCTGACGGCATGGGGGATAAAGCTGTTTGAGTCTGGCTGTAAAGGCCCGAATGCTCCGGGACCTATTTCCAGAAGGCAGGAGGGTGAAACGATAATGTGAGGGGTGGGTGGGGTCATCCACAATGGTGGTGGCTTTGCGGATGCAGTGTGTGGTGTGAATATCCGTGATGGAGGGGAGAGATATGTTAGGGTTATCTTCTTCTGAAGATGCGCTGGAAACAAACCAGTCTCTGAACACAGAACAACACAGACAGCTGTGATGACGTTTTACTTGCTGCAAGGTGTAGGGAATCCACTTGCAGAGTCTCCGCAGTTTCAGCAAAATGATGGTTTATTGAACAGCAAAAATAATACAATGTAATACAGTGTAGAGACACACCGGGTACTGAAAGGCAGCTCAGACACAAATTGAAGACAGTTCTTCACCCCCCTTTATACCCAAAAAGGCCCTCCCCACCAAGGTGTTGTGTGTAGGTGTTGTGAGTGAATTTACATATAAAGAGTGACCCCCTGGAGTGTGAGGATCCTGAGACGGGGACAGGACAGAACAGGGTAGAGACTTTTATGATCATTGTAATTAAATTCTTATCACCTTATCTTATCCTTATCACCCTAGTGGTGCCAACTGGAACCCCCATTCTCTCCCTGGCTTCCCCCATGATCATAAATTCCTAACATTGTCTGCATTCAAATGATCAACCAAGAACCTTGGGGCATTTTTACCACTTTTCCTTACAAAGGGAAGCCCGGTCCTGACCTCGAGGTGTCAGCCTCTCAGTCGAACTCGGCCAACTTCGAAAAAGGAACTCCCCTCGCAGTGTCTTTTATTGAGGTACACAAACAGGATATGCAACTGACATTGAACATTGTTTGTCACCATATATGGGGTGGAAATATTCAAGCGACAGTTCTTGAGACGTGTTATTGCTCAATTAAGATCAAGCTGCGGCAGGGTGTTGTTTCCAAGCGTCTAGCAAAATGATAATAAAAAAAGTACATATTTCTCTAACAAGATACTCCAATGATTTTCTCACCTGTCATCACTATCTGTTGTAGGGACTTGCGATCTGAGGCGACATAGTTCCCAAAGCAGACTGTGATGCAGCTGCTCAGGGTGCTTTCAACAGTTCCCCAATAGAGTGTGAGGATGGGAGATGGGCTTTTCTGAGCTTCCGTGGAGAGTAGAGGTGCTGCTGTGCTTTCCTTACTATGGAGCTGATGTTGAAGGACCTGGTGAGATTCTCCGCCAGATGGACAACAAGGAATCTGGTACTCTCTACGATCTCCACAGATGAGCCATCGATGTGCAGCAGAGAGTGGTCACTCTGTGCTTTGTGTTCTTCTAAAGTCAACAACCATTTCTTTGGTCAACATTCAGAGACAGGTTGTTGGCTCTGCAGCAGTCCGATAGTCATCACACTTCCTCTTTGTATGCTGAGTCACCGTTTTTATTGACGAGACCCACAGTCTTGTCATCAGCCTGATGTTGATGATGTGATTCGAAATGTGCATTGCTGCTCAGTTGTGAGTCATCGGAGTTAACAGCAGTGGGCTGAGCATAAAGTCCTGGGTTCCTGCTACAGCGTCTGAGCAGCCGCCTTCGTCGCCCGTAGCTCCTGCGCAGCCCGAGCAGCCGCCTCCGCTGCCCCCTGCGGCCCTAGAACCCGAGGCGCTCCCTCTGCCTCAAATGACTGTGCCCCCTGGGGCTCTTGTTCCTGGCCCCACTCCTGTCCCTGACCCAGCTCCAGACTTTCCTGCCCTAGTCCCCGAGGAGGTCCCGGACAGTCCGACCACCGTGTGTGCCACGCCCCCTGATTATCCACGTGTGCTTCCCTGATCGTACCCAGCTGTGTCCGATTATTTTCAATCAGTCCTGTCTATTTGAGTCCATGTCTTACTAGAGTTCAGTGTCCGTCATTGAAGTCCGTCTGCGTGAGATGTTTCCTGCACCCCGTGTTCCTAATAAATCCCCGTATTTCCCCGTATCCTGCCTGCCTTGCCTGTTTCCTGCCCGTCCGCCGCTCCCGTTAAACGGCGATCGTGACACAAGGCACACGCACATCAACAAGTACCAATGCAGCAAATACAGATGAACAATTTAGGAGGAATACTAGTCAAAGGAAGGAAGAAAAGCAGCCCACCCTATCTCATGGTCACGGACACAAACATCAGGGAGTGTTATGAAGAAGACACCACACTTAGCACCATTGGTTTTACGCAGTGAATTACACCAGAGAGAGTTTTTACATTCTAGCTGTGTTACATAACATTCCTCAGCCTTCAGGTTTTTTCCACACAATGCAGGACACGCAGGGGTGCCAAACAAAACAGCGGAACTGCAGTGTAGCCAATTATTTGTTTCAGTAGTTTTAAGAAAACTAGAACATAAAATGTTTGTTTTACTTAGGTAAAAGTCCAGTTGAAACAGACTTTATTTTTAAAAAGTTAGATTGGCTTTAAGTGATGAAACATGTTACTTGTGTTAATATTGCTTAATGAAGTGTAGGTGACATAGAAGCATGCAGTTTGATGTTTGGGGGCTGTAGTTTTTAATGGGACTATTTGAATATGGAGTACTAGTGTTGTACTTTTTAAGGGTACAGCACACGAAAAAAATACAGAGTATTAAAAGTGCCTCTCTTTAAAGGAACTGAGTTATCTTAGTGTATTTTACATCACATACACTCTCGGTCCGCTGGGGGAGTCCATCTCGCTGTAGTTGGAGAATGCTGCCATCAGTCGCTTGGTGTAGCACTCGCAGGATTTACCAGGCTCCTGTTTAAACTGATGCATCATGCCCCAGTCCATGCGCAGGAGGACCAGTCTCTGAAGGGCTGTCGCATGGTGAGGTCTGTTCTGCCTGGGATCCAGCAGGTCACTGGCAATGTCCTTCAACTCCTTCATCTACAGTGTCAGATGAGCAAACCTCATCTCCCCCTTGAGGATTTGGACAAACCAACATAGGGGCAAGAATTTCTGCTACCTCGTCCTGCTGCCTGAGTGTTTCGCCACGGCACTTCATCACCGAGAAGGAGGTAGAGTCGGGTGCTGAATGGTTATGATCCTCGTCTGCAGGGGGGAGAGGGGAAGGGGCAGGGGAACCACTTGCTACTCCTCCCTCGGCGGCATAAGGAGGAAGCTGCTGTTTGGGCAGCAATGCTTGGGCAGGAGCCACACAGTTTATTTCTGGGTATCTAATTAGCGGACACCATTAGGTCCCTTCAGGGGCTCCACAGACAAACTCATTGACATAATAGAATTGTCACAGAAAAATTCTTTGTCACATTCTCAGTCGACATAGACTGTGTGCTGTTTACATATTTTTGGCACAAACGAAATCTCATATGCATATTGACATATCTTTGGCACAAGTGGACCTCCATCACTTTAAAGAGGGTAAACTCTGGTCAGGAAATTTACGACGTCAGAATAAACTGATTTTTAACAGAAGTAACTGACATGCCCTAATAAGGAAATGCATACAATCAGAATACAATATCTGTGGTTTTTAACAGTGGTAACAATCTGATAATGAAAGGAATCAGATCAACATTTCTATAGCATGTAACAGAGCTTGCTCCCCTCCAGAACTCATTGTTCCAGTAGTTATCTGAAATCATCTGCAGGAGCTATTCTTTTATTTGTATATTAAGCGTAATTATTCATGAATATTATTGATGATGTTTATTTGTTCAATGTTTTTATTTATTCGTATTTATTGTTTATAATATAATGTTATATATATATATATATATATATATATATATATATATATATATATATATATATATATATATATATATAGTATTGTAATAGGGGTGGCATGGTGGTGCAGTGGTTAGCACTGTTGCCTCACACCTCTGGGACCTGGGTTCGAGTCTCCGCCTGGGTCACATGTGTGTGGAGTTTGCATGTTCTCCCCGTGTCGTCGTGGGGTTTCCTCCGGGTACTCCGGTTTCCCCCCACAGTCCAAAAACATGCTGAGGCTAATTGGAATCACTGAATTGCCCATAGGTGTGCATGTGTGAGTGAATGGTGTGTGAGTGTGCCCTGCGATGGGCTGGCCCTCCATCCTGGGTTGTTCCCTGCCTCGTGCCCATTGCTTCCGGGATAGGCTCCGGACCCCCCGCGACCCAGTAGGATAAGCGGTTTGGAAAATGGATGGATGGATGGATGGATAGTATTGTAATACTTGAAACGAGAGGTACTGCCTGCCTTAGTGATCTTTACTATTGTGTAAGTGTATTCCCACCTGTAGGGGGCAGCAATGGTTGTTATTAGAGGTGCTGAGATTACGCGGCTCAGGGCTGAAGGTGCAAAGTGAAACAGTCATTGACCGTATTTGCCGTGTGTGATGGTGTCTGCATATCGACCCTTTCGAGCCAAACAAACCAGTTCAAAGTACTGTGCGTTAATATATCATATGAATAAATCCACTCAAGAACTAAACTCAATATCGTATCCTCATCATTCAACGCGTCCGACTTTTCCACCTCTTACCACAAGGCAGTGGATTACATGGGGAAATTACAAACAAGGAGAATTTAATCTGTTTTTCCTCTACATTGTCGTTATTCAGAATATTACAGACTATGAACAAAAACGGACAATGTAAGAAAATAAAAAAATGTGTATGAAAGCTAGAGTATTTTTGCAGTGGTGAACACTAGCTGGTTTATGTACTAGCTCACACTCAAGAAACAGCATAAATGCTACTCATACACAGTTGGGGGGCAGGGGTCAGTCCTTGTGCCTGTAATGAGAAGGTCACCAGTTGAAACTAACCCAGCCACAGCACGTCTGTGGGTCCTTGAGCAAGGCCCTTAACCCCCAGCTCCCTGGGCGCCCCAACAGGCAGCTGCACTTCGCGGACAATTTACTCCACAAAGAGTAAGTTGAGGGAGACATAAAAAACAATTTCCCCACAGGGATTAATAAAGTCCATCCATCTATGGAATATTATTTAGCACTATCTAACGTAGAATATAAGAATTATGATTTTATAAAAAGTATGCCAAATATCCATGATATAATCATTACAATGTAAACATTGTAATGTAATCAACACAATGGAACCAACTGAGTATGTATTTGCACCTTTTGTTAGTCTAAGTTTCTGTTAGCTACTTTATGTTAGTCATGAATCTATGAATATTCACTTTTATTAGCGTATATTTCATCATTATGTAAAAGGACAAATATATTATCAACCTTTTAGTGAGACAATGTGTAAACGGCTGAAAATACCAAGGTTTACTACTGAAGGAAGGGATTCACCTGAGTTCACCAGAAGTTCATGGCTGAGTATTTTTAAAAAACCAAGTGGAGCTGCTCGCGCCACTATTATGTTCAACCGAGAGACCAAACGGTAAAAGAAATGACTATCAAACTTATCACCTAGAGGTGAACATAAATCTATACAAATATCACCTGCATGCACATTACTTCTTTTACAATAACCAACTCCTGATCCATACTGTTAGTCGTGAAAAAAATAACTATTGTGTACATAGAGGCCCTGTGTAAAAAGATAACTGCCAAGGAAAAGATCAAAAACATTTATTTCAAGGATTCAAAGTTTTTATGGTCATGTACAGTGTACAGTGCAGTTCTTATTTGATTAACTTGAATGTCTTCACAGACAAGACGATTAAACAAATAAAGCAGCGCAACATTACAGTAACTAACAACAAACAAACAAAGTTCACGAGTACTATTGCAGTATTCATATCATTTATTTAAATTTAATTTTACCAAGTAAATTAATTGAAAAGCAGTTACCACTGCTTTACCTGCTTCTCGGGAGAAATAGCAGATATACAAACGTCATGTATGTAACTAAAATCTTAAGCCAATAAGGGCAAAGTTGTGTCGTAATGCCCACGCTCGCCTCTCCTGCTCCTGTTTCTCTCCCTCTTTTCTCCACTTTCCCCGTTGTAACACCCTCGCTTTCACTAGCTCGCGTCCTGCCTCGTCTTTCAGGCCGCTATGCTCCTTTACCTTACGCCATAAAAGTGCTCCTAATGATTGCCTATCCTCCGGTTTGTATCCTGCACATTTCACTGCAATCCCCATACGCTTCCACGCATCTGCCGTCTCTCTCTCTCGGCCCTTTTCCTGAGCTGTTTTTCCCACTGCTATTTTTAACAGCTGTATCTGTTCACACAGAGGCTTCCACCGCCCGCGCACTGGTGGACCCCAGCCCCCGTCATCCAATTCTCTATCAAATTCGTGATCCATGTTTTAGCTTATCTGACCTACACTTCTCCTGATCCAACAACCCCTGTGCCTCAGGGGATGGATTTATCCACCCACACTTAGTACACCTCTTAGTTGTCTCTGAGTGCCCCACTAACAAACACCACCAAAACCTAAACCCACACTCACACACAATCACCGAACCACGCAAAACAGTAAATAGTAAATGGTAAACCCACTCACACTGGAATAGTGAATAGTAAACACGCACTTACACACGCGAAATAGTAAATAGCGCTGTGTACACTTTTTGGTACCTTGGGACCCCACGTCTCGGGACTTTTTAGCCCGATGCTTTGAGTACTCTAATCTCGGGACTTTAACCCAATACTTTGAGGACTTTCACCTCGGGACTTCAACCCGTTTTAAGGAGGATGAACCTTACTCCTCCGACCAATTTAGCTGTTCGGGGGTCCTGAATTTCCCGGGACGCTCAATCCCAGCTGTCCTACTGCTCATCAGCAGTAGGTGGGTTGCCAAACCAAGGACACGACAGTGGACTTAAATCCTCCGCCAATAGGTTCTACTACGGGGTCCCGTACCCTCTGTTCACAGGCCGTCAGAGCTACGCACAACAGGCCCTCGCCACAATATTGGTCGACAGATCCTGAGACACTTCCAGCCACTTTATTTAGCAATCGCCAATATGCAGAATTCGATAAAACAGGCTCTGCTCACCTAATTGCTGGGCGCCCGTGGCTCTCTGCGTCCCCAAGACCTCGTCTCTGGTTCCAATCCAAACAACCTTCTCCTCATCCCGGACGAGCCCCCAAATTGTTGGAGTTAGACTCCACCGAGTCCGTTGATGAGGAAAAGATGCATTCGTGAGGCAAAGGATGGTTGTAAGTCAGCTCTCTTTATTTGTTGTACAGATCGATCCGGGAGCCACTCTCAGATGCACAAAAGTACACACCAAGGGAAGCTCAGCTCCCTGTTGTCTGTGTCTAACTTTTATACCCCGTTTAGGGCGTCTACTGTTCTTGTTGGTATCTTTCCAGTTGACGTAACATATAACTATTGTTTGGACATTGCTGGCGTTAGTCCCCACACCCGTTCCCTTTGATCTTATCTTGTTATGTTGCAATTTAGCAGCGTCAGCGACCCCCTCCCTTGTCATGTCCCCGCAGGTCAAGCGTAAGCTTAATGTCACCACGAGCCTGTCAATGTACCTTCTGCTTTCCGGAATTTACTTACACAACGAGGAGGGCTGGAGCCCCCCTTCTCTTCCTGCCTGTGTTCCAGTTTGTTCCCCTTTCTCAGTGTGACAAAGTTTAGCACGCAACCTAGCCCCCCTTCATTCGCCATTTATATTTTCCGCCGGGCACCCGAAATGCTGCCACACAAAAGATTTAAAAGTGTCTGGGGTATCTACTATAGTAATTTAGTCAGATGCCAACATATTCACAGCAGCTAATTTGCAGCGCATTCGTGAAACCGCTTTTCGCTCCAACGAGAAACTCATGTTGTAATATCGCGAGATCTCGTGACACGCGTTTCACTCCCACTTCTTAGTAACAGTCATGATTTGATAAAGTGACAACCTGCGTAATAATTGGTAATACATAGAGTTTGCTATTGTTCAGGCTAGCAGACTGTTATGGCTTGAGGTTAATGGTGCCTGTTACTTGTGAATTTTCACATTTGCAGGGATCTTCTGCCTCGTGAACGTGAAACGGATAATTATGCTAAAAGAAGAAAAAAGCAGAACTGCAATGTGTGTAAGGCTGGTGCTGATTTTTCAGTCTGAACACAGTAAAATTTATACAAATTACCTGTATTCAAACTTGTATTCTTTATATAGTTTGGTTAATTACTATTTAAAAGTTTTATCTGCGCTCCATTGTATAACTTGTACTGGAGATTTGTATGTACTTTTTGATTGGAAATGGTTAGTTGTATATACATTGAATATTTTTATGATTAATTTCTTTGTTTATTTAATTTGGCAACAGATTTGCACTTTTAGAAGTATTGCTGTTCATTTTTGTGAAAGTTGTTACTAAAAAAAACAAAAGAAGCAGACTTGTGTAAATCCTATATTGGCCGTGTATTCTTCCTGTAGCGTAGTGACAGCTTTTTGTACGGAAGCCGTGAACGGCTGTGCTTGCAAATATATTTTCTTCTGAATAATTAGAAGGATAAGCATATTTTGTCGCCGCCGCGAGATAGTCATGCCATACACAGCTCTGCTCGTTTTTGTACTGTTACTGTGTTACTTAATTTGCGCATCCATGAATTTAACGTTGACATTAAGTCAACATTGACATTGACAACGTTGACATTAAGTGTTGCACCTATCTAGTGTTTTACTGTGAAGGGCATGTTATATCTCGTCTCTAAGTCGCACTATGGTCCAGGGGAATGCTATGTCATATCAGAACATGTGTCGATTATGTGGCAATATAAATATTTTATATTACTGTCAGTTTTAGTTTCAGAAATCCATCATTTGAGAAAAAAGGCCAGTCACGACAAATATATATGGAATATAACAACAGAGTTTAGGCAGCTGTATTTGTTTAAGTGTAAAGATGCACATAGAAACATGCATGAGCTCATCTGAGAATAAACTGAATGCAATGAAGATTTGTGACTCCTGCTGGAAAATGCGAATAGTGGCAGGGTCTTCAAGTAGTACATTTGTCTGAGAGTCAATTAATATTAGGAAAGGCACAGTTTTTTTTCAATGGCGCTAATTATCAAGAAGGAAATGGAGTACCCCAGCACCTGGTTTACGGGCACTGGAAGCTCCAGTATCAGTCAGACTTTCATGTAAGTATATGTGTGTTTAATGACTTAGCAGTTGGTTAAAAAGTAGACTTGTGCATGTTTCATCTTTACCAGGGGCAGAGGGGAAACTCAATAAATAGCCTTCTCTCACACTTCCAGACCTGCAGAACTGAGCATGTCCCCTGGTTTTGTGCATATGTCTGTAGGCTTTGAGTTTTTCCTATGGGGGCTTCAATTTCCTCCCAGAGTACAAATACGTGCAGATCAGTTGCATTGGGGAGTCCATACTGTGATGCTGAGTGGGTGTAGGAGGAGATTGAGAGATGAAACTCCGGATGATTTACTCCCTCGGCTAACTAACCAGAACAGGATCGTACCAATACCAAAATGATAAGTTTATAAATGTTTTTCACTACCCTGATTCATTCAGTTATTTATGTTTGTTAATTCCACCTCCCAAGCAAATACATAAATAAACAAACAAACAAATATTCAGGGGGAATGTGTCATAGGTGATAGAATCAGTGGATGAATCTAAAGAAAAAAAGTTATGATTTCTTTCTCTCCAAAACACAATGCAAAAAACTCTTAAGTTAGGTAAGACATTGAAATTTTATGACAGTAGCATGATGCAGAGGAACAACAGAAGGAAAAATCTAACTAAACCTGAGTCAACTAGGACTAATTACACTAAATTAAGTGGAACACACAAAATACCTAAAACCACTTAATAAACAAGCAAGAAATATTACATTTGATTAACTATACTGATGCCTGAGGGAAGTTCTTGTGCTTAATGCAGCAAGTATGTACAGCTGCAGAGACACTACACATAGTGCAAATAAATTAAAAAGTATACAGTACACACACTGATTCCTGAAAAATCAAAATACCATGGAATACTAATGAAATACTTATCAGGATGATGATGACGATGATGATGATAATAATAGAAATAATAATGAATTAGTTTAGGGTATTATGCAATTGACATGTACAATTAAAAAAGAAATTGCACCAGACATTTCCTGTGGCAAAGAAGGGTTGCTTTGTGCCACGTTACTCAAGTCAATTCACTTTATTTTGTATAGTGCATTTTCACAGCCTTACATAGTCTCAAAGCACTTTACTTTGTCCCTGCCCAATTGTCCCAGTGAGCAATATCAAGCCTGAAAAATTATAAAGCCACATTGGCAAGGATAAACTCAGTCATAGTAAGAAACCTTTGGAGGAACCAGAGTGAAAGGGGGAGCCCATCCTCCACAGGGCAGAAGTCAGGTTAACAAAGTCCTGATCTATATGGTTCAATTAGTTAAGTCCGGATGTAAATACAGAATAACTGGCAGCAGGGCACACAGGAAAGATGTCACAGGCAGGAGGGCAGGCAGGAGGGTGGCACAGGCAGGACGTAATGGGCAGGAGGGCGGGCAGGCAGGGCAGCACAGGCAGAAGGGCTGGCGGGTAGCCAGAACTGTTTTGCCACTGCAGTCTGTTTTACAGTTTCATCTGCATTTGTTCCCACAAGGAATAACAACAGCTAATTTATGAACATGCTGCTTTTCAGAAAAGAAGTTTAATTTCTAGGAACATGACCAGTGCAAACATTTAGTGTTGACGGTTCTTTGTAAAATGGATGTTCTGTACTTTTATTGATCTGTCCGTCCATCCATCCATCCATCCATCCATCCATCCATTTTCTAACTACTTCTGATGAAGTTCCGGGTTATGAGGTATCCTGAAGCCCAGGCAATATGGGACACACACACACACATAGGGTATACCTATCTTTATGGGGCCCGCTCATTCACTTCTATGGGATAAATGCTAACGCTAACTATGACAAGCTTAACCCCCACCCTGCCCTAACCATAACCATAAGTAACCCAGCAAAATACAAGAGGTTTTGCATTTTTAGTTTTTCCATAGCAGTCACAGATTTTTATAAAATAGAGTTTTCCTGGTTTTCGGTTTCGTGGTCCCCATAAGGGAAAAAAAACAGGTATTTATCACGTTATGGGGTAGGATAGGTATACCCGCTCGCACACACACACACACACACACACACACATGCACACAAATGGATAGATCAACACAGTTACTATGGATGTCGATCCTGCAATAATGAGACAGAACTATCATACTTAATAGGATCATATCCCTAGTTCTACATATGCATAATTATATTTTAAAAAGATCCCACGCACCCAGCACATGAGATGTTTGAACTTCTGCTCTCTGGTAAACGTTACCGCAGTATGCATTGCAGAACAACCAGATTTAATAAGACCTTCTACCCCCAAAGCCATCAGAATACTAAATGCTAATGAACATAAGTTTATGTGAAACCCTACTCTCTCTTCCTCTCTGTGCACTTTATTACCACAACTGGTATTAAGTTTACTTTTTATTTATACAGTATAGTGCAATAATATAATCACGAATGGTGTGTGAGTGTGCCCTGTGATGGGCTGGCCCCCCATCCTGGGTTGTTCCCTGCCTCGTGCCCATTCCACATTCCGGGATAGGCTCCGGACCACCCGCGACCCAGTAGGATAAGCAGTTTGGAAAATGGATGGATGGATATAACTAACATAAGACAGACATTACACCTAACAAACAATAAACACGAAATAAAGGAGTGGACACAAAAAAAATGTAATGCAATGACCAGATTTAACACCTGGATTATGTCCCCCCTTAGTCTCCTTTGCTCGAGGCTAAACAGATTCAGCTCAGCTAACCTCTCCTCATTAGACATTCCTCTAAGACCAGGAATCATTCTCCCAGCTAAGCAAGCCTGAGTCCGGCTTCCACTCCCCCGATTCCCAGCAATGTTAACTTGGAAGGGCGTGTTCTGTATGCACAACTGAGACAACCCAGGTGGAGCTCAGCTTATCGGCTGGCAAAATTGCCTTCAGGTATCACCCACCCTAGTGAGAGTCCAAGCTAGGGCTGTTCTCAGAACTCACCCTAAACGAGGTCCTGCTCAAAAGTTGTAATGACCGCCTGAGGTACCTGTGAGCCTTGCCCGTAATGAGTCAGTGGGTGTAGCCGAGCTGACACGCTTTTGGGCGTCCAATTGCTGAGAACTCCCCTTCGGTTTTGACAAACTGTACGATCGCAAGCAGTGACAGCAGAGCCACAGACAAGCTCAACCAGCAGAGAGCGAATGGTAAGCACCCAACACCCGAAGGGCTCAACTGATCACATCCAAACGACTTCCTGATGGGATTGTGTACGTAACTGGTTTACTGTTGTTAATAGTGGTTGAACTTCTATGCAAGTCCCCTTGTTGGGGGAGAGGGAATGAATGAAAGCATAAGGTGAAATAAAACCTAAAATAAATCAAAAAGGTTAAACAGAAATCAAACCAAATGAATTGTGTTTCTTCTTCAATTGTAAACATAAATTAGTTATGCAACAATAACCTAATTGGATGTTAATGTATTGTGATCAAATTGATTTAGTCCATGAAGTTAATTCCTGCTTTCAGGCAAGAACCTGTGTGTCCAATTATGCGTGTTGTATCACCGCAGTTGACCACCAGAGACCCAACTCAGATGTTGTTAACCTACTATGGCGGACCACTAGAGGTGCAATTTCAATGGAGTGGCACTGCTATGGCTTGCCACTAGAAGCGCAATTTCAAAATGGAGTGGTAGTTCTATGCCTGACCATCAGGGGAGCAATATCGAAATGGGGTCGTAGTTCTATGCCTGACCACTGGAGGCGCGATTTCGAAATGGAGTGGTAGTTCTATGCCTGACCACTAGAGGCGCAATTTCGAACTGGAGTGGTAGTTCTATGCCTGACCACTAGGGGCGCAATATCGAAATGGAGTGGTAGTTCTATGCCTGACCACCGGGGGCGCAATATCGAAATGGAGTGGTAGTTCTATGCCTGACCACTAGAGGCGCGATTTCGAAATGGAGTGTTAGTTCTATGCCTGACCACTAGAGGCGCAATTTCGAAATGGAGTGGTAGTTCTATGCCTGACCACCGGGGGCGCAATATCGAAATGGAGTGGTAGTTCTATGCCTGACCACCGGGGGCGCAATATCGAAATGGAGTGGTAGTTCTATGCCTGACCACCGGGGGCGCAATATCGAAATGGAGTGGTAGTTCTATGCCTGACCACCGGGGGCGCAATATCGAAATGGAGTGGTAGTTCTATGCCTGGCCACTGGAGGCGCAATTTCGAAATGGAGTGGAAGTTCTATGCCTGACCACTAGAGGTAACCAAACGGTTGCCGACGCAAGATGAGTGACACACACATTTAATGCATGCGCATGCCGCTTGCGGCCTTCTTCTGTGCCTTGCACAGTATAAACCCCCTTAAAACAATTACTGAAGCGAGACGGCGCTCGCGTTACGGCGACGGATTTAAATTGTGAGTGCACTATAATTTGTCGCAAATGGTGCTTAACCACGGTGGGTCTCAAGCACAGGAGACTCCCAATTTCTAAATGACACACTCACAGCGCAAAGTTGTGTTAAACTTGCTTTGTCTACAGCAGGCACACACATACGAGTATGATCCTGATAGGTAACTAAGCTATCGGTCTTATGTCCAAGCGCAACATAATTTAGGTTAGAACCTCGTAACAAGTATTCCCGTTTGCTAATAGAGAGATCTCTCCCAGGATATATAGAAACGGAGAAACTCCGAATCGAACCTGGAAACAAAGCGCTACATCTGAGAATTTCGTCAGACATATGGTTAAGGTTCACTGCAGTTTAATACGAAAGAACTACAATGAAATAACCGAAAATAAAACAAAATAATATAACTACTAATAATAGAAATAAAAATAACTATAATAAGCCCTTATGATCCCGCTTAAATGCCTTCAGATTGCCATGAGTGCGACTTTGGCAACCAGTTCACAGTAGCGCTTCTTCACTGCACGTTCGGTCATAAAAAATTTAAATTGTGTGCTCAGAATAAGTTTAAACCTTCTGCCTTGTGATTATTAACCAATTGTTATGCCGAATGGTCGGCTCCTCCAAACTCAATTGCGAAACACTGTGAGTCTGTTAATGTGTGACTTAAATGGAACTCATTAATAACCAGTATCGCGTAATAACCTGGGTTAGAATAGAAGGCTCATACAACAAGCTGCGTCACCAGGTAATGTAAACGATCGGTAGCGAAGCTCCCCTCACGGCCAACGAGAGAGAGTCTCGCGATATTTCAGGCGAATTTGAGGTTTCAGAGCGTAGATCGCACAGGCAGGGATTCTTGTGAGCACTCAATGAACAGAGGCTGAAGTTGTGTAAAAGACATGCATTTATTCCTATAACTAACATAAGACAGACATTACACCTAACAAACAATAAACACGAAATAACGGAGTGGACACAAACAATGTAATCATGAAAATGCAATGACCAGATTTAAAATGAGTAACCTTAAAAGGGAAAATACTGTTCTGCAATGCAAGCAATTTTGCAAAAAATCTTATCTAGCTCTGATTTAAAAGAACCCAGGGTTTTAGCTTGTGTTACAATAACAGGAAGACTATTCCATACTCTAACTACACGCTGTGTACAGAAATGCTTCATCAAATTCGTTTTAAAATGTTCTCCAGCTAATTTCCACTTATGGCCACGAGTTCTGGTATTTAAACTAACATTGAAATAGTCATTTGGCTGAAAAGCATCCAGACCTGTTAGAATCTTAAACACCTGGATTATGTCCCCCCTTAGTCTCCTTTGCTCGAGGCTAAACAGATTCAGCTCAGCTAACCTCTCCTCATTAGACATTCCTCTAAGACCAGGAATCATTCTCGTTGCCCTACGTTGCACCTTTTCCAAGGCAGCAATGTCCTTCTTAAGGTATGGTAACCAAACCCGCACACAATATTCTAGGTGGGGTCTTACCAAGGAATTATGTTATCGTAGCATCACTTGCCTTGTCTTAAACTCCACACACCTAGAGATGCAATGTGCCTTCTCGCGTGGTGTTCCTGCAGAGGGAGTCTGTGAGTGCTGGAGATTGGGGGAGGGGGCAGTGTGGCTATGTCTGCTCTGTGTTCCTCCAGACGAGCAAAGAAGCTGTTTAGCTCCTTTGCTAAAAGGGCGTTGCTGTTAACAGTGACGGTGTTGTTGCCTTTGAAGTTTGTAATGTGTTGTATTCCCTGCCACACCCACTGTGGGTTGTTGTATGTGAAGTAGACCTCTATTTTCTGTTTCTCTGCCTGCCTGGCAACCTTGATGCCCCTATTCAGGTTAGCTCTGGCTGCACTCTGTGTTCTTGACTGCGCTGTCTTGTCCTGTAGTATTGTATTGTTGCTCTTGTGTTTATCTTGCACTTTCTCCCTCTGTTTGTGCTCCTTTCACTCTGTATAGTTCTATCTTGCCCGCACTTGTGTCATCTTGTGTTGTTTCTGTTTTTCTTCTTTGTCTTGCACCGTGGTCCAGGAGGAACAATGTTTCCTTTCACTGTGTACTGTGTATATTGCTGAAATAACAATAAACCCACTTGACCACCTGCCTCGATTCATCCTGAAGAGTTTTCCAATGTTGTTCAAAGGTCTGTTTGTTTCGGGTGAAGGACACGCCCCTGGACGTGCTGGATAAGGGGACCACAGATCAGTGTCCTCAGTCCTGCTTCTCCCTTCAAAGCTGAGAGGAAGATGACCCGCCTGCTGGTTCTGGTTTTGGCTTATGGAGCTCTGCTTATCTCCACAGAGGCCCAGCAAGATTACCACAGTCTCCCTGCACTCTACAAGACGGCCATTAAACTCGCAGTCGAAAATGCTCATCAAGGAACCCGTCAGCACATGAATTTCTATAACATCCAGGGCCGTCCGAAGGTAACTGCTGAGAAAGTGTTTACAAAAGTGTGAAACTTTCATCATCTGCAAGCTGAACTAATGAGAATCACATTGATTTTGATGTTTTAATTTCAATGCATATGATGCTTAATGTCTCTTCACAATGAAAGTGATGGTTGTATATCTCAGCCCTGGTCAATTTTACCTTCTCACAGTTTCTCTCTGAATCTGCTGCAGTCAAGTCTGTGACAGTTTGCCATTTTTTGGGTGATTATTGTTTGTTATATTGCCTTTAAAACAGTTGTAGGCAATTTTGTATATAACGTGTTTATGTGATTTAGATCAGCAGTGAATACATTGACATTGAGATTCTCTTGAGAGCAACAAAATGTCCAAAGTCAACTGCAACAGACCATCGGGCTGACTGTATTTTCATGGACAAGAGGGTAAGTAAAGAGTCACTGTGACTGTGAGCATTGGACATATCAGTTAGCAAATTAATTTAGGTTCATGTTAACTTTTTTGATGCCCTGCGGAGGAAAGTTAGCCAACAATAAAGTAACAAATAGATAGGTGGCCTCAAACAGCCAGTTCCATCACCTTATTCTCAAATTTTAGTAGGTTTACAGGCTTAAAGGCTGGATTACCAGGCAGTTGAAATCAGCCTTAAATGGCAGTGTGGTGTTTTGTGGTGAAAGGGCAATTAAATCTGGTCAGAGCAGGGTAGATGCGCAGTGTGAATTACCCTTTAAATTTACCTCTTTAAATAGTGAACTACAGGACCACTTAGCTTGATCGGAGGACAGTATTTTAATACAGAGCAGTGTTCAGTTAAACGGGATTTGTTGTTCATACTTTTAGATGAACTTGCTTTGTATAATATAGCCTTAAGGTGACCCTGCTTTGGAAGCTCTTTCCTCTAAAATTGTTCTGTGTCATTAAACCCTGCAGTCCAGCAGCTCTGCCTTAAATCTTTAGATATATCTTTACTACACCTTCTCTCACTGTATTTATTGCCCACCACTCTTTAAATACTGTTTTTGTGTGTCTGTGTGTTTTTGCAGCCATTCATTAACTGTAGAGTTTGCAGCAGACGGTCTGGTAATAATCTTACACATCCATCAATTGACTGTGTACCAAACAAGAAAGTGGATGAAGTAAGTGTAGAGAGTCTTAGCATTATGGAAATGTAACAGGTGTGTGAATTGTGTCTAAACATGTGGTTAAACTTTGATTGTGTTTGTACATGCAAAAATTTGATCAGAGTACTGTTTATTAATGACAAGGTTACTTTTAATCTGAACAACAGTGGCAGCACCAGGGAAAAGCTTGGGGGGGGGGCTCTAGCTCCTCCTCCAATGACCATAGTACCCCCACAGCACCCCCAAAATATTGGTTTCATTTTTTCTTTAACTATCTGTAAAATCTGTATATTGTGTAAGACATTTTTGCGGTTTTTATAGCATACTTGTAGTGTATTTTTTCTTCAAAGTACACATAGAGGCTCTGTGAGCTAGACGTTAGAATTTCATATTTTATCCTATTTTATCCATGCTGTAGCTTATCGTGCTGTGTGCTTCTATACAGCATCTACATAAGCTGAAAAGCTAAAGCACCCGCTCTAAATAATCTCACTCCCCTATAGCACCTGTAGCATTAAGTCACTGGCGCTGCCACTGCTGAATAAACGACTCCAATCTGACTAAACCGCTTAACTTTTCCTCCCCATGTTACATTTCAGGACAAACGACGTAATATGTGTCCTTCTGATAAACCTCCTCTCAGATCTAAAACTGCCTTGGCTTCCAAGGACACTAAAGAAGCTGAAGGAGACTGTCTGGGCTGTTTCTGATGGCTGATGGTCCTGCAATGTGGACCAGAGGAGGAAACTGGAAGGGAAAATGCTTTGCTTTATATCATGCCCACCCAAAGCCCCCAGTGAGTAAGCCATAGGCGCCGATAGCATGGAAAAACTCCCAAGAAGGAAGAAACCTTGGGAGGGACCAAACTCAAAGGGGGAGCCCATCCTCCTGGGGCCGGCAAAGTGTAGGTGCAGGATCACAAAAAACTTAACGAGAGAATTCGACTGTCCCTCACAAAAACTGTAAAGTTTTAGTGGCTAAATTGCTTTTTCTATGCCTTTTCAAACAGGAGGAGATTTGTTTGGCTATATGTAGAAATTTTCTATACAATTTAGACAGCACAGAATCATTAACCTACTTTAATGAATTTATTTATACAACCACATATTTCACACATTTTGACATCAGTCATGCAGTGAAGATACAGTCTCTTTATTTCTTGACGCCAACCCTCCCCATTAATCCGGGCTTGGGACCGACACCTAGTTGAGCTGGCTTGCTCCCTTAAGTGGCTGGGTTAGGCTAAACTATGTACATATTTATAAAGACTACAATAAATTTATAAAGACCTCCCTAAATATGTAGTCTAACAAAACGCAGTTTAAAGAAGGTAGCCTACCTGGTAAACAAAGAAATTAAAAGGCCCACAGCATATAATCGGGCTATATTCCAAGCAGTTTTTAAGAACGTAACCTACATGGCGAAATTGAATTACTTTCTGGACCAACAAACGCAACCAGGCATGAACATTATGCACCTTCCTAGTCTTGATGTAAGTCGTCCTACAGATGAGGACGTTAGGCAGCCTTTAGATCCGACCCATCATGCACTGCAGTTTTTTGCAAATTCCTCAGACGGAAAACCATTAAATACCTCTTCTATTACCTTATATTACCTTATATTCATGTAATAAATATACAAATATCAATTAGTTGGAAATCAGCCAGACAGACGTAATTACTACAAATGGTTTCCACTGTATTTGTGACTCTGAGTGCCGCAGGCTTGGATGCAGTGCCGCACCATTTTGTAAGGCATGCACTGGCCAATCATGTAGCACTTCTCTCAGAAATATTAATGAGACATCACCTACCACCCTGCAAAAAAGAAATTTGCCGCTTGTCCCCCTGCACATGAGCCAACTTGGCTGCGTCAACCAGCGGAGCTCCGGAGCCTCTGGAGAAACACGCGGCAAAAAAGGCTCGCATGCGGTCTTCCAAAGTTTGGGAATACTTCAGTCATGACACCTTTTCTGCGCCTCTACTGTAGCTGGCGTTAATGATGCTGTTTCAGCCATTTTATATTTTCTGTTTACTTATTCTGTCATGTAAGACTGAGACAAATTATCGTTTACGACAATTCTTACACACTGTAGCCTGACTTGCTGACTTAAGTAAGTTTAACTATAAGCTACCTTTGCTAGTGTTTGTGAATAACATGTTTCTCTAGTTATGAAATTATTCCATGTTTTAGCATCTGTTTCAACATTAAAGTCAAATTGGTATACTGAAATATATAAAAACTATTGAACTATTAACTTAAGTCTAACATAGAAAATCCTACTGAATCTCTTAAGATTTTCCTTTTTTGTTAATGCACTAATGTTTAAGAAGTGTCTTAATAAATTGAATTTCAGATTTGTGTGTGGGTGGGAGTGGGTGAATTGTATTAAATTCATACATTCATTCTTGTGGCTCAGACATTACTGACCTAAAACAAATTGAGGCATTGGGTAAGTGCTTAAATTAGCTACTAAATGGCAAAAAATATTCTAAATATCACATTTTCCATTCTTCGGTATAATTTTAACGAATCACCTATGCTGCCAAACATTAACGCATAGATTGTCACAACACTCTATGTTTTAGTTCTTCTTTATGTGTATAGGACGGTGTGATGGTTCTGGTGGTGGGTGTGGCCGACGCTGCTCGCGATGTTTGGCTATGCTGCAGTCCCAGGGACCAAGTTGGAACACATTTCCACCTTCAAGCTTAGGTGGAAAAACGGCACCGAGACCCAGCAGCAGGACAACTTCACTTGTCCAGACAACCAGCCCTGCTTCATCATTGAAGTAAGCCCTGTGAACAGGAGCGAGATGTACTTCTGCAGTGGATGTTATAGCGGAAAGAACATCCCCATCCTCACGTCTGCCGGAGTGCCCCCTCAAGTGGGTGTGTGACTTAACTCGATGGATGAATTGGACAGAATGTACTGTTACTAGAGGTCGACCGATATGGGTTTTTCAATAGCCGATGCCGATATTTAGGAGTCAGGGTCAGGCGATGGCCGATATATGCTGCTGATTTTTTTTGGCCGATAATTGGACGTTTTCCCCTCTATTTGCATGGTAAAATATCACACTAATAATAACAAACGATACACAAAATTTCTCAATTTAGCATTTATTGAATACTCAACTTGGAAACAATAACACATTTATAAACAATAAAAATAGCAGCATCAGAATCTCTGTTAGTGCACAATATAGCAGCAAACTCCTCATGTTTGACGGAAGGAAATTTGTAAACAATACAAAAAGGAATAAGCATGTTATCTTCAGTTGTAATCCCACTTCCAGTCCCTGAGTCTTACTCACCACACTCATACTTCACAGCAATCAGACAGCAGTTAATTAACCAGAAGAGAAAAATGCAAAAACACAACAGAACTTGTAAATAATAACAAACTAATAGACAATAAAAATAGCAGCATCAGAATCTCTATTAGTGCCAAATATAGCAGCAAACTCCTCATGTCTGACGGAAGGAAAATTTGTAAATACACAAAGGAATGAGCACATCTTCAGTTTTAATCCCATTTCCAGTCCCTGAGTCTTCCTCATCCCACAAGCAGGCAAGGCATGTCACCCCGGTTGTGTGACACTTATTTTATATAATAAAATAAGTGCCCCCTGCGGCCCCAGAGCCCGAGCAGCCGTCTCCGCTGCCTGCAGCTACCGCGCCCACGTCCGAGGCGCTTTCCCTGCCTGCAGCTCCCGGGCAGGCGCCCCCTCTGCAGCCTGCAGCTCCAGTCCCTGGCCCCACTCCAGTCCCTTCTCCCCCTGTGACTCTGGTACCCTCACCCCGACGAGCCCGACCCCGGCCACGGGTCCTTATGTCTGTGTCCCATAAGGGGAGAGGACACAGACGCACGGCTGGGGTCCCACCCGCCCAGCCCCCTGGCTCGCCCTCCCTCGCCGGCGCTAGGGCTTGGTCGGCGCCTGCGGGTCCTGGCCCTCCGGGTCGGCTGTCGTCTGCGGGTCCCCCTCCGCGGCCTCGTCGCCCTGCCTCGGTCCCTCCTCCGGCGTCTTATCGGTTGCCTGCGGGCCCCCCGACGGCGGCTCCTCATTCGCCTGCTGGTCCTCCCGCTCTGGCGTCGCCGTCTGCTGCGCCCTCGCCAGGGTCCCTTCCAGCTCCTTCGTCCCCTTCCCTGGTCTCCCCTCCGACTCCCTCCTTCGTCCCTGCGTCTGTCCCTCACCCCGTCTCCTCGGCCCCTCCGGCTCCGGCCTCCCGGCCGCCTGCAGCCCTTCCGGCTGCCTCCCGTCGCCCGCTGGGTCTCCCTCGGGCTCCTCTTGGTTCCCCCTCCTTCTCTCCCTGGCCTCCCGTCTTTGTCCCTCCTGCCTCTGCTCCCCCTCGCTTTGTTCCTCCTGTCTCTGTCCCTCCTCTCTTTGTCCCTCGTCCCTCTGGCTTCTGCTCCTCTTTCCCCGATGTTCCCTTCGTTCACTCCCGGTCCTTTTGTCCTGCCTGTTCCCTCCGTGTCCCCCTTTCTGATCTGTTTCTCTGCCTTTCCTGTCTTATGTCAAGTCTTGTCCTGGCTCCTTCCCCTGTGCCAGTTCTGTCTGTCCGTTCTGTTCCCTGTCCCTCATTAATGAGGTTTTATATAGATATACATATATGCCCGGCTTGTCCGCTCCTCGTGTGTGCCACGCCCCCTGATTACCCACGTGTGCTTCCCTGATCGTCTCCTGCTTTGCCCGATTACTTTGATTAGTCATGACCTATTTTAAGTCCTGGTCTTACCTGTTTGCCCTGTCCGTCATTGTAGTTTGTCAATGCCTGCGTTCCGTCCTGCTCTACCCGCTCCGTTTCCCCGATTAAAGACCCGTTTTCACAAACACAAAAAAAACTATATGTATACATATACATACACTGAACAAAAATATAAACGCAACACTTTTGTTTTTGCTCCCATTTTTCATGAGATGGACTTAAAGATCTACAATTCATTCCAGATACACAATATTACCATTTCTCTCAAACATTTCTCACAAATCAGTCTAAATGTGTGATAGTGAGCACTTCTGCTTTGCTGAGATAATCCATCCCACCTCACAGGTGTGCCACATCAAGATGCTGATCTGACATCATGGGTAGTGCACAGGTGTACCTTATACTGCCCACAATAAAAGGCCACCCTGGAATGTGCCATGAAAAATGGGAGCAGAAACAAGAGTGTTGCGTTTATATTTTTGTTCAGTATATATATTTATGGGTGTATCGAGACTAGATGGTCAGTATGGATAACTAAGGTGCACTAAAACTGGGTGAGCAGGCAAGGCATGTCACCCAGGTTGTCCGTCGTCTATCTGAACCAATCAGATTGTCCGTCGTCTATCTGAACCAATCAGATTGTCCGTCGTCTATCTGAACCAATCAGATTGTCCGTCGTCTATCTGAACCAATCAGATTGTCCGTCGTCTATCTGAACCAATCAGATTGTCCGTCGTCTATCTGAACCAATCAGATTGTCCGTCGTCTATCTGAGCCAATCAGATTGTCCGTCGTCTATCTGACCCAATCAGATTGTCCGTCGTCTATCTGACCCAATCAGATTGTCCGTCGTCTATCTGAGCCAATCAGATTGTCCGTCGTCTATCTGAGCCAATCAGATTGTCCGTCGTCTATCTGAGCCAATCAGATTGTCCGTCGTCTATCTGAGCCAATCAGATTGTCCGTCGTCTATCTGAGCCAATCAGATTGTCCGTCGTCTATCTGAGCCAATCAGATTGTCCGTCGTCTATCTGAGCCAATCAGATTGTCCGTCGTCTATCTGAGCCAATCAGATTGTCCGTCGTCTATCTGAGCCAATCAGATTGTCCGTCGTCTATCTGAGCCAATCAGATTGTCCGTCGTCTATCTGAGCCAATCAGATTGTCCGTCGTCTATCTGAGCCAATCAGATTGTCCGTCGTCTATCTGAGCCAATCAGATTGTCCGTCGTCTATCTGAGCCAATCAGATTGTCCGTCGTCTATCTGAGCCAATCAGATTGTCCGTCGTCTATCTGAGCCAATCAGATTGTCCGTCGTCTATCTGAGCCAATCAGATTGTCCGTCGTCTATCTGAGCCAATCAGATTGTCCGTCGTCTATCTGAGCCAATCAGATTGTCCGTCGTCTATCTGAGCCAATCAGATTGTCCGTCGTCTATCTGAGCCAATCAGATTGTCCGTCGTCTATCTGAGCCAATCAGATTGTCCGTCGTCTATCTGAGCCAATCAGATTGTCCGTCGTCTATCTGAGCCAATCAGATTGTCCGTCGTCTATCTGAGCCAATCAGATTGTCCGTCGTCTATCTGAGCCAATCAGATTGTCCGTCGTCTATCTGAGCCAATCAGATTGTCCGTCGTCTATCTGAGCCAATCAGATTGTCCGTCGTCTATCTGAGCCAATCAGATTGTCCGTCGTCTATCTGAGCCAATCAGATTGTCCGTCGTCTATCTGAGCCAATCAGATTGTCCGTCGTCTATCTGAGCCAATCAGATTGTCCGTCGTCTATCTGAGCCAATCAGATTGTCCGTCGTCTATCTGAGCCAATCAGATTGTCCGTCGTCTATCTGAGCCAATCAGATTGTCCGTCGTCTATCTGAGCCAATCAGATTGTCCGTCGTCTATCTGAGCCAATCAGATTGTCCGTCGTCTATCTGAGCCAATCAGATTGTCCGTCGTCTATCTGAGCCAATCAGATTGTCCGTCGTCTATCTGAGCCAATCAGATTGTCCGTCGTCTATCTGAGCCAATCAGATTGTCCGTCGTCTATCTGAGCCAATCAGATTGTCCGTCGTCTATCTGAGCCAATCAGATTGTCCGTCGTCTATCTGAGCCAATCAGATTGTCCGTCGTCTATCTGAGCCAATCAGATTGTCCGTCGTCTATCTGAGCCAATCAGATTGTCCGTCGTCTATCTGAACCAATCAGATTGTTTTTCTTACACAAAAAATTATTCCGTTTTCAAAACACTTTTGTGCAAGAAATGCTCCCATGAGCCTGTGTTTAGTGCCTACAGAGGTCTTCTTTTTGCCACTGGTACAGGAGAGTACGGGTCCCACCTTGCCACAGCCAGGCACCTCCACGCCATCGACGGGCCGCGGAATCTCGATGGAGCGCACGTTGCCGTACTTGCAACACTCCTCCCGGATGTCCTCCAGGATCTCCTCGTAGTCCTCGTCGTCCACCAGCTCCTCGGGCATGACCATGTTGAGGAGGCACAGCACCTCCGTGGGCATGCCGGAGCTCTGCAGCCGCTGCAGCCCTGGAACCTGCAGCGTCACCGGCGTCTCGATGATGGCCGTCTGTCCCGGGGGGCGACAAGAGTGTCAGATACCCCCTGATCGTCCAATCGTCTCGAGTAACAGCGAGAAATTTACATGGACCCAAATAAACCCAAGAAATAGGGGCATTAAGCTTCCTGGGAGGCACCCAGGAACCAAGTTGGGTTTAGGACATCAGAAAGGCGGCAGCCGAGGGCAAATACTCACAGCGTTGGCATTCTTAGCCCCCACGCTTGCCCGCTGGACGATGAGCTTCTTGTCTCCGAGCTGCATGCCATTGAGTCCAGCCACGGCCTGCGGGATGCATCCCACACAAGCGTCAGCAATTCCATCCGGAAGCCCCGAGTCACCCCAGACCTTCCAGCTGCTGCCCCACCTCACGCACCTGGTCAGTGGCACTGATGTCCACGTATTCACAGAAAGCATAACCCTTAGACAGTGACGTGGCACTGTCCTTCACAAGGTTGAAGGCCTTAAGAGGTCCGAACGACGTCAAGAGTTCCTTCACCTGGGCAAGAGGAGGAGACGCGGGGGGGCGATTAGCCCGACAGTCCAGGCACGGCGCCTCGCTAGAAATGCTAATCTTAACTGTGGGAGAAGCAGCATGTTAAACTTTGCAAAACGACATGAGGAAACAGTGAAGACATCAGGAAAATGGCTTTATGACAAGTGGCTCGACATTACGGTGCAACACTAGAGCTCAAAGCCCCCTGTGCCCTTTCTGCATGACTTACTTACTGGGAGCGTACAAAAGTAACTATTTTGATTCTTGTCAATGAATGATAACACAGATTCCCCCCCCCCATCCTACAGCATATACAACACAACTGAATTCCTAATCAAGTTCTCTGATAATTCCAACTACGAATTTTGAAATATGGACCGAGTTGCATCTGATTTTAAGGGCCACAATAATTAAGCTAGATGGTATATAAAAAAAAAACTAAATAAAAACAGCTAATTATATGTTAAGTGTTCCATGTATACAATGTGGAGGGGGGGGGGGCGACTCGGCAGAACACAAACCCAGCCGAATCACTGACTTCCTGTTCTTAAAACCAAGAACCACATTGGTGCAGTTAATTAGAGGGACAAAGCCTACAGGAGATAAACTCACAGGTAAAGCTAAGAGCCGCCACAGGGTCCTGCTAAAGGGGCCACGGCTTGAAGCCAAACAGGACGAAATAGCTCTGCTAACATCATTCCTCACTTATTCTACAGGAATCTACTGTAAAGCCGCATTAACCACTGACTTCAGAAAGGAGTCACCTGGGACACTGGCAGCCACAAGAGGGCGCTACCTCCTACCTTCTCTTAGGGGCAAAAAAAAAAAAAAAATCAAATTTATACCCTGTGATCAGCATAATAAGTCTCTCCCCAGCCTTCAACCCCCAAAAAAAGGACCCCATATGCTTAAGAGCACTCCAGGACAGAGCCCCCCCACAGGGGCAGGCCGTCGACAGGGAGGATATCCGTGCGAGGGACGGAATGTCTTACTTGCCTTGTGTTACATGTTGGCATGGCAGCAGTAGGTCAGTACTACTGAACAAATTATGAGCGAAGACTTAACGATCTTACAGGCCCCTAGCTGGGGACAAAGTGGGGAACAAAAATGAAAGAGCTGTAAGTATCAAAGCGGTAGCAGGGACTGCAAAAAAAATGTAAACACCAGGATACAAGCAGCGGTTTCCATTTCACCTGTCTATGGCACATTTACTGGCTTTGACGTGAAATACATTAACAGTTCTGCTGGATTCAAACTCTCTCCCCCCAGTGCTGCTTTGGTACAGCCTTCCTCTTGACTTGGATTACATGTGACTCACACTGGATAAGAAAGATTACGATGACAATCCGAAAAGGAGGAAAAAAATCAAAGAAAAACAAACTGACTGCACTTCTCACTTACCTTTCACTGAAACCGCGATCACTATCTTGTGGGCTGAGTCTTGCCATTTTTAACAGTTTAGGCTAAAGTGAGTGGGACACCGGAGCTCAAAATGTTACAATGCAGGGGTGGACGCAAAACGTTTTGCGATTAACTTTTGCAAAATAAATAGGTAAACTATTAAATGCCTGTATGGATTATGTCTATAATGGGCCGATTTCAGTGGGGTGGCGATATAGGAAGAAAAAAAAAAAATCATAAAAGATGCTAATGAGAAGTAGAAAATGTCTAAAATGTGACCCTTTCAACACTTTCAGAGTAAGACGACCTCATCTGTGCATGTTGTTATGGTAATATTATCCATCACTGACGTCATAACAGAATAGGGCATGGGGCACGATGTGAAAACTCCAGTGAAGCTGATAATCGTTCACCGGGAAAAAGGTCCGAAGTATTTTCTGCCTTTCGAGCGACACAGCAATGTAGGGAACGATTCTTCCGCAGCTCCCCATCGCTGTTAACGGGATGTGAAGTCATCGTTCTCAGTGTGCGGACATGGACGTGAGACACGGCACGTCTGCGAATACTGAAGCGTTTGGGGACTTGGGCGATCTCCCCCACATTTCAAGCACAGTCTATGGTAGTGTTTCCCAGCCCAGTCCTCGGGGGTACCCCCCCGGTCAGTCCACGTTTTTGCTTCCTCTCAGCACACCTGTACCAGGTATTCGGTGTTCCTGATTGGCTGGGAGCTAGGAGGGAGCGAAAATGTGGACAGTCGGCGGTTCCCCGAGGACTGGGATTGGGCAAACACAGGTGTACGGCAATGTGGAGGTATTCGTCAGTTAGGTGACGCGCAGATGACTCGATTTTAAATTTTCATGCAGCAAAACGACGCGGCTGATTCATCCGACTAACACTCAGCAATTAACCCGATATACAAATATTCCAGGGTACCCAGCAACAGGCAGCACAGGGACTGGCTACGTGACTGGTTTGGCAAGCCGCCAGCTGTAAGGCACGTTTCCCAAAGCCTTTGTTGCTAATAAGGTTATTTGCTAACAACATTAGATAACAACTGAATGGTTCCAACTATGCAAGTCGATAACATGAGGTTTTGGGAAACGTACCTTTTACATTAGCGGGGTCTCAATATCTTCATAATTTACAGCTGGATAAACAATGAGCGTAATGTAACTGTCAACTCATTACCTACATGTCTAATAAATGTTTAATAAATCCCATGAATATCTTTAAAAAAAAAAAAAAAAAACCTCAAATGTGCGGCTATTTTCAGCAGCTAGCTTTAAACATGATGCTGACATTTGACCCCCCAGTATCTTGTAATGAATTTTAAGCGGTGAGGTAACTTTGACAGGCTTTCTTTTCCTACTAATCAGTTACACAGAGACGAGTGTTTATTTTATGTATGTATGTGCGTGCGCGTGCGTGCGTGCGTGCGTGTGCGTGTGTGTGCATGCCTGCTTGAGTTCCACGTGCAGCAGTGGGACAGAAACACAGGAGGGTTGTGGGTCGGCTCCCCGGCGACAGAGACTGAGGGCGGGGTACCTGATCGTCACTGAGATAGTTGGGCAGGCCTCCGACAAAGAGCTTGTGTGGCGAGTCTGGAACCACGGTGGAGACGACCCCTGCAGACAGAGCGGCACGGCGCCCAAAGCCGGCCGATCACAGCAAACCGTCAACATGCCGGATAATGACCACGAGCAAACGGCGCGAGTGAAATAAGCCAACTTCAAATCAGTATGACGTCGTTATCTCCTATATAATATCAGATAAATGTAACTCCAGCAAAAAAATACCTAAATACTGGGGCAGTTTGACGACTGTTTTTTGTCTCTCCCATCTTGCTCTCCATGGGAGATGCTGACACATGCAGCACCAGTCAAAAGTATGGACACACCTGCTCTTAATGCATTTGTCTCTATTTTAGCTGTTATTCACCTTATAGTAAAAGGCCTTTGGGCATGGAAGTTATGCATATGAAGTACTGCAAAGACAAAATTTTTGTCTCTTCAAAATAGGAGCCATTGGCTTCGATGACAGCATTGCGGACTCAACCAGCTAACATATGTACCCACCTGGACCGTTTCTCCAACAGTCCTCGAGTTTCCACAAGTTCTGCGCGCAAGCTGGCTACCTTACTCTTACTCTCATCCAACTGATCCCAAACCAGCTCTATAGAGTTTAGGTTGGGGGGCTGTGGGGACCATCTCTTTCCTAGTTCACAAGGTAATAAGCTACTTGCATAACCTTCAAGGTGGGCTTTGGGTCATTATCTTGCTGAAAAACAAGTCATTTTCAGTAGGTGTGTCCAGAATTTTTAACTAGAATAGGAGCCAGCAACCCTAGAACAATTTGGGGGTTAGGGTCCTTGCTCAAGGGCCCAGTGGTGAAATCACTCTGCCAACCCTGGTATTTGAACCAGCAACCTTCTTTTCATGGGCAAACATCACAGAGCCACACAACACCCCTATGTTAACAGTAAGAAGTGAGTGACTGAGCTGTGTGTGTGTGTGTGTGGCTCAGCTGGTTAGGATGCCAGCGTTATCATCAGAAGATCACTGGTTCACATCACTGGTGATCACACCACTGGGCCGGCGAGTTTGCTCTAGGGACAGGCTGACCCTGATTTCTCAAAAAAAAAAAAAAAAAAAAAACATTCTTCACTTTGGATAAAACTGTCTGCTAAATATTTACAACATTAAGTAAATAAAAGTGAAAGTCTCCCTCTTTATATGACAAGACATCCGCAGCTTGCGAAGGACAGTCAGTCCGTAACGAGTACAAAAAACTGGCCTTGCCGATCGGCTCTTCAAAGGTAAATAAAGATTAAGGTTATGACGGCGACAAGCAAAACGGACCTGGTACGTGGAAGGCGGGCTGCTCTGAGATGCCAGGCAGGGGGCGATAGTCGTGGGGCCGCCTGATTTTTAACGACTGACCCTGGAAAATGATGCCGTCGAAGGCCATTGCCTGCGTGGTCTCATCCACGGACCGAAACTAGGGCAGAACGAAGAACGTCGTTAATCAGGGAAGGCTGCGGTCTCCGCCTGGACACAGCAGCCATTAGGCAGGAAAGACTCTTACTTCAAGGAAGGCAAAGTTCTTGTCCTGGTTTATCTGAACAGCGAGGACGGGATTGGTGGGACCTTGACATAAGCCAGCCAATCGCATCTGGGTATTGAAGAAATCCGCCATGGCCTCCTAAAAAGACAGGCAGACACACTGAATGAAGACAGGCAGACGTCTGAAGACATCAAAACAGGCAAACGAGAAAAAAAATGACTGACAAGTCTAGTACATTTATCTATTTATTTTGCGGACACTTTCATCCAAAGCAACATACATTTCATTGAAGAAGCAGGACCAGACAGTTCCTAGAGCAAATAGTGCTTAAGGGCTGCGCTCGGGGGCCCAATGGTGAAATCACTCTGCTGCCCAAGGGATTTGAACCAACAACCTTCTTGTGACCGGCTCAGTGTCCTAACTCACTGAGCTACACATGACACCAGTATGCATGACAGAAGGCAACGCGGGACTTTGCCTGGACTCACCTCCGTCAGGCCGAAGGGGATGTTGCCGACATAAAGCCGCCTGGCCTGCCGGGTCATCTGGCTGCCGACCATCGGCACCTGGGTGGGCGTCACTGCCACGCCGCTGGTGGTGGATGTTGCCAGTAAAGCTATCGTGGGGATCTGCCCTGCAGCTGTGGGGAGGAGAAAGGGCTTCAAGACCCCAACCAGGGACGGCCAGAACATCCGGATCGTCGCCTTCATTTGCTTCTAACCCCTAGGTTTAAGCTCTCTTCACACTGTCTGAAATCATCCCAAGTGTTATTCCCTCTTTGACCAGCAGGGGGGAGGAGGGCACTCCAGAATAAATGCTTTCATTGCAACCAATATACCATAACCTTGCAATACTGAACTAGCACACATGGAAGCGTCGCATCCAAACCTTGCATTGCCTTGTACTGCATGGGGGTGATGTGCTCGAATCCCGGAGGGGGAACATCCCAGTACTTGTATGTCCTTTTCTTACGGCTTCTCCGAGGAGAGTAGCTGCCCAAACACAAAACAGAAGGTTGTTTTCCCCAAACAATACAGTGTAAACACTCAGAATCTGGCAAAAACAAACAGATGGCAGAATGTTTACATTTAACTTTGGATCGCAGGCAGTTTAAGGTCATGAGGGTGTGACCATGCGCCACTTTTTAGGCTGGCTTTGAGGTCCCATCGCTATGGCGGGGGCTACTTATAAACGCCAGTTAAAATTTAATATGGGTACAGTCCCCCTTCCCACCACGAAGAAACCAATTGGTTGATTGTGAAAGAAACTTGTTAAGAGGCCTCAAACCATGCTAGATATCAGCTTCAGTGCCTGTAACCGGGACCGTGAGGGGGGGTACCTGTGCTTCTTGTGCTCGCGTGAGCTGCTCCGTCGGTCACGACCCTTGCGGTCGCGGCTGCTGCTGCGCTTCTCGTGACTCCGCCCCCTGGAGTCCTTGCTCCAGCGGCGGTGCTTCTCGCCACGGCTCAGAGACCGGCTGCGGCTACGCTTCTTGTGTCGCTCCTTCTCCCGCTCTGGGGGACGACACCGTGGTACCAGTGAGACGGTGGGCGGAGCGACATGACTGCCCCCCTACCATCCATTTCGATAAATCCAAGATGTGTAACTCAGAGGGATTATGAATGTGTGTCCGGATGGTTGTGGGTTTGAAGCCCATGAGTCACAGAGTAATCATATTACCAACTTCCCTGGGGTGCTGGATGCTGACTGACCCAGCGCTATGCCTTAAAAGTCACTTACGGAGACCAAGATGTGGTACGGGGTCTAACTCCCCAGTTTCCTCACCAGAATGAAGCACCTCCATTCAATTCACATATTCAATCACACCCTCCTGAAACAAACACACCCATCTCTCAATGGCTAATAATTTCAAGGGCACAAGGACATCCCCTTGAATGTCAGTCTGTTGTGAAACAATAAAAACATAACCAGACTAATTAATGATATAGGAGCACAGTGGTGAGTACAGTTGCCTCACGCCTCCGAGTCTGGAGGCCTGAATTTTGCCTCTGCTCTCTGTATGGGGAATTTGCCTGGAATAGGCTCCAGGGGAGCCTGACTAAGATAACTGGTTGGACGATGGATGGGTAATTAATATCGTTTCAATCTGACAGACAGCACTTTATTAAACTAGCAATAAAATATCACCTTTCTATCCCAGCAGGTCCTTCATATAGAAGCTTAAATAAATCCCTGAAGGTGCAGTTTTCAGTGAAGCATTTAAACGCAGGTGCTGCTCGAGGAATCAGCTTCATGCATCAGTTATAACAGCGTTACGGTAATGCACCGCTGCAAAAGTACAGACACGGAGCGGCCAATGCATCTTACGTAAATCGGTAATAACCAATTACCGCAATCGCAGGCATAGTCAGAGCGCAGATATGAATGACTGGAACTGCTAGTTTATCAAACACGGCGGCACTTAGTGCTCGTCTAGCCGAATCAGGTCGTTTCGAATGACATTTTAGTGATTTAGTGATAAGGAGCTGATATGACAAGATTGCCATTTGATAGGTACATAAATCAATCCTACTTTCGACTCCGTTGTAACGCATGTTGTATATTTCAGTTGCGTTAGTATGGCTTAAGTTTATTCAGTTTACTGGATTCTCTGCACTTTAATGAAGTTATATGTGTATTGTTATATAACTGTACATCATTGTTAGTTACTGCTATCCGCTGTAAAGGTAGATACAGGTGCAAGACTTTGCAATAACGACCTAAAAGCAGTTGTTATGATTCCAGGGAACGCGGCTGATTTTTAGAGTCTATACATCATGAAGAAACGGCGATCGTGTGAGAAAGACTTATTCTGTACGGATGACAGGGCCAGCATTTCGGACCCAAGGGAAAGGCTATTGTGCATCGGAAAGAGACAAAATCATATCATTATATAGAAAACTCGTCGTAGTATTTAAAAACCAAGTAACTAACACTGTTATTAAGTGCGGACTTTAAATCAAGTGGTCGCGGTCGTTTTTATTTGCATAAAACTTTAAACGTGATCTTGAAAATATAACGCTTGCAACAAACATCCATGCATAGTGTGTTACTGCGAATGAAAATACGCGGGTCGCAATTTATGATCCAAGTGTATAATGGTAAATAATTAAATAAATAAAACCGCAGGCTTTCACATCGAGTGCACCCCAATAACGTTTCATTGAAATGTCCATGTTATGTACGCCGGGCACTGATGGATGCAGGCCTAGCGATCTCTATAACAATGCCAAGCAAAGAATGTCACTGATTTACCAAAGCGGTCAGTTTTCGGGGATCCTGCGGCAGCTGGGAGAAGAAGAATCGGGCAGGTTTCAGAATCGGCGAGCGCTCGGATAAAAGGCACCGATTTCCCAGCCGCGCTTTTCTTTTCGGAACCAGCAGAAGTGCCCTCCGCACCATCCTCGGCGCTAGGACACGCCGGCCACTTTATTACCCTAAAACAGGGAGCATACACCGATCTTCAAAGCCAAACTTACCTTGCCGATTTTCGCTTAACTGCTTCTCAAACTCATCGAAATCGGACATTTTTCAGTCCGTACTAAAGACGTATTGCAAAATAAGCAGAGGTCCAACAGTAGGCCTTTGAATGGGCTACAGGCTGCATTGGGTTCTGCTGCTTTTTCTTCCGAGTCGCCTGCCCCTCCTCCCCCGAAGTCATCGGCTCTTCCTCGGTTGTATCACACACAGGTTCGGAAACATTCGATGCGCATTACCGTCCCCTCCTGCACTGGAGGGCTAAGGACAACGTGATTATATCGAACCAAAATTGAAATGTGCAAGTTGACTTTCCTAGTTATACGTCTTCATTTTTATTCTGGGTTTAACAACCATGAGTTTATGACGTATTTTACATGATTAGTTGGCGACTGGACCTTATTGTTTATATCTCTTATTAAGGATCCATCCATCCATACATCAATTATCAAAACCACACACTTACAATCCGAGTCTAGTTTCATATGCTGCGCTGCTGAGCGACCCGCAGAATATTATGCATGAGTACAAGTCACAAGCCCCGTTTCCACTAACACGGGGCCGGTTCTAGCTTGGTGCCTTTTGAGACCGAGGCAAAAAGATGCAGACTCTCCCCGTCGGGGAATCGAACCCCGGTCTCCCGCGAGGCCCGGGTTCGATTCCCGGCCAATGCAAAGCGGCTCTTTTAATAACTGTACACTCAGCGCTGAACTCCAGCTAATTCAGTCTTATCTCAAGACAGGTACTCCACATTTCCGCTCAACCCCTGGCAAGCGGAGCCCTGAGGCTGGCTCATTACAGTACCCCTAGATAAAAACTACACAGAGGCATCTCAGCTTCACACTTCTGACCGCCTTCTAGCCCATCCTTGCATCTGTGCACTTTCTCACACATTGCACTGTCTGACATATTGTCTTTGTTGAGCAACAGTCTCGTGTTAGCTTGAGAAGAGCCTCTCACCTGACTCGTGTACCGTACAATGGCTTAAAATCGGACACTTCTCATAGCTTGCTGCTGCTCCAGGTTGACATTCACTGCATGTGGCTCAGGTGGGGAGATGGGCTCCAAAGAAAGAGGCAGAAAACGGCAAGAGTGGAGCTCACGGTTGTGCCGGAATAGCTCAGTTGGGAGAGCGTTAGACTGAAGATCTAAAGGTCCCTGGTTCAATCCCGGGTTCTGGCAGCACGTGACGTGAGTCTTGGAGCTCGTCTCCGCCTTGGGCTGCGATGTACCCACTGGTTCCATGGTGTAATGGTTAGCTCTCTGGGCTCTGAATCCAGCGATCCGAGTTCAAATCTCAGTGGGACCTGTCTTGGGCTCTGTTTTGCGCCCCAAGGCGCACTCTTGCCCAAAAACGTTTCTTTTACACTTTTTGCATGTGGTGTAGCCGACCTTTTCTGCCGCTTGGCCGGTTAGCTCAGCTGGTTAGAGCGTGGTGCTAATAACGCCAAGGTCATGGGTTCGATCCCCATACGGGCCACGCTTTCTCTTTCTCCCAGTGGTCGGAGTGCTTGGAGATCAGAGGTAAGGAAAATGAAAGTGTCCGACGTGATTATAAGAACACAGTCGTGCCAGATTCACCTGCGTCGTGGTGAGAAAAAGAAATGGAGGATACACGCATTTCTCTTAGCTGACAATTCTGCAGCAAGTGGACTGGCAAAGTGTACGTCTACATACACAATTTGCTCAAAGAGCGTAGTAGTTCTTGAAGAAAAATCCAACCCGCACTGTAAAACCATGCTGCCTTCTGGTGTTGTTTACAAGTTTCTGATGGAACGAGCTTTTTTGGAGGCATTTATTGGAAAAGTCGACGGAGTTGTCAAGCATCCCGAAGCAGCACTTCCACTAGAAGGTCCCAGAGTTCTTGTGCTTCAAGCACTTCAATTTATAAATACTCCGTTGATCTTAACAGTTGTGTGAAATGAGCTGTCATCGCTCCGTTTTTGCTTTAGCAATTTTTCCGGTCTTTCGGCGGAAAGCCGGTCTCGTGTGTTTGCATGGGTGGTTCAGTGGTAGAATTCTCGCCTGCCACGCGGGAGGCCCGGGTTCGATTCCCGGCCAATGCAAAGCGGCTCTTTTAATAACTGTACACTCAGCGCTGAACTCCAGCTAATTCAGTCTTATCTCAAGACAGGTACTCCACATTTCCGCTCAACCCCTGGCAAGCGGAGCCCTGAGGCTGGCTCATTACAGTTCCCCTAGCTAAAAACTACACAGAGGCATCTCAGCTTCACACTTCTGACCGCCTTCTTGCCCATCCTTGCATCTGTGCACTTTCTCACACATTCCACTGTCTGACATATTGTCTTTGTTGAGCAACAGTCTCGTGTTAGCTTGAGAAGAGCCTCTCACCTGACTCGTGTACCGTACAATGGCTTAAAATCGGACACGTCTCATAGCTTGCTGCTGCTCCAGGTTGACATTCACTGCATGTGGCTCAGGTGGGGAGATGGGCTCCAAAGAAAGAGGCAGAAAACGGCAAGAGTGGAGCTCACGGTTGTGCCGGAATAGCTCAGTTGGGAGAGCATTAGACTGAAGATCTAAAGGTCCCTGGTTCAATCCCGGGTTCTGGCAGCACGTGACGTGAGTCTTGGAGCTCGTCTCCGCCTTGGGCTGCGATGTACCCACTGGTTCCATGGTGTAATGGTTAGCTCTCTGGGCTCTGAATCCAGCGATCCGAGTTCAAATCTCAGTGGGACCTGTCATGGGCTCTGTTTTGCGCCCCAAGGCGCACTCTTGCCCAAAAACGTTTCTTTTACACTTTTTGCATGTGGTGTAGCCGACCTTTTCTGCCGCTTGGCCGGTTAGCTCAGCTGGTTAGAGCGTGGTGCTAATAACGCCAAGGTCATGGGTTCGATCCCCATACGGGCCACGCTTTCTCTTTCTCCCAGTGGTCGGAGTGCTTGGAGATCAGAGGTAAGGAAAATGAAAGTGTCCGACGTGATTATAAAAACACAGTCGTGCCAGATTCACCTGCGTCGTGGTGAGAAAAAGAAATGGAGGATACACGCATTTCTCTTAGCTGACAATTCTGCAGCAAGTGGACTGGCAAAGTGTACGTCTACATACACAATTTGCTCAAAGAGCGTAGTAGTTCTTGAAGAAAAATCCAACCCGCACTGTAAAACCATGCTGCCTTCTGGTGTTGTTTACAAGTTTCTGATGGAACGAGCTTTTTTGGAGGCATTTATTGGAAAAGTCGACGGAGTTGTCAAGCATCCCGAAGCAGCACTTCCACTAGAAGGTCCCAGAGTTCTTGTGCTTCAAGCACTTCAATTTATAAATACTCCGTTGATCTTAACAGTTGTGTGAAATGAGCTGTCATCGCTCCGTTTTTGCTTTAGCAATTTTTCCGGTCTTTCGGCGGAAAGCCGGTCTCGTGTGTTTTTGCTTGGGTGGTTCAGTGGTAGAATTCTCGCCTGCCACGCGGGAGGCCCGGGTTCGATTCCCGGCCAATGCAAAGCGGCTCTTTTAATAACTGTACACTCAGCGCTGAACTCCAGCTAATTCAGTCTTATCTCAAGACAGGTACTCCACATTTCCGCTCAACCCCTGGCAAGCGGAGCCCTGAGGCTGGCTCATTACAGTTCCCCTAGCTAAAAACTACACAGAGGCATCTCAGCTTCACACTTCTGACCGCCTTCTTGCCCATCCTTGCATCTGTGCACTTTCTCACACATTCCACTGTCTGACATATTGTCTTTGTTGAGCAACAGTCTCGTGTTAGCTTGAGAAGAGCCTCTCACCTGACTCGTGTACCGTACAATGGCTTAAAATCGGACACTTCTCATAGCTTGCTGCTGCTCCAGGTTGACATTCACTGCATGTGGCTCAGGTGGGGAGATGGGCTCCAAAGAAAGAGGCAGAAAACGGCAAGAGTGGAGCTCACGGTTGTGCCGGAATAGCTCAGTTGGGAGAGCGTTAGATTGAAGATCTAAAGGTTCCTGGTTCAATCCCGGGTTCTGGCAGCACGTGACGTGAGTCTTGGAGCTCGTCTCCGCCTTGGGCTGCGATGTACCCACTGGTTCCATGGTGTAATGGTTAGCTCTCTGGGCTCTGAATCCAGCGATCCGAGTTCAAATCTCGGTGGGACCTGTCATGGGCTCTGTTTTGCGCCCCAAGGCGCACTCTTGCCCAAAAACGTTTCTTTTACACTTTTTGCATGTGGTGTAGCCGACCTTTTCTGCCGCTTGGCCGGTTAGCTCAGCTGGTTAGAGCGTGGTGCTAATAACGCCAAGGTCATGGGTTCGATCCCCATACGGGCCACGCTTTCTCTTTCTCCCGGTGGTCGGAGTGCTTGGAGATCAGAGGTAAGGAAAATGAAAGTGTCCGACGTGATTATAAGAACACAGTCGTGCCAGATTCGCCTGCGTCGTGGTGAGAAAAAGAAATGGAGGATACACGCATTTCTCTTAGCTGACAATTCTGCAGCAAGTGGACTGGCAAAGTGTACGTCTACATACACAATTTGCTCAAAGAGCGTAGTAGTTCTTGAAGAAAAATCCAACCCGCACTGTAAAACCATGCTGCCTTCTGGTGTTGTTTACAACTTTCTGATGGAACAAGCTTTTTTGGAGGCATTTATTGGAAAAGTCGACGGAGTTGTCAAGCATCCCGAAGCAGCACTTCCACTAGAAGGTCCCAGAGTTCTTGTGCTTCAAGCACTTCAATTTATAAATACTCCGTTGATCTTAACAGTTGTGTGAAATGAGCTGTCATCGCTCCGTTTTTGCTTTAGCAATTTTTCCGGTCTTTCGGCGGAAAGCCGGTCTCGTGTGTTTGCATGGGTGGTTCAGTGGTAGAATTCTCGCCTGCCACGCGGGAGGCCCGGGTTCGATTCCCGGCCAATGCAAAGCGGCTCTTTTAATAACTGTACACTCAGCGCTGAACTCCAGCTAATTCAGTCTTATCTCAAGACAGGTACTCCACATTTCCGCTCAACCCCTGGCAAGCGGAGCCCTGAGGCTGGCTCATTACAGTTCCCCTAGCTAAAAACTACACAGAGGCATCTCAGCTTCACACTTCTGACCGCCTTCTTGCCCATCCTTGCATCTGTGCACTTTCTCACACATTCCACTGTCTGACATATTGTCTTTGTTGAGCAACAGTCTCGTGTTAGCTTGAGAAGAGCCTCTCACCTGACTCGTGTACCGTACAATGGCTTAAAATCGGACACTTCTCATAGCTTGCTGCTGCTCCAGGTTGACATTCACTGCATGTGGCTCAGGTGGGGAGATGGGCTCCAAAGAAAGAGGCAGAAAACGGCAAGAGTGGAGCTCACGGTTGTGCCGGAATAGCTCAGTTGGGAGAGCGTTAGACTGAAGATCTAAAGGTCCCTGGTTCAATCCCGCGTTCTGGCAGCACGTGACGTGAGTCTTGGAGCTCGTCTCCGCCTTGGGCTGCGATGTACCCGCTGGTTCCATGGTGTAATGGTTAGCTCTCTGGGCTCTGAATCCAGCGATCCGAGTTCAAATCTCGGTGGGACCTGTCATGGGCTCTGTTTTGCGCCCCAAGGCGCACTCTTGCCCAAAAACGTTTCTTTTGCACTTTTTGCATGTGGTGTAGCCGACCTTTTCTGCCGCTTGGCCGGTTAGCTCAGCTGGTTAGAGCGTAGTGCTAATAACGCCAAGGTCATGGGTTCGATCCCCATACGGGCCACGCTTTCTCTTTCTCCCGGTGGTCGGAGTGCTTGGAGATCAGAGGTAAGGAAAATGAAAGTGTCCGACGTGATTATAAGAACACAGTCGTGCCAGATTCACCTGCATCGTGGTGAGAAAAAGAAATGGAGGATACACGCATTTCTCTTAGCTGACAATTCTGCAGCAAGTGGACTGGCAAAGTATACGTCTACATACACAATTTGCTCAAAGAGCGTAGTAGTTCTTGAAGAAAAATCCAACCCGCACTGTAAAACCATGCTGCCTTCTGGTGTTGTTTACAAGTTTCTGATGGAACGAGCTTTTTTGGAGGCATTTATTGGAAAAGTCGACGGAGTTGTCAAGCATCCCGAAGCAGCACTTCCACTAGAAGGTCCCAGAGTTCTTGTGCTTCAAGCACTTCAATTTATAAATACTCCGTTGATCTTAACAGTTGTGTGAAATGAGCTGTCATCGCTCCGTTTTTGCTTTAGCAATTTTTCCGGTCTTTCGGCGGAAAGCCGGTCTCCTGATTTGAATAATACTAGATATACATAGGTTGTTTGAAAATCCAAGGAGGTTAACGAAATGTCATGTTTTTAGACTCCTATAAAATACGCAAAAGCGGAAAGAGATAGGATGAAGTTCTACATGGCTTTGAATTTGGCATGGGCCAGTGCATTAGATAAGTAACAAATCTCAATTTTATCATTAACAGTTCAATAGAAATAAGCAGAAATGCAAATCCTGTCGCTGTAGCGCCCCCATGTGGACAATTGGTGTGGCCTTCGCAGGGGTTGCTAGGGGTTAGGAGACAAATGTACAAGCCTATTTTTGTTCAGATCAGCTGTTGTTAAGCCTGTCAAAGGCCTGTCAGAATGCTGCTTGATTTTGATTGGCTGATGGTGGCTAGGGTTTTATGACTAATGACTGCCCTGATAGATTCCTGACCTCAGGCTTCAGAGTAGTACATGTATGCCATATTTCATTTGGATCGGTCAAGGAATTCAGGAGATATTGGCAGTTTTTAGTTGTAGCGCCCCCTATTGACGAAATGCGGCCCGCCTTCAACCGTGTCCCCAGAATGGGGTACGGAGATAGGATTTCAAATTTGGTGAAGGTAGGCTAAGGTATGGCCAAGTTATAACAGTCAGACCAATACTGGCTAAATTTACGTAGACTTTGGGTGTGGCTAGTGGCCGTATGATAGACCAATATCAGGGTTATTTGAATTATTATTCATCAGCTCAGAGACCTGATCGGTTTGATACCTCATTTGTCTGATTCCGTCAGACGGTGTAGGAATTACAAGCAAAAGTAGGTTTTGCAAATTATGCAAATTAGCAAAAAATCTAAGTAGGCGGAGCTTCATAGTCCAAATGGCAAGTTGGTAGGGCAAGGATGTCTCTATCAGTAGAAATATGAATTTCAATTATAGGACAAACAGGACAGGAGATATCAATCAAAACGCGTTAGAGGGCGCCACGGCGCCCCCATCTGGCCGACATGGTTGGGTCGGATTATCTGAGTAGCGGGGAGGAATTGACATCATCCTACCAAGTTTCATAATTCTAGCACTTACGGTTTAGGCTGTACATTCAGTTTTAGGGCAGAAAAATAATAATAATAATAATAAATATAACTGCAAGCAGTGATAAGCGGTTCCAAAGCTAATGGAAAGAATAAGTGGGTAGAAATGGAGTACATGGAATAAAATGAAAAGTTCAATAATAATAGGACATAAAATAGAGACCGTAACTGCTGGGCAATGCATTTAAATAGTCAGAAAGTAGGAAATACTACTACGATAGCATGAGAAGCTAATGGACAGAATAAGTGGGTAGACATGGAGTACACAGCATAAAATGAAAAGTTCAATGGCATAAAATGAAAAGTTCAATAATAATAGGACATGAAATAGAGACTGTAATTGCTGGCCAATGCATTTAAATAGTCAGAAAGTAGGAAACAGTACTACAATAGCATGAGATCTGACATGTTGATGTTACAGTAGAAACGTTTAGTTAGGATAAGAAAAAGGGTGGATGAGAATCAGGCGGAAAATGTAATTGCACCTGCTTAGGAGAAATATCACCAATGTAGATCTGTCTGGTGAAGTGCCTGAGCTTGACTGAATATATGGTTTGGGATGATGGCATATGAACAGTGGCTGTAGCGCCCCTGTTTGACTGATCGGCACCAAAGTTGGTGGGTCTCTCTGGGAGGCCGTGCTACATTAGTGGGTAAAATTTGGTGAGAATCGGATGAAGAATGCCTGAGATTTAGCTGTTTGATTGAAATAGGAATTGAAATGGTTTGGCCAGCAGGTGGAGCCTGCGCTCCATGGATAAATTCTATTCAATACTTTTAGGCCTTCTCAGCCAAGTTTGCTCTTAGACACATATGAACAGTCGCCATAGCGCCCCCGTTTGACCGATCGACATCAAAGTTGGAGGGTCTGTCTGTGGGCCAGTGCTACATTAGTGGGTGAAATTTTGTGAGGATTGGATGAAGCAAGCCTGAGATTTAGCTGTTTGACCTAAGGTGGATCTTAGGAGTATACAGATAGTGGCCATAGCACCCCCGTTTGACCGATCGGCATCAAAGTTTGAGGGTATGTCTGTAGACCAGTGCTACATAAGTGGATCAAATTTCGTGAGGATTGGATGAAGCACGCCTGAGATTTACCTGTTTGATTGAAATCGGCTTATAAATGATGCAGGTTGGGTGTGGCTGGTGGCCATATTATACAGAAAGGTCAGGTATTTTTTAATAATCATCCCTGACGGCAGTGTCTTGATTGACTTGACACCAGAATCACTTACATGGGGTGTAGATTGTTAAAGTTATAGGAATATTTCATTTAATCCGTTTTTAAATATCACAAGGGAATGCAGATGACTGTTATTATGCAATACATATATCTTGATTTGGCATGACTCACAGAACTTGCAGTACAAAGGATTTTTACCAGTAATATGAGACTTGAACAGAAATGAGATAAATGTCACTTTCACTGGTTTTGCAGGTTTAGAGACACATATTGCATTGCTGTAGCGCCCCCGTTTGACCAATCGGCACCAAATTTGGAGGGCCCTTACCCACTACCGTCCTTGATGACATATTCAAGTTTGGTAGTGATTGGCTGAGGCAGGCCTGAGATACAGCTGTCTGATTGAAGTGGGCGTGGCACCGGTATGGTCTGGATGTGGCTGGTCGCCGTACCTTATAGAAAGTTTAGGATTTTTTGAATAATTGTATACCAGGACTGTCTCCTGATTTGAATGATACCAGATTTACATAGGTTGGTTGAAAATCCAAGGAGGTTAACGAAATGTCATGTTTTCAGACTCCTATAAAATACGCAAAAGCAGAAAGAGATAGGATGAAGTTCTACATGGCTTTGAATTTGGCATGGGCCAGTGCATTAGATAAGTAACAAATCTCAATTTTATCAATAACAGTTCAATAGAAATAAGCAGAAATGCAAATCCTGTCGCTGTAGCGCCCCCATGTGGACAATTGGTGTGGCCTTCGCAGGGATTGCTAGGGGTTAGGAGACAAATGTACAAGCCTATTTTTGTTCAGATCAGCTGTTGTTAAGCCTGTCAAAGGCCTGTCAGAATGCTGCTTGATTTTGATTGGCTGATGGTGGCTAGGGTTTTATGACTAATGACTGCCCTGATAGATTCCTGACCTCAGGCTTCAGAGTAGTACATGTATGCCATATTTCATTTGGATCGGTCAAGGAATTCAGGAGATATTGGCAGTTTTTAGTTGTAGCGCCCCCTATTGACGAAATGCGGCCCGCCTTCAACCGTGTCCCCAGAATGGGGTACGGAGATAGGATTTCAAATTTGGTGAAGGTAGGCTAAGGTATGGCCAAGTTATAACAGTCAGACCAATACTGGCTAAATTTACGTAGACTTTGGGTGTGGCTAGTGGCCGTATGATAGACCAATATCAGGGTTATTTGAATTATTATTCATCAGCTCAGAGACCTGATCGGTTTGATACCTCATTTGTCTGATTCCGTCAGACGGTGTAGGAATTACAAGCAAAAGTAGGTTTTGCAAATTATGCAAATTAGCAAAAAATCTAAGTAGGCGGAGCTTCATAGTCCAAATGGCAAGTTGGTAGGGCAAGGATGTCTCTATCAGTAGAAATATGAATTTCAATTATAGGACAAACAGGACAGGAGATATCAATCAAAACGCGTTAGAGGGCGCCACGGCGCCCCCATCTGGCCGACATGGTTGGGTCGGATTATCTGAGTAGCGGGGAGGAATTGACATCATCCTACCAAGTTTCATAATTCTAGCACTTACGGTTTAGGCTGTACATTCAGTTTTAGGGCAGAAAAATAATAATAATAATAATAAATATAACTGCAAGCAGTGATAAGCGGTTCCAAAGCTAATGGAAAGAATAAGTGGGTAGAAATGGAGTACATGGAATAAAATGAAAAGTTCAATAATAATAGGACATAAAATAGAGACCGTAACTGCTGGGCAATGCATTTAAATAGTCAGAAAGTAGGAAATACTACTACGATAGCATGAGAAGCTAATGGACAGAATAAGTGGGTAGACATGGAGTACACAGCATAAAATGAAAAGTTCAATAATAATAGGACATGAAATAGAGACTGTAATTGCTGGCCAATGCATTTAAATAGTCAGAAAGTAGGAAGCAGTACTACAATAGCATGAGATCTGACATGTTGATGTTACAGTAGAAATGTTTAGTTAGGATAAGAAAAAGGGTGGATGAGAAACAGGAGGAAAATGTAATTGCATCTACTTAGGAGAAATATCACCAATGTAGATCTGTCTGGTGAAGTGCCTGAGCTTGACTGAATATATGGTTTGGGATGATGGCATATGAACAGTGGCTGTAGCGCCCCCGTTTGACCGATCGACATCAAAGTTGGAGGGTCTGTCTGTGGGCCAGTGCTACATTAGTGGGTGAAATTTTGTGAAGATTGGATGAAGCAAGCCTGAGATTTAGCTGTTTGACCTAAGGTGGATCTTAGGGGTATACAGATAGTGGCCATAGCACCCCCGTTTGATCGATCGGCATCAAAGTTTGAGGGTATGTCTGTAGACCAGTGCTACATAAGTGGATCAAATTTCGTGAGGATTGGATGAAGCATGCCTGAGATTTAGCTGTTTGATTGAAATCGGCTTATAAATGATGCAGGTTGGGTGTGGCTGGTGGCCATATTATACATAAAGGTCAGGTATTTTTTAATAATCATCCCTGACGGCAGTGTCTTGATTGACTTGACACCAGAATCACTTACATGCGGTGTAGATTGTTAAAGTTATAGGAATATTTCATTTAATCCATTTTTAAATATCACAAGGGAATGCAGATGACTGTTATTATGCAATACATATATCTTGATTTGGCATGACTCACAGAACTTGCAGTACAAAGGATTTTTACCAGTAATATGAGACTTGAACAGAAATGAGATAAATGTCACTTTCACTGGTTTTGCAGGTTTAGAGACACATATTGCATTGCTGTAGCGCCCCCGTTTGACCAATCGGCACCAAATTTGGAGGGCCCTTACCCACTGCCGTCCTTGATGGCATATTCAAGTTTGGTAGTGATTGGCTGAGGCAGGCCTGAGATACAGCTGTCTGATTGAAGTGGGCGTGGCACCTGTATGGTCTGGATGTGGCTGGTCGCCGTACCTTATAGAAAGTTTAGGATTTTTTGAATAATTGTATACCAGGACTGTCTCCTGATTTGAATAATACTAGATATACATAGGTTGGTTGAAAATCCAAGGAGGTTAACGAAATGTCATGTTTTTAGACTCCTATAAAATACGCAAAAGCGGAAAGAGATAGGATGAAGTTCTACATGGATTTGAATTTGGCATGGGTCAGTGCATTAGATAAGTAACAAATCTCAATTTTATCATTAACAGTTCAATAGAAATAAGCAGAAATGCAAATCCTGTCGCTGTAGCGCCCCCATGTGGACAATTGGGGTGGCCTTCGCAGGGGTTGCTAGGGGTTATGAGCCAAATGTACAAGCCTATTTTTGTTCAGATCAGCTGTTGTTAAGCCTGTCAAAGGCCTGTCAGAATGCTGCTTGATTTTGATTGGCTGATGGTGGCTAGGGTTTTATGACTAATGACTGCCCTGATAGATTCCTGACCTCAGGCTTCAGAGTAGTACATGTATGCCAAATTTCATTTGGATCGGTAAAGGAAGTCAGGAGATATTGGCAGTTTTTAGTTGTAGCGCCCCCTATCGACGAAATGCGGCCCGCCTTCAATAGTGTCCCCAGAATTTGGTACGGAGATAGGATTTCAAATTTGGTGAAGGTAGGCTAAGGTATGGCCAAGTTATAACAGTCAGACCAATACTGGCTAAATTTACGTAGACTTTGGGCGTGGCTAGTGGCCGTATGATAGACCAATATCAGGGTTATTTGAATTATTATTCATCAGCTCAGAGACCTGATCAGTTTGATACCTCATTTGTCTGATTCCGTCAGACGGTGTAGGAATTACAAGCAAAAGTAGGTTTTGCAAATTATGCAAATTAGCAAAAAATCTAAGTAGGCGGAGCTTAATAGTCCAAATGGCAAGTTGGTAGGGCAAGGATGTCTCTATCAGTAGAAATATGAATTTCAATTATAGGACTAACAGGACAGGAGATATCAATCAAAACGCGTTAGGGGGCGCCACGGCGCCCCCATCTGGCCGACATGGTTGGGTCGGATGATCTGAGTAGCGGGGAGGAATTGACATCATCCTACCAAGTTTCATAATTCTAGCACTTACGGTTTAGGCTGTACATTCAGTTTTAGGGCAGAAAAATAATAATAATAATAATAATAATAATAATCCTAAGAAAAACAATAAGTTTCCATAGCACTTCGTGCTTTGGAACCTTAATAATAAATATAACTGCAAGCAGTGATAAGCGGTTCCAAAGCTAATGGAAAGAATAAGTGGGTAGAAATGCAGTACATGGAATAAAATGAAAAGTTCAATAATAATAGGACATAAAATAGAGACCGTAACTGCTGGGCAATGCATTTAAATAGTCAGAAAGTAGGAAATACTACTACGATAGCATGAGAAGCTAATGGACAGAATAAGTGGGTAGACATGGAGTACACAGCATAAAATGAAAAGTTCAATGGCATAAAATGAAAAGTTCAATAATAATAGGACATGAAATAGAGACTGTAATTGCTGGCCAATGCATTTAAATAGTCAGAAAGTAGGAAACAGTACTACAATAGCATGAGATCTGACATGTTGATGTTACAGTAGAAACGTTTAGTTAGGATAAGAAAAAGGGTGGATGAGAAACAGGAGGAAAATGTAATTGCACCTGCTTAGGAGAAATATCACCAATGTAGATCTGTCTGGTGAAGTGCCTGAGCTTGACTGAATATATGGTTTGGGATGATGGCATATGAACAGTGGCTGTAGCGCCCCTGTTTGACTGATCGGCACCAAAGTTGGTGGGTCTCTCTGGGAGGCCGTGCTACATTAGTGGGTAAAATTTGGTGAGAATCGGATGAAGCATGCCTGAGATTTAGCTGTTTGATTGAAATAGGAATTGAAATGGTTTGGCCAGCAGGTGGAGCTTGCGCTCCATGGATAAATTCTATTCAATATGTTTAGGCCTTCTCAGCCAAGTTTGCTCTTAGACACATATGAACAGTCGCCATAGCGCCCCCGTTTGACCGATCGACATCAAAGTTGGAGGGTCTGTCTGTGGGCCAGTGCTACATTAGTGGGTGAAATTTTGTGAGGATTGGATGAAGCAAGCCTGAGATTTAGCTGTTTGACCTAAGGTGGATCTTAGGAGTATACAGATAGTGGCCATAGCACCCCCGTTTGACCGATCGGCATCAAAGTTTGAGGGTATGTCTGTAGACCAGTGCTACATAAGGGGATCAAATTTCGTGAGGATTGGATGAAGCATGCCTGAGATTTAGCTGTTTGATTGAAATCGGCTTATAAATGATGCAGGTTGGGTGTGGCTGGTGGCCATATTATACAGAAAGGTCAGGTATTTTTTAATAAACATCCCTGACGGCAGTGTCTTGATTGACTTGACACCAGAATCACTTACATGGGGTGTAGATTGTTAAAGTTATAGGAATATTTCATTTAATCCGTTTTTAAATATCACAAGGGAATGCAGATGACTGTTATTATGCAATACATATATCTTGATTTGGCATGACTCACGGAACTTGCAGTACAAAGGATTTTTACCAGTAATATGAGACTTGAACAGAAATGAGATAAATGTCACTTTCACTGGTTTTGCAGGTTTAGAGACACATATTGCATTGCTGTAGCGCCCCCGTTTGACCAATCGGCACCAAATTTGGAGGGCCCTTACCCACTACCGTCCTTGATGACATATTCAAGTTTGGTCGTGATTGGCTGAGGCAGGCCTGAGATACAGCTGTCTGATTGAAGTGGGCGTGGCACCTGTATGGTCTGGATGTGGCTGGTCGCCGTACCTTATAGAAAGTTTAGGATTTTTTGAATAATTGTATACCAGGACTGTCTCCTGATTTGAATGATATCAGATTTACATAGGTTGGTTGAAAATCCAAGGAGGTTAACGAAATGTCATGTTTTCAGACTCCTATAAAATACGCAAAAGCGGAAAGAGATAGGATGAAGTTCTACATGGCTTTGAATTTGGCATGGGCCAGTGCATTAGATAAGTAACAAATCTCAATTTTATCATTAACAGTTCAATAGAAATAAGCAGAAATGCAAATCCTGTCGCTGTAGCGCCCCCATGTGGACAATTGGTGTGGCCTTCGCAGGGATTGCTAGTGGTTAGGAGACAAATGTACAAGCCTATTTTTGTTCAGATCAGCTGTTGTTAAGCCTGTCAAAGGCCTGTCAGAATGCTGCTTGATTTTGATTGGCTGATGGTGGCTAGGGTTTTATGATTAATGACTGCCCTGATAGATACCTGACCTCAGGCTTCAGAGTAGTACATGTATGCCAAATTTCATTTGGATCGGTAAAGGCAGTCAGGAGATATTGGCAGTTTTTAGTTGTAGCGCCCCCTATTGACGAAATGCGGCCCGCCTTCAACAGTGTCCCCAGAATGGGGTACGGGGATAGGATTTAAAATTTGGTGAAGGTAGGCTAGGGTATGGCCAAGTTATAACAGTCAGACCAATACTAGCTAAATTTAGGTAGTCTTTGGGCGTGGCTAGTGGCTGTATCATACACAAATGTCAGGGTTATTTGAATGACTATGGATCAGCTCACAGACCTGATCAGTTTGATACCTCATTTGTCTGATTCCGTCAGACGGTGTAGGAATTACAAGCAAAAGTAGGTTTTGCAAATTATGCAAATTAGCAAAAAATCTAAGTAGGCGGAGCTTAATAGTCCAAATGGCAAGTTGGTAGGGCAAGGATGTCTCTATCAGTAGAAATATGAATTTCAATTATAGGACTAACAGGACAGGAGATATCAATCAAAACACGTTAGGGGGCGTCACGGCGCCCCCATCTGGCCGACATGGTTGGGTCGGATTATCTGAGTAGCGGGGAGGAATTGACATCATCCTACCAAGTTTCATAATTCTAGCACTTACAGTTTGGGCTGCCCATTCAGTTTTAGGGCAGAAAAATAATAATAATAATAATAATAATAATAATCCTAAGAAAAACAATAAGTTTCCAATGCACTTCGTGCTTTGGAACCTTAAATATAACTGCAAGCAGTGATAAGCGGTTCCAAAGCTAATGGAAAGAATAAGTGGGTAGAAATGGAGTACATGGAATAAAATGAAAAGTTCAATAATAATAGGACATAAAATAGAGACCGTAACTGCTGGGCAATGCATTTAAATAGTCAGAAAGTAGGAAATACTACTACGATAGCATGAGAAGCTAATGGACAGAATAAGTGGGTAGACATGGAGTACACAGCATAAAATGAAAAGTTCAATGGCATAAAATGAAAAGTTCAATAATAATAGGACATGAAATAGAGACTGTAATTGCTGGCCAATGCATTTAAATAGTCAGAAAGTAGGAAACAGTACTACAATAGCATGAGATCTGACATGTTGATGTTACAGTAGAAACGTTTAGTTAGGATAAGAAAAAGGGTGGATGAGAATCAGGCGGAAAATGTAATTGCACCTGCTTAGGAGAAATATCACCAATGTAGATCTGTCTGGTGAAGTGCCTGAGCTTGACTGAATATATGGTTTGGGATGATGGCATATGAACAGTGGCTGTAGCGCCCCTGTTTGACTGATCGGCACCAAAGTTGGTGGGTCTCTCTGGGAGGCCGTGCTACATTAGTGGGTAAAATTTGGTGAGAATCGGATGAAGAATGCCTGAGATTTAGCTGTTTGATTGAAATAGGAATTGAAATGGTTTGGCCAGCAGGTGGAGCCTGCGCTCCATGGATAAATTCTATTCAATACTTTTAGGCCTTCTCAGCCAAGTTTGCTCTTAGACACATATGAACAGTCGCCATAGCGCCCCCGTTTGACCGATCGACATCAAAGTTGGAGGGTCTGTCTGTGGGCCAGTGCTACATTAGTGGGTGAAATTTTGTGAGGATTGGATGAAGCAAGCCTGAGATTTAGCTGTTTGACCTAAGGTGGATCTTAGGAGTATACAGATAGTGGCCATAGCACCCCCGTTTGACCGATCGGCATCAAAGTTTGAGGGTATGTCTGTAGACCAGTGCTACATAAGTGGATCAAATTTCGTGAGGATTGGATGAAGCACGCCTGAGATTTACCTGTTTGATTGAAATCGGCTTATAAATGATGCAGGTTGGGTGTGGCTGGTGGCCATATTATACAGAAAGGTCAGGTATTTTTTAATAATCATCCCTGACGGCAGTGTCTTGATTGACTTGACACCAGAATCACTTACATGGGGTGTAGATTGTTAAAGTTATAGGAATATTTCATTTAATCCGTTTTTAAATATCACAAGGGAATGCAGATGACTGTTATTATGCAATACATATATCTTGATTTGGCATGACTCACAGAACTTGCAGTACAAAGGATTTTTACCAGTAATATGAGACTTGAACAGAAATGAGATAAATGTCACTTTCACTGGTTTTGCAGGTTTAGAGACACATATTGCATTGCTGTAGCGCCCCCGTTTGACCAATCGGCACCAAATTTGGAGGGCCCTTACCCACTACCGTCCTTGATGACATATTCAAGTTTGGTAGTGATTGGCTGAGGCAGGCCTGAGATACAGCTGTCTGATTGAAGTGGGCGTGGCACCTGTATGGTCTGGATGTGGCTGGTCGCCGTACCTTATAGAAAGTTTAGGATTTTTTGAATAATTGTATACCAGGACTGTCTCCTGATTTGAATGATATCAGATTTACATAGGTTGGTTGAAAATCCAAGGAGGTTAACGAAATGTCATGTTTTTAGACTCCTATAAAATACGCAAAAGCGGAAAGAGATAGGATGAAGTTCTACATGGCTTTGAATTTGGCATGGGCCAGTGCATTAGATAAGTAACAAATCTCAATTTTATCATTAACAGTTCAATAGAAATAAGCAGAAATGCAAATCCTGTCGCTGTAGCGCCCCCATGTGGACAATTGGGGTGGCCTTCGCAGGGATTGCTAGGGGTTAGGAGACAAATGTACAAGCCTATTTTTGTTCAGATCAGCTGTTGTTAAGCCTGTCAAAGGCCTGTCAGAATGCTGCTTGATTTTGATTGGCTGATGGTGGCTAGGGTTTTATGATTAATGACTGCCCTGATAGATACCTGACCTCAGGCTTCAGAGTAGTACATGTATGCCAAATTTCATTTGGATCGGTAAAGGCAGTCAGGAGATATTGGCAGTTTTTAGTTGTAGCGCCCCCTATTGACGAAATGCGGCCCGCCTTCAACAGTGTCCCCAGAATGGGGTACGGGGATAGGATTTAAAATTTGGTGAAGGTAGGCTAGGGTATGGCCAAGTTATAACAGTCAGACCAATACTAGCTAAATTTAGGTAGTCTTTGGGCGTGGCTAGTGGCTGTATCATACACAAATGTCAGGGTTATTTGAATGATTATGGATCAGCTCACAGACCTGATCAGTTTGATACCTCATTTGTCTGATTCCGTCAGACAGTGTAGGAATTACAAGCAAAAGTAGGTTTTGCAAATTATGCAAATTAGCAAAAAATCTAAGTAGGCGGAGCTTAATAGTCCAAATGGCAAGTTGGTAGGGCAAGGATGTCTCTATCAGTAGAAATATGAATTTCAATTATAGGACTAACAGGACAGGAGATATCAATCAAAACGCGTTAGAGGGCGCCACGGCGCCCCCATCTGGCCGACATGGTTGGGTCGGATTATCTGAGTAGCGGGGAGGAATTGACATCATCCTACCAAGGTTCATAATTCTAGCACTTACGGTTTAGGCTGTACATTCAGTTTTAGGGCAGAAAAATAATAATAATAATAATAAATATAACTGCAAGCAGTGATAAGCGGTTCCAAAGCTAATGGAAAGAATAAGTGGGTAGAAATGGAGTACATGGAATAAAATGAAAAGTTCAATAATAATAGGACATAAAATAGAGACCGTAACTGCTGGGCAATGCATTTAAATAGTCAGAAAGTAGAAAATACTACTACGATAGCATGAGAAGCTAATGGACAGAATAAGTGGGTAGACATGGAGTACACAGCATAAAATGAAAAGTTCAATGGCATAAAATGAAAAGTTCAATAATAATAGGACATGAAATAGAGACTGTAATTGCTGGCCAATGCATTTAAATAGTCAGAAAGTAGGAAACAGTACTACAATAGCATGAGATCTGACATGTTGATGTTACAGTAGAAACGTTTAGTTAGGATAAGAAAAAGGGTGGATGAGAAACAGGAGGAAAATGTAATTGCACCTGCTTAGGAGAAATATCACCAATGTAGATCTGTCTGGTGAAGTGCCTGAGCTTGACTGAATATATGGTTTGGGATGATGGCATATGAACAGTGGCTGTAGCGCCCCTGTTTGACTGATCGGCACCAAAGTTGGTGGGTCTCTCTGGGAGGCCGTGCTACATTAGTGGGTAAAATTTGGTGAGAATCGGATGAAGCATGCCTGAGATTTAGCTGTTTGATTGAAATAGGAATTGAAATGGTTTGGCCAGCAGGTGGAGCCTGCGCTCCATGGATAAATTCTATTCAATATTTTTAGGCCTTCTAAGCCAAGTTTGCTCTTAGACACATATGAACAGTCGCCATAGCGCCCCCGTTTGACCGATCGACATCAAAGTTGGAGGGTCTGTCTGTGGGCCAGTGCTACATTAGTGGGTGAAATTTTGTGAGGATTGGATGAAGCAAGCCTGAGATTTAGCTGTTTGACCTAAGGTGGATCTTAGGAGTATACAGATAGTGGCCATAGCACCCCCGTTTGACCGATCGGCATCAAAGTTTGAGTGTATGTCTGTAGACCAGTGCTACATAAGTGGATCAAATTTCGTGAGGATTGGATGAAGCACGCCTGAGATTTAGCTGTTTGATTGAAATCGGCTTATAAATGATGCAGGATGGGTGTGGCTGGTGGCCATATTATACAGATAGGTCAGGTATTTTTTAATAATCATCCCTGATGGCAGTGTCTTGATTGACTTGACACCAGAATCACTTACATGGGGTGTAGATTGTTAAAGTTATAGGAATATTTCATTTAATCCGTTTTTAAATATCACAAGGGAATGCAGATGACTGTTATTGTGCAATACATATATCTTGATTTGGCATGACTCACAGAACTTGCAGTACAAAGGATTTTTACCAGTAATATGAGACTTGAACAGAAATGAGATAAATGTCACTTTCACTGGTTTTGCAGGTTTAGAGACACATATTGCATTGCTGTAGCGCCCCCGTTTGACCAATCGGCACCAAATTTGGAGGGCCCTTACCCACTACCGTCCTTGATAACATATTCAAGTTTGGTAGTGATTGGCTGAGGCAGGCCTGAGATACAGCTGTCTGATTGAAGTGGGCGTGGCACCTGTATGGTCTGGATGTGGCTGGTCGCCGTACCTTATAGAAAGTTTAGGATTTTTTGAATAATTGTATACCAGGACTGTCTCCTGATTTGAATAATACTAGATATACATAGGTTGGTTGAAAATCCAAGGAGGTTAACGAAATGTCATGTTTTTAGACTCCTATAAAATACGCAAAAGCGGAAAGAGATAGGATGAAGTTCTACATGGATTTGAATTTGGCATGGGCCAGTGCATTAGATAAGTAACAAATCTCAATTTTATCATTAACAGTTCAATAGAAATAAGCAGAAATGCAAATCCTGTCGCTGTAGCGCCCCCATGTGGACAATTGGGGTGGCCTTCGCAGGGGTTGCTAGGGGTTAGGAGACAAATGTACAAGCCTATTTTTGTTCAGATCAGCTGTTGTTAAGCCTGTCAAAGGCCTGTCAGAATGCTGCTTGATTTTGATTGGCTGATGGTGGCTAGGGTTTTATGACTAATGACTGCCCTGATAGATTCCTGACCTCAGGCTTCAGAGTAGTACATGTTTGCCAAATTTCATTTGGATCGGTCAAGGAAGTCAGGAGATATTGGCAGTTTTTAGTTGTAGCGCCCCCTATTGACGAAATGCGGCCCGCCTTCAACAGTGTCCCCAGAATTTGGTACAGAGATAGGATTTCAAATTTGGTGAAGGTAGGCTAAGGTATGGCCAAGTTATAACAGTCAGACCAATACTGGCTAAATTTACGTAGACTTTGGGCGTGGCTAGTGGCCGTATGATAGACCAATATCAGGATTATTTGAATTATTATTCATCAGCTCAGAGACCTGATCAGTTTGATACCTCATTTGTCTGATTCCGTCAGACGGTGTAGGAATTACAAGCAAAAGTAGGTTTTGCAAATTATGCAAATTAGCAAAAAATCTAAGTAGGCGGAGCTTAATAGTCCAAATGGCAAGTTGGTAGGGCAAGGATGTCTCTATCAGTAGAAATATGAATTTCAATTATAGGACTAACAGGACAGGAGATATCAATCAAAACGCGTTAGGGGGCGCCACGGCGCCCCCATCTGGCCGACATGGTTGGGTCGGATGATCTGAGTAGCGGGGAGGAATTGACATCATCCTACCAAGTTTCATAATTCTAGCACTTACGGTTTAGGCTGTACATTCAGTTTTAGGGCAGAAAAATAATAATAATAATCCTAAGAAAAACAATAAGGTTCCATTGCACTTCGTGCTTTGGAACCTTAATAATAATAATAATCCTAAGAAAAACAATAAGGTTCCATTGCACTTCGTGCTTTGGAACCTTAAATATAACTGCAAGCAGTGATAAGCGGTTCCAAAGCTAATGGAAAGAATAAGTGGGTAGAAATGGAGTACATGGAATAAAATGAAAAGTTCAATAATAATAGGACATAAAATAGAGACCGTAACTGCTGGGCAATGCATTTAAATAGTCAGAAAGTAGGAAATACTACTACGATAGCATGAGAAGCTAATGGACAGAATAAGTGGGTAGACATGGAGTACACAGCATAAAATGAAAAGTTCAATGGCATAAAATGAAAAGTTCAATAATAATAGGACATGAAATAGAGACTGTAATTGCTGGCCAATGCATTTAAATAGTCAGAAAGTAGGAAACAGTACTACAATAGCATGAGATCTGACATGTTGATGTTACAGTAGAAACGTTTAGTTAGGATAAGAAAAAGGGTGGATGAGAAACAGGAGGAAAATGTAATTGCACCTGCTTAGGAGAAATATCACCAATGTAGATCTGTCTGGTGAAGTGCCTGAGCTTGACTGAATATATGGTTTGGGATGATGGCATATGAACAGTGGCTGTAGCGCCCCTGTTTGACTGATCGGCACCAAAGTTGGTGGGTCTCTCTGGGAGGCCGTGCTACATTAGTGGGTAAAATTTGGTGAGAATCGGATGAAGAATGCCTGAGATTTAGCTGTTTGATTGAAATAGGAATTGAAATGGTTTGGCCAGCAGGTGGAGCCTGCGCTCCATGGATAAATTCTATTCAATACTTTTAGGCCTTCTCAGCCAAGTTTGCTCTTAGACACATATGAACAGTCGCCATAGCGCTCCCGTTTGACCGATCGACATCAAAGTTGAAGGGTCTGTCTGTGGGCCAGTGCTACATTAGTGGGTGAAATTTTGTGAGGATTGGATGAAGCAAGCCTGAGATTTAGCTGTTTGACCTAAGGTGGATCTTAGGAGTATACAGATAGTGGCCATAGCACCCCCGTTTGACCGATCGGCATCAAAGTTTGAGGGTATGTCTGTAGACCAGTGCTACATAAGTGGATCAAATTTCGTGAGGATTGGATGAAGCATGCCTGAGATTTAGCTGTTTGATTGAAATCGGCTTATAAATGATGCAGGTTGGGTGTGGCTGGTGGCCATATTATACAGAAAGGTCAGGTATTTTTTAATAATCATCCCTGACGGCAGTGTCTTGATTGACTTGACACCAGAATCACTTACATGGGGTGTAGATTGTTAAAGTTATAGGAATATTTCATTTAATCCGTTTTTAAATATCACAAGGGAATGCAGATGACTGTTATTATGCAATACATATATCTTGATTTGGCATGACTCACAGAACTTGCAGTACAAAGGATTTTTACCAGTAATATGAGACTTGAACAGAAATGAGATAAATGTCACTTTCACTGGTTTTGCAGGTTTAGAGACACATATTGCATTGCTGTAGCGCCCCCGTTTGACCAATCGGCACCAAATTTGGAGGGCCCTTACCCACTACCGTCCTTGATGACATATTCAAGTTTGGTAGTGATTGGCTGAGGCAGGCCTGAGATACAGCTGTCTGATTGAAGTGGGCGTGGCACCTGTATGGTCTGGATGTGGCTGGTCGCCGTACCTTATAGAAAGTTTAGGATTTTTTGAATAATTGTATACCAGGACTGTCTCCTGATTTGAATGATACCAGATTTACATAGGTTGGTTGAAAATCCAAGGAGGTTAACGAAATGTCATGTTTTCAGACTCCTATAAAATACGCAAAAGCGGAAAGAGATAGGATGAAGTTCTACATGGCTTTGAATTTGGCATGGGCCAGTGCATTAGATAAGTAACAAATCTCAATTTTATCATTAACAGTTCAATAGAAATAAGCAGAAATGCAAATCCTGTCGCTGTAGCGCCCCCATGTGGACAATTGGTGTGGCCTTCGCAGGGATTGCTAGGGGTTAGGAGACAAATGTACAAGCCTATTTTTGTTCAGATCAGCTGTTGTTAAGCCTGTCAAAGGCCTGTCAGAATGCTGCTTGATTTTGATTGGCTGATGGTGGCTAGGGTTTTATGACTAATGACTGCCCTGATAGATTCCTGACCTCAGGCTTCAGAGTAGTACATGTATGCCAAATTTCATTTGGATCGGTCAAGGAAGTCAGGAGATATTGGCAGTTTTTAGTTGTAGCGCCCCCTATTGACGAAATGCGGCCCGCCTTCAACAGTGTCCCCAGAATGGGGTACGGAGATAGGATTTCAAATTTGGTGAAGGTAGGCTAAGGTATGGCCAAGTTATAACAGTCAGACCAATACTGGCTAAATTTACGTAGACTTTGGGCGTGGCTAGTGGCCGTATGATAGACCAATATCAGGGTTATTTGAATTATTATTCATCAGCTCAGAGACCTGATCGGTTTGATACCTCATTTGTCTGATTCCGTCAGACGGTGTAGGAATTACAAGCAAAAGTAGGTTTTGCAAATTATGCAAATTAGCAAAAAATCTAAGTAGGCGGAGCTTCATAGTCCAAATGGCAAGTTGGTAGGGCAAGGATGTCTCTATCAGTAGAAATATGAATTTCAATTATAGGACTAACAGGACAGGAGATATCAATCAAAACGCGTTAGAGGGCGCCACGGCGCCCCCATCTGGCCGACATGGTTGGGTCGGATTATCTGAGTAGCGGGGAGGAATTGACATCATCGTACCAAGTTTCATAATTCTAGCACTTACGGTTTAGGCTGTACATTCAGTTTTAGGGCAGAAAAATAATAATAATAATAATAATCCTAAGAAAAACAATAAGGTTCCATAGCACTTCGTGCTTTGGAACCTTAAATATAACTGCAAGCAGTGATAAGCGGTTCCAAAGCTAATGGAAAGAATAAGTGGGTAGAAATGGAGTAAATGGAATAAAATGAAAAGTTCAATAATAATAGGACATAAAATAGAGACCGTAACTGCTGGGCAATGCATTTAAATAGTCAGAAAGTAGGAAATACTACTACGATAGCATGAGAAGCTAATGGACAGAATAAGTGGGTAGACATGGAGTACACAGCATAAAATGAAAAGTTCAATAATAATAGGACATGAAATAGAGACTGTAATTGCTGGCCAATGCATTTAAATAGTCAGAAAGTAGGAAGCAGTACTACAATAGCATGAGATCTGACATGTTGATGTTACAGTAGAAATGTTTAGTTAGGATAAGAAAAAGGGTGGATGAGAAACAGGAGGAAAATGTAATTGCATCTACTTAGGAGAAATATCACCAATGTAGATCTGTCTGGTGAAGTGCCTGAGCTTGACTGAATATATGGTTTGGGATGATGGCATATGAACAGTGGCTGTAGCGCCCCCGTTTGACCGATCGACATCAAAGTTGGAGGGTCTGTCTGTGGGCCAGTGCTACATTAGTGGGTGAAATTTTGTGAAGATTGGATGAAGCAAGCCTGAGATTTAGCTGTTTGACCTAAGGTGGATCTTAGGGGTATACAGATAGTGGCCATAGCACCCCCGTTTGATCGATCGGCATCAAAGTTTGAAGGTATGTCTGTAGACCAGTGCTACATAAGTGGATCAAATTTCGTGAGGATTGGATGAAGCATGCCTGAGATTTAGCTGTTTGATTGAAATCGGCTTATAAATGATGCAGGTTGGGTGTGGCTGGTGGCCATATTATACATAAAGGTCAGGTATTTTTTAATAATCATCCCTGACGGCAGTGTCTTGATTGACTTGACACCAGAATCACTTACATGCGGTGTAGATTGTTAAAGTTATAGGAATATTTCATTTAATCCGTTTTTAAATATCACAAGGGAATGCAGATGACTGTTATTATGCAATACATATATCTTGATTTGGCATGACTCACAGAACTTGCAGTACAAAGGATTTTTACCAGTAATATGAGACTTGAACAGAAATGAGATAAATGTCACTTTCACTGGTTTTGCAGGTTTAGAGACACATATTGCATTGCTGTAGCGCCCCCGTTTGACCAATCGGCACCAAATTTGGAGGGCCCTTACCCACTGCCGTCCTTGATGGCATATTCAAGTTTGGTAGTGATTGGCTGAGGCAGGCCTGAGATACAGCTGTCTGATTGAAGTGGGCGTGGCACCTGTATGGTCTGGATGTGGCTGGTCGCCGTACCTTATAGAAAGTTTAGGATTTTTTGAATAATTGTATACCAGGACTGTCTCCTGATTTGAATAATACTAGATATACATAGGTTGGTTGAAAATCCAAGGAGGTTAACGAAATGTCATGTTTTTAGACTCCTATAAAATACGCAAAAGCGGAAAGAGATAGGATGAAGTTCTACATGGACTTGAATTTGGCATGGGTCAGTGCATTAGATAAGTAACAAATCTCAATTTTATCATTAACAGTTCAATAGAAATAAGCAGAAATGCAAATCCTGTCGCTGTAGCGCCCCCATGTGGACAATTGGGGTGGCCTTCGCAGGGGTTGCTAGGGGTTATGAGCCAAATGTACAAGCCTATTTTTGTTCAGATCAGCTGTTGTTAAGCCTGTCAAAGGCCTGTCAGAATGCTGCTTGATTTTGATTGGCTGATGGTGGCTAGGGTTTTATGACTAATGACTGCCCTGATAGATTCCTGACCTCAGGCTTCAGAGTAGTACATGTATGCCAAATTTCATTTGGATCGGTAAAGGAAGTCAGGAGATATTGGCAGTTTTTAGTTGTAGCGCCCCCTATTGACGAAATGCGGCCCGCCTTCAATAGTGTCCCCAGAATTTGGTACGGAGATAGGATTTCAAATTTGGTGAAGGTAGGCTAAGGTATGGCCAAGTTATAACAGTTAGACCAATACTGGCTAAATTTACGTAGACTTTGGGCGTGGCTAGTGGCCGTATGATAGACCAATATCAGGGTTATTTGAATTATTATTCATCAGCTCAGAGACCTGATCAGTTTGATACCTCATTTGTCTGATTCCGTCAGACGGTGTAGGAATTACAAGCAAAAGTAGGTTTTGCAAATTATGCAAATTAGCAAAAAATCTAAGTAGGCGGAGCTTAATAGTCCAAATGGCAAGTTGGTAGGGCAAGGATGTCTCTATCAGTAGAAATATGAATTTCAATTATAGGACTAACAGGACAGGAGATATCAATCAAAACGCGTTAGGGGGCGCCACGGCGCCCCCATCTGGCCGACATGGTTGGGTCGGATTATCTGAGTAGCGGGGAGGAATCGACATCATCCTACCAAGTTTCATAATTCTAGCACTTACGGTTTAGGCTGTACATTCAGTTTTAGGGCAGAAAAATAATAATAAATATAACTGCAAGCAGTGATAAATGGTTCCAAAGCTAATGGAAAGAATAGGTGGGTAGACATGGAGTACACAGCATAAAATGAAAAGTTCAATAATAATGGGACATGAAATAGAGACTGTAATTGCTGGCCAATGCATTTAAATAGTCTGAAAGTAGGAAATACTACTACAATAGCATGAGAAGCTAATGGACAGAATAGGCTGATCATTTAGACAGAAGAAAGGCTGAAAGTATTCAATGGCATTTTATAAATGGAGCAAGGGCTCCACCTGCTAGATAATTTATTACAAAATTGCAATTGCTGCAGTTTACACAGCCTAAAGTATAATTGAAGGCTGATAAATTTGTAAAAGTCAGATGGCAGGACAGTAAAAGGAAATTGAAAATATGGACTCAGATGAAGGAGTGGGTGATTAATCTTTGAATGTTTGATGGAAAATAAGGATATTTCAGCTGAATTAACTAAGGTGGGTCTTAGACATATATGAACAGTGGCTGTAGCGCCCCCGTTTGACTGATCGGCACCAATGTTGGTTGGTCTCTCTGGGAGGCCGTGCTACATTAGTGGGTAAAATTTGGTGAGAATCGGATGAAGCATGCCTGAGATTTAGCTGTTTGATTGAAATAGGAATTGAAATGGTTTGGCCAGCAGGTGGAGCCTGCGCTCCATGGATAAATTCTATTCAATATTTTTAGGCCTTCTCAGCCAAGTTTGCTCTTAGACACATATGAACAGTCGCCATAGCGCCCCCGTTTGACCGATCGACATCAAAGTTGGAGGGTCTGTCTGTGGGCCAGTGCTACATTAGTGGGTGAAATTTTGTGAGGATTGGATGAAGCAAGCCTGAGATTTAGCTGTTTGACCTAAGGTGGATCTTAGGAGTATACAGATAGTGGCCATAGCACCCCCGTTTGACCGATCGGCATCAAAGTTTGAGGGTATGTCTGTAGACCAGTGCTACATAAGTGGATCAAATTTCGTGAGGATTGGATGAAGCATGCCTGAGATTTAGCTGTTTGATTGAAATCGGCTTATAAATGATGCAGGTTGGGTGTGGCTGGTGGCCATATTATACAGAAAGGTCAGGTATTTTTTAATAATCATCCCTGACGGCAGTGTCTTGATTGACTTGACACCAGAATCACTTACATGGGGTGTAGATTGTTAAAGTTATAGGAATATTTCATTTAATCCGTTTTTAAATATCACAAGGGAATGCAGATGACTGTTATTATTCAATACATATATCTTGATTTGGCATGACTCACAGAACTTGCAATACAAAGGATTTTTACCAGTAATGTGAGACTTGAACAGAAATGAGATAAATGTCACTTTCACTGGTTTTGCAGGTTTAGAGACACATATTGCATTGCTGTAGCGCCCCCGTTTGACCAATCGGCACCAAATTTGGAGGGCCCTTACCCACTACCGTCCTTGATGACATATTCAAGTTTGGTAGTGATTGGCTGAGGCAGGCCTGAGATACAGCTGTCTGATTGAAGTGGGCGTGGCACCTGTATGGTCTGGATGTGGCTGGTCGCCGTACCTTATAGAAAGTTTAGGATTTTTTGAATAATTGTATACCAGGACTGTCTCCTGATTTGAATAATACTAGATATACATAGGTTGGTTGAAAATCCAAGGAGGTTAACGAAATGTCATGTTTTTAGACTCCTATAAAATACGCAAAAGCGGAAAGAGATAGGATGAAGTTCTACATGGATTTGAATTTGGCATGGGCCAGTGCATTAGATAAGTAACAAATCTCAATTTTATCATTAACAGTTCAATAGAAATAAGCAGAAATGCAAATCCTGTCGCTGTAGCGCCCCCATGTGGACAATTGGGGTGGCCTTCGCAGGGGTTGCTAGGGGTTAGGAGACAAATGTACAAGCCTATTTTTGTTCAGATCAGCTGTTGTTAAGCCTGTCAAAGGCCTGTCAGAATGCTGCTTGATTTTGATTGGCTGATGGTGGCTATGGTTTTATGATTAATGACTGCCCTGATAGATTCCTGACCTCAGGCTTCAGAGTAGTACATGTATGCCAAATTTCATTTGGATCGGTCAAGGAAGTCAGGAGATATTGGCAGTTTTTAGTTGTAGCGCCCCCTATTGACGAAATGCGGCCCGCCTTCAACAGTGTCCCCAGAATGGGGTACGGAGATAGGATTTCAAATTTGGTGAAGGTAGGCTAAGGTATGGCCAAGTTATAACAGTCAGACCAATACTGGCTAAATTTACGTAGACTTTGGGCGTGGCTCGTGGCCGTATGATAGACCAATATCAGGGTTATTTGAATTAGTATTCATCAGCTCAGAGACCTGATCGGTTTGATACCTCATTTGTCTGATTCCGTCAGACGGTGTAGGAATTACAAGCAAAAGTAGGTTTTGCAAATTATGCAAATTAGCAAAAAATCTAAGTAGGCGGAGCTTCATAGTCCAAATGGCAAGTTGGTAGGGCAAGGATGTCTCTATCAGAAGAAATATGAATTTCAATTATAGGACTAACAGGACAGGAGATATCAATCAAAACGCGTTAGGGGGCGCCACGGCGCCCCCATCTGGCCGACATGGTTGGATCGGATTATCTGAGTAGCGGGGAGGAATTGACATCATCCTACCAAGTTTCACAATTCTAGCACTTACGGTTTAGGCTGTACATTCAGTTCTAGGGCAGAAAAATAATAATAATAATAATAAATATAACTGCAAGCAGTGATAAGCGGTTCCAAAGCTAATGGAAAGAATAAGTGGGTAGAAATGGAGTACATGGAATAAAATGAAAAGTTCAATAATAATAGGACATAAAATAGAGACCGTAACTGCTGGGCAATGCATTTAAATAGTCAGAAAGTAGGAAATACTACTACGATAGCATGAGAAGCTAATGGACAGAATAAGTGGGTAGACATGGAGTACACAGCATAAAATGAAAAGTTCAATGGCATAAAATGAAAACTTCAATAATAATAGGACATGAAATAGAGACTGTAATTGCTGGCCAATGCATTTAAATAGTCAGAAAGTAGGAAACAGTACTACAATAGCATGAGATCTGACATGTTGATGTTACAGTAGAAACGTTTAGTTAGGATAAGAAAAAGGGTGGATGAGAAACAGGAGGAAAATGTAATTGCACCTGCTTAGGAGAAATATCACCAATGTAGATCTGTCTGGTGAAGTGCCTGAGCTTGACTGAATATATGGTTTGGGATGATGGCATATGAACAGTGGCTGTAGCGCCCCTGTTTGACTGATCGGCACCAAAGTTGGTGGGTCTCTCTGGGAGGCCGTGCTACATTAGTGGGTAAAATTTGGTGAGAATCGGATGAAGAATGCCTGAGATTTAGCTGTTTGATTGAAATAGGAATTGAAATGGTTTGGCCAGCAGGTGGAGCCTGCGCTCCATGGATAAATTCTATTCAATACTTTTAGACCTTCTCAGCCAAGTTTGCTCTTAGACACATATGAACAGTCGCCATAGCGCCCCCGTTTGACCGATCGACATCAAAGTTGAAGGGTCTGTCTGTGGGCCAGTGCTACATTAGTGGGTGAAATTTTGTGAGGATTGGATGAAGCAAGCCTGAGATTTAGCTGTTTGACCTAAGGTGGATCTTAGGAGTATACAGATAGTGGCCATAGCACCCCCGTTTGACCGATCGGCATCAAAGTTTGAGGGTATGTCTGTAGACCAGTGCTACATAAGTGGATCAAATTTCATGAGGATTGGATGAAGCATGCCTGAGATTTAGCTGTTTGATTGAAATCGGCTTATAAATGATGCAGGTTGGGTGTGGCTGGTGGCCATATTATACAGAAAGGTCAGGTATTTTTTAATAATCATCCCTGACGGCAGTGTCTTGATTGACTTGACACCAGAATCACTTACATGGGGTGTAGATTGTTAAAGTTATAGGAAAATTTCATTTAATCCGTTTTTAAATATCACAAGGGAATGCAGATGACTGTTATTATGCAATACATATATCTTGATTTGGCATGACTCACAGAACTTGCAGTACAAAGGATTTTTACCAGTAATATGAGACTTGAACAGAAATGAGATAAATGTCACTTTCACTGGTTTTGCAGGTTTAGAGACACATATTGCATTGCTGTAGCGCCCCCGTTTGACCAATCGGCACCAAATTTGGAGGGCCCTTACCCACTACCGTCCTTGATGACATATTCAAGTTTGGTAGTGATTGGCTGAGGCAGGCCTGAGATACAGCTGTCTGATTGAAGTGGGCGTGGCACCTGTATGGTCTGGATGTGGCTGGTCGCCGTACCTTATAGAAAGTTTAGGATTTTTTGAATAATTGTATACCAGGACTGTCTCCTGATTTGAATGATACCAGATTTACATAGGTTGGTTGAAAATCCAAGGAGGTTAACGAAATGTCATGTTTTCAGACTCCTATAAAATACGCAAAAGCGGAAAGAGATAGGATGAAGTTCTACATGGCTTTGAATTTGGCATGGGCCAGTGCATTAGATAAGTAACAAATCTCAATTTTATCATTAACAGTTCAATAGAAATAAGCAGAAATGCAAATCCTGTCGCTGTAGCGCCCCCATGTGGACAATTGGTGTGGCCTTCGCAGGGATTGCTAGGGGTTAGGAGACAAATGTACAAGCCTATTTTTGTTCAGATCAGCTGTTGTTAAGCCTGTCAAAGGCCTGTCAGAATGCTGCTTGATTTTGATTGGCTGATGGTGGCTAGGGTTTTATGACTAATGACTGCCCTGATAGATTCCTGACCTCAGGCTTCAGAGTAGTACATGTATGCCAAATTTCATTTGGATCGGTCAAGGAAGTCAGGAGATATTGGCAGTTTTTAGTTGTAGCGCCCCCTATTGACGAAATGCGGCCCGCCTTCAACAGTGTCCCCAGAATGGGGTACGGAGATAGGATTTCAAATTTGGTGAAGGTAGGCTAAGGTATGGCCAAGTTATAACAGTCAGACCAATACTGGCTAAATTTACGTAGACTTTGGGCGTGGCTAGTGGCCGTATGATAGACCAATATCAGGGTTATTTGAATTATTATTCATCAGCTCAGAGACCTGATCGGTTTGATACCTCATTTGTCTGATTCCGTCAGACGGTGTAGGAATTACAAGCAAAAGTAGGTTTTGCAAATTATGCAAAGTAGCAAAAAATCTAAGTAGGCGGAGCTTCATAGTCCAAATGGCAAGTTGGTAGGGCAAGGATGTCTCTATCAGTAGAAATATGAATTTCAATTATAGGACTAACAGGACAGGAGATATCAATCAAAACGCGTTAGAGGGCGCCACGGCGCCCCCATCTGGCCGACATGGTTGGGTCGGATTATCTGAGTAGCGGGGAGGAATTGACATCATCGTACCAAGTTTCATAATTCTAGCACTTACGGTTTAGGCTGTACATTCAGTTTTAGGGCAGAAAAATAATAATAATAATAATAATCCTAAGAAAAACAATAAGGTTCCATAGCACTTCGTGCTTTGGAACCTTAATAATAATAATCCTAAGAAAAACAATAAGTTTCCAATGCACTTCGTGCTTTGGAACCTTAATAATAATAATAATAATAATCCTAAGAAAAACAATAAGTTTCCATAGCACTTCGTGCTTTGGAACCTTAAATATAACTGCAAGCAGTGATAAGCGGTTCCAAAGCTAATGGAAAGAATAAGTGGGTAGAAATGGAGTATATGGAATAAAATGAAAAGTTCAATAATAATAGGACATAAAATAGAGACCGTAACTGCTGGGCAATGCATTTAAATAGTCAGAAAGTAGGAAATACTACTACGATAGCATGAGAAGCTAATGGACAGAATAAGTGGGTAGACATGGAGTACACAGCATAAAATGAAAAGTTCAATGGCATAAAATGAAAAGTTCAATAATAATAGGACATGAAATAGAGACTGTAATTGCTGGCCAATGCATTTAAATAGTCAGAAAGTAGGAAACAGTACTACAATAGCATGAGATCTGACATGTTGATGTTACAGTAGAAACGTTTAGTTAGTATAAGAATAAGGGTGGATGAGAAACAGGAGGAAAATGTAATTGCACCTGCTTAGGAGAAATATCACCAATGTAGATCTGTCTGGTGAAGTGCCTGAGCTTGACTGAATATATGGTTTGGGATGATGGCATATGAACAGTGGCTGTAGCGCCCCTGTTTGACTGATCGGCACCAAAGTTGGTGGGTCTCTCTGGGAGGCCGTGCTACATTAGTGGGTAAAATTTGGTGAGAATCGGATGAAGAATGCCTGAGATTTAGCTGTTTGATTGAAATAGGAATTGAAATGGTTTGGCCAGCAGGTGGAGCCTGCGCTCCATGGATAAATTCTATTCAATATTTTTAGGCCTTCTCAGCCAAGTTTGCTCTTAGACACATATGAACAGTCGCCATAGCGCCCCCGTTTGACTGATCGACATCAAAGTTGGAGGGTCTGTCTGTGGGCCAGTGCTACATTAGTGGGTGAAATTTTGTGAGGATTGGATGAAGCAAGCCTGAGATTTAGCTGTTTGACCTAAGGTGGATCTTAGGAGTATACAGATAGTGGCCATAGCACCCCCGTTTGACCGATCGGCATCAAAGTTTGAGGGTATGTCTGTAGACCAGGGCTACATAAGTGGATCAAATTTCGTGAGGATTGGATGAAGCATGCCTGAGATTTAGCTGTTTGATTGAAATCGGCTTATAAATGATGCAGGTTGGGTGTGGCTGGTGGCCATATTATACAGAAAGGTCAGGTATTTTTTAATAATCATCCCTGACGGCAGTGTCTTGATTGACTTGACACCAGAAGCACTTACATGGGGTGTAGATTGTTAAAGTTATAGGAATATTTCATTTAATCAGTTTTTAACTATCACAAGGGAATGCAGATGACTGTTATTATGCAGTACATATATCCTGATTTGGCATGACTCACAGAACTTGCAGTACAAAGGATTTTTACCAGTAATATGAGACTTGAACAGAAATGAGATAAATGTCACTTTCACTGGTTTTGCAGGTTTAGAGACACATATTGCATTGCTGTAGCGCCCCCGTTTGACCAATCGGCACCAAATTTGGAGGGCCCTTACCCACTACCGTCCTTGATGATATATTCAAGTTTGGTAGTGATTGGCTGAGGCAGGCCTGAGATACAGCTGTCTGATTGAAGTGGGCGTGGCACCTGTATGGTCTGGATGTGGCTGGTCGCCGTACCTTATAGAAAGTTTAGGATTTTTTGAATAATTGTGTACCAGGACTGTCTCCTGATTTGAATGATACCAGATTTACATAGGTTGGTTGAAAATCCCAGGAGGTTAACGAAATGTCATGTTTTTAGACTCCTATAAAATACGCAAAAGCGGAAAGAGATAGGATGAAGTTCTACATGTCTTTGAATTTGCCATCGGCCAGTGCATTAGATAAGTAACAAATCTCAATTTTATCATTAACAGTTCAATAGAAATAAGCAGAAATGCAAATCCTGTCGCTGTAGCGCCCCCATGTGGACAATTGGTGTGGCCTTCGCAGGGATTGCTAGGGGTTAGGAGACAAATGTAAAAGCCTATTTTTGTTCATATCAGCTGTTGTTAAGCCTGTCAAAGGCCTGTCAGAATGCTGCTTGATTTTGATTGGCTGATGGTGGCTAGGGTTTTATGACTAATGACTGCCCTGATAGATTCCTGAGCTCAGGCTTCAGAGTAGTACATGTATGCCAAATTTCATTTGGATCGGTCAAGGCAGTCAGGAGATATTGGCAGTTTTTAGTTGTAGCGCCCCCTATTGACGAAATGCGGCCCGCCTTCAACAGTGTCCCCAGAATGGGGTACGGAGATAGGATTTCAAATTTGGTGAAGGTAGGCTAAGGTATGGCCAAGTTATAACAGTCAGACCAATACTGGCTAAATTTACGTAGACTTTGGGCGTGGCTAGTGGCCGTATGATAGACCAATATCAGGGTTATTTGAATTATTATTCATCAGCTCAGAGACCTGATCGGTTTGATACCTCATTTGTCTGATTCCGTCAGACGGTGTAGGAATTACAAGCAAAAGTAGGTTTTGCAAATTATGCAAATTAGCAAAAAATCTAAGTAGGCGGAGCTTCATAGTCCAAATGGCAAGTTGGTAGGGCAAGGATGTCTCTATCAGTAGAAATATGAATTTCAATTATAGGACTAACAGGACAGGAGATATCAATCAAAACGCGTTAGAGGGCGCCACGGCGCCCCCATCTGGCCGACATGGTTGGTTCGGATTATCTGAGTAGCGGGGAGGAATTGACATCATCCTACCAAGTTTCATAATTCTAGCACTTACGGTTTAGGCTGTACATTCAGTTTTAGGGCAGAAAAATAATAATAATAAATATAACTGCAAGCAGTGATAAGCGGTTCCAAAGCTAATGGAAAGAATAAGTGGGTAGAAATGGAGTACATGGAATAAAATGAAAAGTTCAATAATAATAGGACATAAAATAGAGACCGTAACTGCTGGGCAATGCATTTAAATAGTCAGAAAGTAGGAAATACTACTACGATAGCATGAGAAGCTAATGGACAGAATAAGTGGGTAGACATGGAGTACACAGCATAAAATGAAAAGTTCAATGGCATAAAATGAAAAGTTCCATAATAATAGGACATGAAATAGAGACTGTAATTGCTGGCCAATGCATTTAAATAGTCAGAAAGTAGGAAACAGTACTACAATAGCATGAGATCTGACATGTTGATGTTACAGTAGAAACGTTTAGTTAGGATAAGAAAAAGGGTGGATGAGAAACAGGAGGAAAATGTAATTGCACCTGCTTAGGAGAAATATCACCAATGTAGATCTGTCTGGTGAAGTGCCTGAGCTTGACTGAATATATGGTTTGGGATGATGGCATATGAACAGTGGCTGTAGCGCCCCTGTTTGACTGATCGGCACCAAAGTTGGTGGGTCTCTCTGGGACATTAGTGGGTAAAATTTGGTGAGAATCGGATGAAGAATGCCTGAGATTTAGCTGTTTGATTGAAATAGGAATTGAAATGGTTTGGCCAGCAGGTGGAGCCTGCGCTCCATGGATAAATTCTATTCAATATTTTTAGGCCTTCTCAGCCAAGTTTTCTCTTAGACACATATGAACAGTCGCCATAGCGCCCCCGTTTGACCGATCGACATCAAAGTTGGAGGGTCTGTCTGTGGGCCAGTGCTACATTAGTGGGTGAAATTTTGTGAGGATTGGATGAAGCAAGCCTGAGATTTAGCTGTTTGACCTAAGGTGGATCTTAGGAGTATACAGATAGTGGCCATAGCACCCCCGTTTGACCGATCGGCATCAAAGTTTGAGGGTATGTCTGTAGACCAGGGCTACATAAGTGGATCAAATTTCGTGAGGATTGGATGAAGCATGCCTGAGATTTAGCTGTTTGATTGAAATCGGCTTATAAATGATGCAGGTTGGGTGTGGCTGGTGGCCATATTATACAGAAAGGTCAGGTATTTTTTAATAATCATCCCTGACGGCAGTGTCTTGATTGACTTGACACCAGAATCACTTACATGATGTGTAGATTGTTAAAGTTATAGGAATATTTCATTTAATCAGTTTTTAACTATCACAAGGGAATGCAGATGACTGTTATTATGCAATACATATATCCTGATTTGGCATGACTCACAGAACTTGCAGTACAAAGGATTTTTACCAGTAATATGAGACTTGAACAGAAATGAGATAAATGTCACTTTCACTGGTTTTGCAGGTTTAGAGACATATTGCATTGCTGTAGCGCCCCCGTTTGACCAATCGGCACCAAATTTGGAGGGCCCTTACCCACTACCGTCCTTGATGACATATTCAAGTTTGGTAGTGATTGGCTGAGGCAGGCCTGAGATACAGCTGTCTGATTGAAGTGGGCGTGGCACCTGTATGGTCTGGATGTGGCTGGTCGCCGTACCTTATAGAAAGTTTAGGATTTTTTGAATAATTGTGTACCAGGACTGTCTCCTGATTTGAATGATACCAGATTTACATAGGTTGGTTGAAAATCCAAGGAGGTTAACGAAATGTCATGTTTTTAGACTCCTATAAAATACGCAAAAGCGGAAAGAGATAGGATGAAGTTCTACATGGATTTGAATTTGCCATGGGCCAGTGCATTAGATAAGTAACAAATCTCAATTTTATCATTAACAGTTCAATAGAAATAAGCAGAAATGCAAATCCTGTCGCTGTAGCGCCCCCATGTGGACAATTGGTGTGGCCTTCGCAGGGATTGCTAGGGGTTAGGAGACAAATGTACAAGCCTATTTTTGTTCATATCAGCTGTTGTTAAGCCTGTCAAAGGCCTGTCAGAATGCTGCTTGATTTTGATTGGCTGATGGTGGCTAGGGTTTTATGACTAATGACTGCCCTGATAGATTCCTGACCTCAGGCTTCAGAGTAGTACATGTATGCCAAATTTCATTTGGATCGGTCAAGGAAGTCAGGAGATATTGGCAGTTTTTAGTTGTAGCGCCCCATATTGACGAAATGCGGCCCGCCTTCAACAGTGTCCCCAGAATGGGGTACGGAGATAGGATTTCAAATTTGGTGAAGGTAGGCTAAGGTATGGCCAAGTTATAACAGTCAGACCAATACTGGCTAAATTTACGTAGACTTTGGGCGTGGCTAGTGGCTGTATGATAGACCAATATCAGGGTTATTTGAATTATTATTCATCAGCTCAGAGACCTGATCGGTTTGATACCTCATTTGTCTGATTCCGTCAGACGGTGTAGGAATTACAAGCAAAAGTAGGTTTTGCAAATTATGCAAATTAGCAAAAAATCTAAGTAGGCGGAGCTTCATAGTCCAAATGGCAAGTTGGTAGGGCAAGGATGTCTCTATCAGTAGAAATATGAATTTCAATTATAGGACTAACAGGACAGGAGATATCAATCAAAACGCGTTAGAGGGCGCCACGGCGCCCCCATCTGGCCGACATGGTTGGGTCGGATGATCTGAGTAGCGGGGAGGAATTGACATCATCCTACCAAGTTTCATAATTCTAGCACTTACGGTTTAGGCTGTACATTCAGTTTTAGGGCAGAAAAATAATAATAATAATCCTAAGAAAAACAATAAGGTTCCATTGCACTTCGTGCTTTGGAACCTTAATAATAATCCTAAGAAAAACAATAAGGTTCCATAGCACTTCGTGCTTTGGAACCTTAATAATAATAATCCTAAGAAAAACAATAAGGTTCCATTGCACTTCGTGCTTTGGAACCTTAATAAATATAACTGCAAGCAGTGATAAGCGGTTCCAAAGCTAATGGAAAGAATAAGTGGGTAGAAATGGAGTACATGGAATAAAATGAAAAGTTCAATAATAATAGGACATGAAATAGAGACTGTAATTGCTGGCCAATGCATTTAAATAGTCAGAAAGTAGGAAACAGTACTACAATAGCATGAGATCTGACATGTTGATGTTACAGTAGAAACGTTTAGTTAGGATAAGAAAAAGGGTGGATGAGAAACAGGAGGAAAATGTAATTGCACCTGCTTAGGAGAAATATCACCAATGTAGATCTGTCTGGTGAAGTGCCTGAGCTTGACTGAATATATGGTTTGGGATGATGGCATATGAACAGTGGCTGTAGCGCCCCTGTTTGACTGATCGGCACCAAAGTTGGTGGGTCTCTGTGGGAGGCCGTGCTACATTAGTGGGTAAAATTTGGTGAGAATCGGATGAAGAATGCCTGAGATTTAGCTGTTTGATTGAAATAGGAATTGAAATGGTTTGGCCAGCAGGTGGAGCCTGCGCTCCATGGATAAATTCTATTCAATATTTTTAGGCCTTCTCAGCCAAGTTTGCTCTTAGACACATATGAACAGTCGCCATAGCGCCCCCGTTTGACCGATCGACATCAAAGTTGGAGGGTCTGTCTGTGGGCCAGTGCTACATTAGTGGGTGAAATTTTGTGAGGATTGGATGAAGCAAGCCTGAGATTTAGCTGTTTGACCTAAGGTGGATCTTAGGAGTATACAGATAGTGGCCATAGCAGCCCCGTTTGACCGATCGGCATCAAAGTTTGAGGGTATGTCTGTAGACCAGTGCTACATAAGTGGATCAAATTTCGTGAGGATTGGATGAAGCATGCCTGAGATTTAGCTGTTTGATTGAAATCGGCTTATAAATGATGCAGGTTGGGTGTGGCTGGTGGCCATATTATACAGAAAGGTCAGGTATTTTTTAATAATCATCCCTGACGGCAGTGTCTTGATTGACTTGACACCAGAATCACTTACATGGGGTGTAGATTGTTAAAGTTATAGGAATATTTCATTTAATCCGTTTTTAAATATCACAAGGGAATGCAGATGACTGTTATTGTGCAATACATATATCTTGATTTGGCATGACTCACAGAACTTGCAGTACAAAGGATTTTTACCAGTAATATGAGACTTGAACAGAAATGAGATAAATGTCACTTTCACTGGTTTTGCAGGTTTAGAGACACATATTGCATTGCTGTAGCGCCCCCGTTTGACCAATCGGCACCAAATTTGGAGGGCCCTTACCCACTACCGTCCTTGATGACATATTCAAGTTTGGTAGTGATTGGCTGAGGCAGGCCTGAGATACAGCTGTCTGATTGAAGTGGGCGTGGCACCTGTATGGTCTGGATGTGGCTGGTCGCCGTACCTTATAGAAAGTTTAGGATTTTTTGAATAATTGTATACCAGGACTGTCTCCTGATTTGAATGATATCAGATTTACATAGGTTGGTTGAAAATCCAAGGAGGTTAACGAAATGTCATGTTTTTAGACTCCTATAAAATACGCAAAAGCGGAAAGAGATAGGATGAAGTTCTACATGTCTTTGAATTTGCCATGGGCCAGTGCATTAGATAAGTAACAAATCTCAATTTTATCATTAACAGTTCAATAGAAATAAGCAGAAATGCAAATCCTGTCGCTGTAGCGCCCCCATGTGGACAATTGGTGTGGCCTTCGCAGGGATTGCTAGGGGTTAGGAGACAAATGTACAAGCCTATTTTTGTTCAGATCAGCTGTTGTTAAGCCTGTCAAAGGCCTGTCAGAATGCTGCTTGATTTTGATTGGCTGATGGTGGCTAGGGTTTTATGATTAATGACTGCCCTGATAGATACCTGACCTCAGGCTTCAGAGTAGTACATGTATGCCAAATTTCATTTGGATCGGTAAAGGCAGTCAGGAGATATTGGCAGTTTTTAGTTGTAGCGCCCCCTATTGACGAAATGCGGCCCGCCTTCAACAGTGTCCCCAGAATGGGGTACGGGGATAGGATTTAAAATTTGGTGAAGGTAGGCTAGGGTATGGCCAAGTTATAACAGTCAGACCAATACTAGCTAAATTTAGGTAGTCTTTGGGCGTGGCTAGTGGCTGTATCATACACAAATGTCAGGGTTATTTGAATGATTATGGATCAGCTCACAGACCTGATCAGTTTGATACCTCATTTGTCTGATTCCGTCAGACAGTGTAGGAATTACAAGCAAAAGTAGGTTTTGCAAATTATGCAAATTAGCAAAAAATCTAAGTAGGCGGAGCTTAATAGTCCAAATGGCAAGTTGGTAGGGCAAGGATGTCTCTATCAGTAGAAATATGAATTTCAATTATAGGACTAACAGGACAGGAGATATCAATCAAAACGCGTTAGAGGGCGCCACGGCGCCCCCATCTGGCCGACATGGTTGGGTCGGATTATCTGAGTAGCGGGGAGGAATTGACATCATCCTACCAAGGTTCATAATTCTAGCACTTACGGTTTAGGCTGTACATTCAGTTTTAGGGCAGAAAAATAATAATAATAATAATAATAAATATAACTGCAAGCAGTGATAAGCGGTTCCAAAGCTAATGGAAAGAATAAGTGGGTAGAAATGGAGTACATGGAATAAAATGAAAAGTTCAATAATAATAGGACATGAAATAGAGACTGTAATTGCTGGCCAATGCATTTAAATAGTCAGAAAGTAGGAAACAGTACTACAATAGCATGAGATCTGACATGTTGATGTTACAGTAGAAACGTTTAGTTAGGATAAGAAAAAGGGTGGATGAGAAACAGGAGGAAAATGTAATTGCACCTGCTTAGGAGAAATATCACCAATGTAGATCTGTCTGGTGAAGTGCCTGAGCTTGACTGAATATATGGTTTGGGATGATGGCATATGAACAGTGGCTGTAGCGCCCCTGTTTGACTGATCGGCACCAAAGTTGGTGGGTCTCTGTGGGAGGCCGTGCTACATTAGTGGGTAAAATTTGGTGAGAATCGGATGAAGAATGCCTGAGATTTAGCTGTTTGATTGAAATAGGAATTGAAATGGTTTGGCCAGCAGGTGGAGCCTGCGCTCCATGGATAAATTCTATTCAATATTTTTAGGCCTTCTCAGCCAAGTTTGCTCTTAGATACATATGAACAGTCGCCATAGCGCCCCCGTTTGACCGATCGACATCAAAGTTGGAGGGTCTGTCTGTGGGCCAGTGCTACATTAGTGGGTGAAATTTTGTGAGGATTGGATGAAGCAAGCCTGAGATTTAGCTGTTTGACCTAAGGTGGATCTTAGGAGTATACAGATAGTGGCCATAGCACCCCCGTTTGACCGATCGGCATCAAAGTTTGAGGGTATGTCTGTAGACCAGTGCTACATAAGTGGATCAAATTTCGTGAGGATTGGATGAAGCATGCCTGAGATTTAGCTGTTTGATTGAAATCGGCTTATAAATGATGCAGGTTGGGTGTGTCTGGTGGCCATATTATACAGAAAGGTCAGGTATTTTTTAATAATCATTCCTGACGGCAGTGTCTTGATTGACTTGACACCAGAATCACTTACATGGGGTGTAGATTGTTAAAGTTATAGGAATATTTCATTTAATCCGTTTTTAAATATCACAAGGGAATGCAGATGACTGTTATTATGCAATACATATATCTTGATTTGGCATGACTCACAGAACTTGCAGTACAAAGGATTTTTACCAGTAATATGAGACTTGAACAGAAATGAGATAAATGTCACTTTCACTGGTTTTGCAGGTTTAGAGACACATATTGCATTGCTGTAGCGCCCCCGTTTGACCAATCGGCACCAAATTTGGAGGGCCCTTACCCACTACGGTCCTTGATGACATATTCATGTTTGGTAGTGATTGGCTGAGGCAGGCCTGAGATACAGCTGTCTGATTGAAGTGGGCGTGGCACCTGTATGGTCTGGATGTGGCTGGTCGCCGTACCTTATAGAAAGTTTAGGATTTTTGGAATAATTGTATACCAGGACTGTCTCCTGATTTGAATAATACTAGATATACATAGGTTGGTTGAAAATCCAAGGAGGTTAACGAAATGTCATGTTTTTAGACTCCTATAAAATACGCAAAAGCGGAAAGAGATAGGATGAAGTTCTACATGGATTTGAATTTGGCATGGGCCAGTGCATTAGATAAGTAACAAATCTCAATTTTATCATTAACAGTTCAATAGAAATAAGCAGAAATGCAAATCCTGTCGCTGTAGCGCCCCCATGTGGACAATTGGGGTGGCCTTCGCAGGGGTTGCTAGGGGTTAGGAGACAAATGTACAAGCCAATTTTTGTTCAGATCAGCTGTTGTTAAGCCTGTCAAAGGCCTGTCAGAATGCTGCTTGATTTTGATTGGCTGATGGTGGCTAGGGTTTTATGATTAATGACTGCCCTGATAGATACCTGACCTCAGGCTTCAGAGTAGTACATGTATGCCAAATTTCATTTGGATCGGTAAAGGCAGTCAGGAGATATTGGCAGTTTTTAGTTGTAGCGCCCCCTATTGACGAAATGCGGCCCGCCTTCAACAGTGTCCCCAGAATGGGGTACGGGGATAGGATTTAAAATTTGGTGAAGGTAGGCTAGGGTATGGCCAAGTTATAACAGTCAGACCAATACTAGCTAAATTTAGGTAGTCTTTGGGCGTGGCTAGTGGCTGTATCATACACAAATGTCAGGGTTATTTGAATGATTATGGATCAGCTCACAGACCTGATCAGTTTGATACCTCATTTGTCTGATTCCGTCAGACGGTGTAGGAATTACAAGCAAAAGTAGGTTTTGCAAATTATGCAAATTAGCAAAAAATCTAAGTAGGCGGAGCTTAATAGTCCAAATGGCAAGTTGGTAGGGCAAGGATGTCTCTATCAGTAGAAATATGAATTTCAATTATAGGACTAACAGGACAGGAGATATCAATCAAAACACGTTAGGGGGCGCCACGGCGCCCCCATCTGGCCGACATGGTTGGGTCGGATTATCTGAGTAGCGGGGAGGAATTGACATCATCCTACCAAGTTTCATAATTCTAGCACTTACAGTTTGGGCTGCCCATTCAGTTTTAGGGCAGAAAAATTATAATAATAATAATAATAATCCTAAGAAAAACAATAAGTTTCCATAGCACTTCGTGCTTTGGAACCTTAAATATAACTGCAAGCAGTGATAAGCGGTTCCAAAGCTAATGGAAAGAATAAGTGGGTAGAAATGGAGTACATGGAATAAAATGAAAAGTTCAATAATAATAGTACATAAAATAGAGACCGTAACTGCTGGGCAATGCATTTAAATAGTCAGAAAGTAGGAAATACTACTACGATAGCATGAGAAGCTAATGGACAGAATAAGTGGGTAGACATGGAGTACACAGCATAAAATGAAAAGATCAATGGTATAAAATGAAAAGTTCAATAATAGGACATGAAATAGACTGTAATTGCTGGCCAATGCATTTAAATAGTCAGAAAGTAGGAAACAGTACTACAATAGCATGAGATCTGACATGTTGATGTTACAGTAGAAACGTTTAGTTAGGATAAGAAAAAGGGTGGATGAGAAACAGGAGGAAAATGTAATTGCACCTGCTTAGGAGAAATATCACCAATGTAGATCTGTCTGGTGAAGTGCCTTAGCTTGACTGAATATATGGTTTGGGATGATGGCATATGAACAGTGGCTGTAGCGCCCCTGTTTGACTGATCGGCACCAAAGTTGGTGGGTCTCTCTGGGAGGCCGTGCTACATTAGTGGGTAAAATTTGGTGAGAATCGGATGAAGCATGCCTGAGATTTAGCTGTTTGATTGAAATAGGAATTGAAATGGTTTGGCCAGCAGGTGGAGCCTGCGCTCCATGGATAAATTCTATTCAATATTTTTAGGCCTTCTCAGCCAAGTTTGCTCTTAGACACATATGAACAGTCGCCATAGCGCCCCCGTTTGACTGATCGACATCAAAGTTGGAGGGTCTGTCTGTGGGCCAGTGCTACATTAGTGGGTGAAATTTTGTGAGGATTGGATGAAGCAAGCCTGAGATTTAGCTGTTTGACCTAAGGTGGATCTTAGGAGTATACAGATAGTGGCCATAGCACCCCCGTTTGACCGATCGGCATCAAAGTTTGAGGGTATGTCTGTAGACCAGTGCTACATAAGTGGATCAAATTTCGTGAGGATTGGATGAAGCATGCCTGAGATTTAGCTGTTTGATTGAAATCGGCTTATAAATGAGGCAGGTTGGGTGTGGCTGGTGGCCATATTATACAGAAAGGTCAGGTATTTTTTAAAAATCATCCCTGACGGCAGTGTCTTGATTGACTTGACACCAGAATCACTTACATGGGGTGTAGATTGTTAAAGTTATAGGAATATTTCATTTAATCCGTTTTTAAATATCACAAGGGAATGCAGATGACTGTTATTATGCAATACATATATCTTGATTTGGCATGACTCACAGAACTTGCAGTACAAAGGATTTTTACCAGTAATATGAGACTTGAACAGAAATGAGATAAATGTCACTTTCACTGGTTTTGCAGGTTTAGAGACACATATTGCATTGCTGTAGCGCCCCCGTTTGACCAATCGGCACCAAATTTGGAGGGCCCTTACCCACTACCGTCCTTGATGACATATTCAAGTTTGGTAGTGATTGGCTGAGGCAGGCCTGAGATACAGCTGTCTGATTGAAGTGGGCGTGGCACCGGTATGGTCTGGATGTGGCTGGTCGCCGTACCTTATAGAAAGTTTAGGATTTTTTGAATAATTGTATACCAGGACTGTCTCCTGATTTGAATGATACCAGATTTACATAGGTTGGTTGAAAATCCAAGGAGGTTAACGAAATGTCATGTTTTCAGACTCCTATAAAATACGCAAAAGCGGAAAGAGATAGGATGAAGTTCTACATGGCGTTGAATTTGGCATGGGCCAGTGCATTAGATAAGTAACAAATCTCAATTTTATCAATAACAGTTCAATAGAAATAAGCAGAAATGCAAATCCTGTCGCTGTAGCGCCCCCATGTGGACAATTGGTGTGGCCTTCGCAGGGATTGCTAGGGGTTAGGAGACAAATGTACAAGCCTATTTTTGTTCAGATCAGCTGTTGTTAAGCCTGTCAAAGGCCTGTCAGAATGCTGCTTGATTTTGATTGGCTGATGGTGGCTAGGGTTTTATGACTAATGACTGCCCTGATAGATTCCTGACCTCAGGCTTCAGAGTAGTACATGTATGCCAAATTTCATTTGGATCGGTCAAGGAATTTAGGAGATATTGGCAGTTTTTAGTTGTAGCGCCCCCTATTGACGAAATGCGGCCCGCCTTCAACCGTGTCCCCAGAATGGGGTACGGAGATAGGATTTCAAATTTGGTGAAGGTAGGCTAAGGTATGGCCAAGTTATAACAGTCAGACCAATACTGGCTAAATTTACGTAAACTTTGGGCGTGGCTAGTGGCCGTATGATAGACCAATATCAGGGTTATTTGAATTATTATTCATCAGCTCAGAGACCTGATCGGTTTGATACCTCATTTGTCTGATTCCGTCAGACGGTGTAGGAATTACAAGCAAAAGTAGGTTTTGCAAATTATGCAAATTAGCAAAAAATCTAAGTAGGCGGAGCTTCATAGTCCAAATGGCAAGTTGGTAGGGCAAGGATGTCTCTATCAGTAGAAATATGAATTTCAATTATAGGACAAACAGGACAGGAGATATCAATCAAAACGCGTTAGAGGGCGCCACGGCGCCCCCATCTGGCCGACATGGTTGGGTCGGATTATCTGAGTAGCGGGGAGGAATTGACATCATCCTACCAAGTTTCATAATTCTAGCACTTACGGTTTAGGCTGTACATTCAGTTTTAGGGCAGAAAAATAATAATAATAATAATAAATATAACTGCAAGCAGTGATAAATGGTTCCAAAGCTAATGGAAAGAATAGGTGGGTAGACATGGAGTACACAGCATAAAATGAAAAGTTCAATAATAATGGGACATGAAATAGAGACTGTAATTGCTGGCCAATGCATTTAAATAGTCAGAAAGTAGGAAATACTACTACAATAGCATGAGAAGCTAATGGACAGAATAGGCTGATCATTTAGACAGAAGAAAGGCTGAAAGTATTCAATGGCATTTTATAAATGGAGCAAGGGCTCCACCTGCTAGATAATTTATTACAAAATTGCAATTGCTGCAGTTTTCACAGCCTAAAGTATAATTGAAGGCTGATAAATTTGTAAAAGTCAGATGGCAGGACAGTAAAAGGAAATTGAAAATATGGACTCAGATGAAGGAGTGGGTGATTAATCTTTGAATGTTTGATGGAAAATAAGGATATTTCAGCTGAATTAACTAAGGTGGGTCTTAGACATATATGAACAGTGGCTGTAGCGCCCCCGTTTGACTGATCGGCACCAAAGTTGGTTGGTCTCTCTGGGAGGCCGTGCTACATTAGTGGGTAAAATTTGGTGAGAATCGGATGAAGCATGCCTGAGATTTAGCTGTTTGATTGAAATAGGAATTGAAATGGTTTGGCCAGCAGGTGGAGCCTGCGCTCCATGGATAAATTCTATTCAATATTTTTAGGCCTTCTCAGCCAAGTTTGCTCTTAGACACATATGAACAGTCGCCATAGCGCCCCCGTTTGACCGATCGACATCAAAGTTGGAGGGTCTGTCTGTGGGCCAGTGCTACATTAGTGGGTGAAATTTTGTGAGGATTGGATGAAGCAAGCCTGAGATTTAGCTGTTTGACCTAAGGTGGATCTTAGGAGTATACAGATAGTGGCCATAGCACCCCCGTTTGACCGATCGGCATCAAAGTTTGAGGGTATGTCTGTAGACCAGTGCTACATAAGTGGATCAAATTTCGTGAGGATTGGATGAAGCATGCCTGAGATTTAGCTGTTTGATTGAAATCGGCTTATAAATGATGCAGGTTGGGTGTGGCTGGTGGCCATATTATACAGAAAGGTCAGGTATTTTTTAATAATCATCCCTGACGGCAGTGTCTTGATTGACTTGACACCAGAATCACTTACATGGGGTGTAGATTGTTAAAGTTATAGGAATATTTCATTTAATCCGTTTTTAAATATCACAAGGGAATGCAGATGACTGTTATTATGCAATACATATATCTTGATTTGGCATGACTCACAGAACTTGCAGTACAAAGGATTTTTACCAGTAATATGAGACTTGAACAGAAATGAGATAAATGTCACTTTCACTGGTTTTGCAGGTTTAGAGACACATATTGCATTGCTGTAGCGCCCCCGTTTGACCAATCGGCACCAAATTTGGAGGGCCCTTACCCACTACCGTCCTTGATGACATATTCAAGTTTGGTAGTGATTGGCTGAGGCAGGCCTGAGATACAGCTGTCTGATTGAAGTGGGCGTGGCACCTGTATGGTCTGGATGTGGCTGGTCGCCGTACCTTATAGAAAGTTTAGGATTTTTTGAATAATTGTATACCAGGACTGTCTCCTGATTTGAATAATACTAGATATACATAGGTTGGTTGAAAATCCAAGGAGGTTAACGAAATGTCATGTTTTTAGACTCCTATAAAATACGCAAAAGCGGAAAGAGATAGGATGAAGTTCTACATGGATTTGAATTTGGCATGGGCCAGTGCATTAGATAAGTAACAAATCTCAATTTTATCATTAACAGTTCAATAGAAATAAGCAGAAATGCAAATCCTGTCGCTGTAGCGCCCCCATGTGGACAATTGGGGTGGCCTTCGCAGGGGTTGCTAGAGTTTAGGAGACAAATGTACAAGCCTATTTTTGTTCAGATCAGCTGTTGTTAAGCCTGTCAAAGGCCTGTCAGAATGCTGCTTGATTTTGATTGGCTGATGGTGGCTAGGGTTTTATGACTAATGACTGCCCTGATAGATTCCTGACCTCAGGCTTCAGAGTAGTACATGTATGCCAAATTTCATTTGGATCGGTCAAGGAAGTCAGGAGATATTGGCAGTTTTTAGTTGTAGCGCCCCCTATTGACGAAATGCGGCCCGCCTTCAACAATGTCCCCAGAATTTGGTACAGAGATAGGATTTCAAATTTGGTGAAGGTAGGCTAAGGTATGGCCAAGTTATAACAGTCAGACAAATACTGGCTAAATTTACGTAGACTTTGGGCGTGGCTAGTGGCCGTATGATAGACCAATATCAGGATTATTTGAATTAGTATTCATCAGCTCAGAGACCTGATCAGTTTGATACCTCATTTGTCTGATTCCGTCAGACGGTGTAGGAATTACAAGCAAAAGTAGGTTTTGCAAATTATGCAAATTAGCAAAAAATCTAAGTAGGCGGAGCTTAATAGTCCAAATGGCAAGTTGGTAGGGCAAGGATGTCTCTATCAGTAGAAATATGAATTTCAATTATAGGACTAACAGGACAGGAGATATCAATCAAAACGCGTTAGGGGGCGCCACGGCGCCCCCATCTGGCCGACATGGTTGGGTCGGATTATCTGAGTAGCGGGGAGGAATTGACATCATCCTACCAAGTTTCATAATTCTAGCACTTACGGTTTAGGCTGTACATTCAGTTTTAGGGCAGAAAAATAATAATAATAAATATAACTGCAAGCAGTGATAAATGGTTCCAAAGCTAATGGAAAGAATAGGTGGGTAGACATGGAGTACACAGCATAAAATGAAAAGTTCAATAATAATGGGACATGAAATTGAGACTGTAATTGCTGGCCAATGCATTTAAATAGTCAGAAAGTAGGAAATACTACTACAACAGCATGAGAAGCTAATGGACAGAATAGGCTGATCATTTAGACAGAAGAAAGGCTGAAAGTATTCAATGGCATTTTATAAATGGAGCAAGGGCTCCACCTGCTAGATAATTTATTACAAAATTGCAATTGCTGCAGTTTACACAGCCTAAAGTATAATTGAAGGCTGATAAATTCGTAAAAGTCAGATGGCAGGACAGTAAAAGGAAATTGAAAATATGGACTCAGATGAAGGAGTGGGTGATTAATCTTTGAATGTTTGATGGAAAATAAGGATATTTCAGCTGAATTAACTAAGGTGGGTCTTAGACATATATGAACAGTGGCTGTAGCGCCCCCGTTTGACTGATCGGCACCAAAGTTGGTTGGTCTCTCTGGGAGGCCGTGCTACATTAGTGGGTAAAATTTGGTGAGAATCGGATGAAGCATGCCTGAGATTTAGCTGTTTGATTGAAATAGGAATTGAAATGGTTTGGCCAGCAGGTGGAGCCTGCGCTCCATGGATAAATTCTATTCAATACTTTTAGGCCTTCTCAGCCAAGTTTGCTCTTAGACACATATGAACAGTCGCCGTAGCGCCCCCGTTTGACCGATCGACATCAAAGTTGGAGAGTCTGTCTGTGGGCCAGTGCTACATTAGTGGGTGAAATTTCGTGAGGATTGGATGAAGCAAGCCTGAGATTTAGCTGTTTGACCTAAGGTGGATCTTAGGAGTATACAGATAGTGGCCATAGCACCCCCATTTGACCGATCGGCATCAAAGTTTGAAGGTATGTCTGTAGACCAGTGCTACATAAGTGGATCAAATTTCGTGAGGATTGGATGAAGCATGCCTGAGATTTAGCTGTTTGATTGAAATCGGCTTATAAATGATGCAGGTTGGGTGTGGCTGGTGGCCATATTATACAGAAAGGTCAGGTATTTTTTAATAATCATCCCTGACAGCAGTGTCTTGATTGACTTGACACCAGAATCACTTACATGGGGTGTAGATTGTTAAAGTTATAGGAATATTTCATTTAATCCATTTTAAAATATCACAAGGGAATGCAGATGACTGTTATTATGCAATACATATATCTTGATTTGGCATGACTCACAGAACTTGCAGTACAAAGGATTTTTACCAGTAATATGAGACTTGAACAGAAATGAGATAAATGTCACTTTCACTGGTTTTGCAGGTTTAGAGACACATATTGCATTGCTGTAGCGCCCCCGTTTGACCAATCGGCACCAAATTTGGAGGGCCCTTACCCACTACCGTCCTTGATGACATATTCAAGTTTGGTAGTGATTGGCTGAGGCAGGCCTGAGATACAGCTGTCTGATTGAAGTGGGCGTGGCACCTGTATGGTCTGGATGTGGCTGGTCGCCGTACCTTATAGAAAGTTTAGGATTTTTTGAATAATTATATACCAGGACTGTCTCCTGATTTGAATGATATCAGATTTACATAGGTTGGTTGAAAATCCAAGGAGGTTAACGAAATGTCATGTTTTTAGACTCCTATAAAATACGCAAAAGCGGAAAGAGATAGGATGAAGTTCTACATGGCTTTGAATTTGGCATGGGCCAGTGCATTAGATAAGTAACAAATCTCAATTTTATCATTAACAGTTCAATAGAAATAAGCAGAAATGCAAATCCTGTCGCTGTAGCGCCCCCATGTGGACAATTGGTGTGGCCTTCGCAGGGATTGCTAGTGGTTAGGAGACAAATGTACAAGCCTATTTTTGTTCAGATCAGCTGTTGTTAAGCCTGTCAAAGGCCTGTCAGAATGCTGCTTGATTTTGATTGGCTGATGGTGGCTAGGGTTTTATGACTAATGACTGCCCTGATAGATTCCTGACCTCAGGCTTCAGAGTAGTACATGTATGCCAAATTTCATTTGGATCGGTCAAGGAAGTCAGGAGATATTGGCAGTTTTTAGTTGTAGCGCCCCCTATTGACGAAATGCGGCCCACCTTCAACAGTGTCCCCAGAATGGGGTACGGAGATAGGATTTCAAATTTGGTGAAGGTAGGCTAAGGTATGGCCAAGTTATAACAGTCAGACCAATACTGGCTAAATTTACGTAGACTTTGGGCGTGGCTAGTGGCCGTATGATAGACCAATATCAGGGTTATTTGAATTATTATTCATCAGCTCACAGACCTGATCGGTTTGATACCTCATTTGTCTGATTCCGTCAGACGGTGTAGGAATTACAAGCAAAAGTAGGTTTTGCAAATTATGCAAATTAGCAAAAAATCTAAGTAGGCGGAGCTTCATAGTCCAAATGGCAAGTTGGTAGGGCAAGGATGTCTCTATCAGTAGAAATATGAATTTCAATTATAGGACTAACAGGACAGGAGATATCAATCAAAACGCGTTAGAGGGCGCCACGGCGCCCCCATCTGGCCGACATGGTTGGGTCGGATTATCTGAGTAGCGGGGAGGAATTGACATCATCCTACCAAGTTTCATAATTCTAGCACTTACGGTTTAGGCTGTACATTCAGTTTTAGGGCAGAAAAATAATAATAATAATAATAAATATAACTGCAAGCAGTGATAAGCGGTTCCAAAGCTAATGGAAAGAATAAGTGGGTAGAAATGGAGTACATGGAATAAAATGAAAATTTCAATAATAATAGGACATAAAATAGAGACCGTAACTGCTGGGCAATGCATTTAAATAGTCAGAAAGTAGGAAATACTACTACGATAGCAAGAGAAACTAATGGACAGAATAAGTGGGTAGACATGGAGTACACAGCATAAAATGAAAAGTTCAATGGCATAAAATGAAAAGTTCAATAATAATAGGACATGAAATAGAGACTGTAATTGCTGGCCAATGCATTTAAATAGTCAGAAAGTAGGAAGCAGTACTACAATAGCATGAGATCTGACATGTTGATGTTACAGTAGAAATGTTTAGTTAGGATAAGAAAAAGGGTGGATGAGAAACAGGAGGAAAATGTAATTGCATCTACTTAGGAGAAATATCACCAATGTAGATCTGTCTGGTGAAGTGCCTGAGCTTGACTGAATATATGGTTTGGGATGATGGCATATGAACAGTGGCTGTAGCGCCCCTGTTTGACTGATCGGCACCAAAGTTGGTGGGTCTCTCTGGGAGGCCGTGCTACATTAGTGGGTAAAATTTGGTGAGAATCGGATGAAGAATGCCTGAGATTTAGCTGTTTGATTGAAATAGGAATTGAAATGGTTTGGCCAGCAGGTGGAGCCTGCGCTCCATGGATAATTTCTATTCAATACTTTTAGGCCTTCTCAGCCAAGTTTGCTCTTAGACACATATGAACAGTCGCCATAGCGCCCCCGTTTGACCGATCGACATCAAAGTTGGAGGGTCTGTCTGTGGGCCAGTGCTACATTAGTGGGTGAAATTTTGTGAAGATTGGATGAAGCAAGCCTGAGATTTAGCTGTTTGACCTAAGGTGGATCTTAGGGGTATACAGATAGTGGCCATAGCACCCCCGTTTGATCGATCGGCATCAAAGTTTGAGGGTATGTCTGTAGACCAGTGCTACATAAGTGGATCAAATTTCGTGAGGATTGGATGAAGCATGCCTGAGATTTAGCTGTTTGATTGAAATCGGCTTATAAATGATGCAGGTTGGGTGTGGCTGGTGGCCATATTATACATAAAGGTCAGGTATTTTTTAATAATCATCCCTGACGGCAGTGTCTTGATTGACTTGACACCAGAATCACTTACATGCGGTGTAGATTGTTAAAGTTATAGGAATATTTCATTTAATCCATTTTTAAATATCACAAGGGAATGCAGATGACTGTTATTATGCAATACATATATCTTGATTTGGCATGACTCACAGAACTTGCAGTACAAAGGATTTTTACCAGTAATATGAGACTTGAACAGAAATGAGATAAATGTCACTTTCACTGGTTTTGCAGGTTTAGAGACACATATTGCATTGCTGTAGCGCCCCCGTTTGACCAATCGGCACCAAATTTGGAGGGCCCTTACCCACTGCCGTCCTTGATGGCATATTCAAGTTTGGTAGTGATTGGCTGAGGCAGGCCTGAGATACAGCTGTCTGATTGAAGTGGGCGTGGCACCTGTATGGTCTGGATGTGGCTGGTCGCCGTACCTTATAGAAAGTTTAGGATTTTTTGAATAATTGTATACCAGGACTGTCTCCTGATTTGAATAATACTAGATATACATAGGTTGGTTGAAAATCCAAGGAGGTTAACGAAATGTCATGTTTTTAGACTCCTATAAAATACGCAAAAGCGGAAAGAGATAGGATGAAGTTCTACATGGATTTGAATTTGGCATGGGTCAGTGCATTAGATAAGTAACAAATCTCAATTTTATCATTAACAGTTCAATAGAAATAAGCAGAAATGCAAATCCTGTCGCTGTAGCGCCCCCATGTGGACAATTGGGGTGGCCTTCGCAGGGGTTGCTAGGGGTTATGAGCCAAATGTACAAGCCTATTTTTGTTCAGATCAGCTGTTGTTAAGCCTGTCAAAGGCCTGTCAGAATGCTGCTTGATTTTGATTGGCTGATGGTGGCTAGGGTTTTATGACTAATGACTGCCCTGATAGATTCCTGACCTCAGGCTTCAGAGTAGTACATGTATGCCAAATTTCATTTGGATCGGTAAAGGAAGTCAGGAGATATTGGCAGTTTTTAGTTGTAGCGCCCCCTATCGACGAAATGCGGCCCGCCTTCAATAGTGTCCCCAGAATTTGGTACGGAGATAGGATTTCAAATTTGGTGAAGGTTGGCTAAGGTATGGCCAAGTTATAACAGTCAGACCAATACTGGCTAAATTTACGTAGACTTTGGGCGTGGCTAGTGGCCGTATGATAGACCAATATCAGGATTATTTGAATTAATATTCATCAGCTCAGAGACCTGATCAGTTTGATACCTCATTTGTCTGATTCCGTCAGACGGTGTAGGAATTACAAGCAAAAGTAGGTTTTGCAAATTATGCAAATTAGCAAAAAATCTAAGTAGGCGGAGCTTAATAGTCCAAATGGCAAGTTGGTAGGGCAAGGATGTCTCTATCAGTAGAAATATGAATTTCAATTATAGGACTAACAGGACAGGAGATATCAATCAAAACGCGTTAGGGGGCGCCACGGCGCCCCCATCTGGCCGACATGGTTGGGTCGGATGATCTGAGTAGCGGGGAGGAATTGACATCATCCTACCAAGTTTCATAATTCTAGCACTTACGGTTTAGGCTGTACATTCAGTTTTAGGGCAGAAAAATAATAATAATAATCCTAAGAAAAACAATAAGGTTCCATTGCACTTCGTGCTTTGGAACCTTAAATATAACTGCAAGCAGTGATAAGCGGTTCCAAAGCTAATGGAAAGTATAAGTGGGTAGAAATGGAGTACATGGAATAAAATGAAAAGTTCAATAATAATAGGACATAAAATAGAGACGGTAACTGCTGGGCAATGCATTTAAATAGTCAGAAAGTAGGAAATACTACTACGATAGCATGAGAAGCTAATGGACAGAATAAGGGGGTAGACATGGAGTACACAGCATAAAATGAAAAGTTCAATGGCATAAAATGAAACGTTCAATAATAATAGGACATGAAATAGAGACTGTAATTGCTGGCCAATGCATTTAAATAGTCAGAAAGTAGGAAACAGTACTACAATAGCATGAGATCTGACATGTTGATGTTACAGTAGAAACGTTTAGTTAGGATAAGAAAAAGGGTGGATGAGTAACAGGAGGAAAATGTAATTGCACCTGCTTAGGAGAAATATCACCAATGTAGATCTGTCTGGTGAAGTGCCTGAGCTTGACTGAATATATGGTTTGGGATGATGGCATATGAACAGTGGCTGTAGCGCCCCTGTTTGACTGATCGGCACCAAAGTTGGTGGGTCTCTCTGGGAGGCCGTGCTACATTAGTGGGTAAAATTTGGTGAGAATCGGATGAAGAATGCCTGAGATTTAGCTGTTTGATTGAAATAGGAATTGAAATGGTTTGGCCAGCAGGTGGAGCCTGCGCTCCATGGATAAATTCTATTCAATACTTTTAGGCCTTCTCAGCCAAGTTTGCTCTTAGACACATATGAACAGTCGCCGTAGCGCCCCCGTTTGACCGATCGACATCAAAGTTGGAGGGTCTGTCTGTGGGCCAGTGCTACATTAGTGGGTGAAATTTCGTGAGGATTGGATGAAGCAAGCCTGAGATTTAGCTGTTTGACCTAAGGTGGATCTTAGGAGTATACAGATAGTGGCCATAGCACCCCCATTTGACCGATCGGCATCAAAGTTTGAAGGTATGTCTGTAGACCAGTGCTACATAAGTGGATCAAATTTCGTGAGGATTGGATGAAGCATGCCTGAGATTTAGCTGTTTGATTGAAATCGGCTTATAAATGATGCAGGTTGGGTGTGGCTGGTGGCCATATTATACAGAAAGGTCAGGTATTTTTTAATAATCATCCCTGACAGCAGTGTCTTGATTGACTTGACACCAGAATCACTTACATGGGGTGTAGATTGTTAAAGTTATAGGAATATTTCATTTAATCCATTTTAAAATATCACAAGGGAATGCAGATGACTGTTATTATGCAATACATATATCTTGATTTGGCATGACTCACAGAACTTGCAGTACAAAGGATTTTTACCAGTAATATGAGACTTGAACAGAAATGAGATAAATGTCACTTTCACTGGTTTTGCAGGTTTAGAGACACATATTGCATTGCTGTAGCGCCCCCGTTTGACCAATCGGCACCAAATTTGGAGGGCCCTTACCCACTGCCGTCCTTGATGGCATATTCAAGTTTGGTAGTGATTGGCTGAGGCAGGCCTGAGATACAGCTGTCTGATTGAAGTGGGCGTGGCACCTGTATGGTCTGGATGTGGCTGGTCGCCGTACCTTATAGAAAGTTTAGGATTTTTTGAATAATTGTATACCAGGACTGTCTCCTGATTTGAATAATACTAGATATACATAGGTTGGTTGAAAATCCAAGGAGGTTAACGAAATGTCATGTTTTTAGACTCCTATAAAATACGCAAAAGCGGAAAGAGATAGGATGAAGTTCTACATGGATTTGAATTTGGCATGGGTCAGTGCATTAGATAAGTAACAAATCTCAATTTTATCATTAACAGTTCAATAGAAATAAGCAGAAATGCAAATCCTGTCGCTGTAGCGCCCCCATGTGGACAATTGGGGTGGCCTTCGCAGGGGTTGCTAGGGGTTATGAGCCAAATGTACAAGCCTATTTTTGTTCAGATCAGCTGTTGTTAAGCCTGTCAAAGGCCTGTCAGAATGCTGCTTGATTTTGATTGGCTGATGGTGGCTAGGGTTTTATGACTAATGACTGCCCTGATAGATTCCTGACCTCAGGCTTCAGAGTAGTACATGTATGCCAAATTTCATTTGGATCGGTAAAGGAAGTCAGGAGATATTGGCAGTTTTTAGTTGTAGCGCCCCCTATCGACGAAATGCGGCCCGCCTTCAATAGTGTCCCCAGAATTTGGTACGGAGATAGGATTTCAAATTTGGTGAAGGTTGGCTAAGGTATGGCCAAGTTATAACAGTCAGACCAATACTGGCTAAATTTACGTAGACTTTGGGCGTGGCTAGTGGCCGTATGATAGACCAATATCAGGATTATTTGAATTAATATTCATCAGCTCAGAGACCTGATCAGTTTGATACCTCATTTGTCTGATTCCGTCAGACGGTGTAGGAATTACAAGCAAAAGTAGGTTTTGCAAATTATGCAAATTAGCAAAAAATCTAAGTAGGCGGAGCTTAATAGTCCAAATGGCAAGTTGGTAGGGCAAGGATGTCTCTATCAGTAGAAATATGAATTTCAATTATAGGACTAACAGGACAGGAGATATCAATCAAAACGCGTTAGGGGGCGCCACGGCGCCCCCATCTGGCCGACATGGTTGGGTCGGATGATCTGAGTAGCGGGGAGGAATTGACATCATCCTACCAAGTTTCATAATTCTAGCACTTACGGTTTAGGCTGTACATTCAGTTTTAGGGCAGAAAAATAATAATAATAATCCTAAGAAAAACAATAAGGTTCCATTGCACTTCGTGCTTTGGAACCTTAAATATAACTGCAAGCAGTGATAAGCGGTTCCAAAGCTAATGGAAAGTATAAGTGGGTAGAAATGGAGTACATGGAATAAAATGAAAAGTTCAATAATAATAGGACATAAAATAGAGACGGTAACTGCTGGGCAATGCATTTAAATAGTCAGAAAGTAGGAAATACTACTACGATAGCATGAGAAGCTAATGGACAGAATAAGGGGGTAGACATGGAGTACACAGCATAAAATGAAAAGTTCAATGGCATAAAATGAAACGTTCAATAATAATAGGACATGAAATAGAGACTGTAATTGCTGGCCAATGCATTTAAATAGTCAGAAAGTAGGAAACAGTACTACAATAGCATGAGATCTGACATGTTGATGTTACAGTAGAAACGTTTAGTTAGGATAAGAAAAAGGGTGGATGAGTAACAGGAGGAAAATGTAATTGCACCTGCTTAGGAGAAATATCACCAATGTAGATCTGTCTGGTGAAGTGCCTGAGCTTGACTGAATATATGGTTTGGGATGATGGCATATGAACAGTGGCTGTAGCGCCCCTGTTTGACTGATCGGCACCAAAGTTGGTGGGTCTCTCTGGGAGGCCGTGCTACATTAGTGGGTAAAATTTGGTGAGAATCGGATGAAGAATGCCTGAGATTTAGCTGTTTGATTGAAATAGGAATTGAAATGGTTTGGCCAGCAGGTGGAGCCTGCGCTCCATGGATAAATTCTATTCAATACTTTTAGGCCTTCTCAGCCAAGTTTGCTCTTAGACACATATGAACAGTCGCCGTAGCGCCCCCGTTTGACCGATCGACATCAAAGTTGGAGGGTCTGTCTGTGGGCCAGTGCTACATTAGTGGGTGAAATTTCGTGAGGATTGGATGAAGCAAGCCTGAGATTTAGCTGTTTGACCTAAGGTGGATCTTAGGAGTATACAGATAGTGGCCATAGCACCCCCATTTGACCGATCGGCATCAAAGTTTGAAGGTATGTCTGTAGACCAGTGCTACATAAGTGGATCAAATTTCGTGAGGATTGGATGAAGCATGCCTGAGATTTAGCTGTTTGATTGAAATCGGCTTATAAATGATGCAGGTTGGGTGTGGCTGGTGGCCATATTATACAGAAAGGTCAGGTATTTTTTAATAATCATCCCTGACAGCAGTGTCTTGATTGACTTGACACCAGAATCACTTACATGGGGTGTAGATTGTTAAAGTTATAGGAATATTTCATTTAATCCATTTTAAAATATCACAAGGGAATGCAGATGACTGTTATTATGCAATACATATATCTTGATTTGGCATGACTCACAGAACTTGCAGTACAAAGGATTTTTACCAGTAATATGAGACTTGAACAGAAATGAGATAAATGTCACTTTCACTGGTTTTGCAGGTTTAGAGACACATATTGCATTGCTGTAGCGCCCCCGTTTGACCAATCGGCACCAAATTTGGAGGGCCCTTACCCACTACCGTCCTTGATGACATATTCAAGTTTGGTAGTGATTGGCTGAGGCAGGCCTGAGATACAGCTGTCTGATTGAAGTGGGCGTGGCACCTGTATGGTCTGGATGTGGCTGGTCGCCGTACCTTATAGAAAGTTTAGGATTTTTTGAATAATTGTATACCAGGACTGTCTCCTGATTTGAATAATACTGGATATACATAGGTTGGTTGAAAATCCAAGGAGGTTAACGAAATGTCATGTTTTTAGACTCCTATAAAATACGCAAAAGCGGAAAGAGATAGGATGAAGTTCTACATGGATTTGAATTTGGCATGGGCCAGTGCATTAGATAAGTAACAAATCTCAATTTTATCATTAACAGTTCAATAGAAATAAGCAGAAATGCAAATCCTGTCGCTGTAGCGCCCCCATGTGGACAATTGGGGTGGCCTTCGCAGGGGTTGCTAGGGGTTAGGAGACAAATGTAAAAGCCTATTTTTGTTCAGATCAGCTGTTGTTAAGCCTGTCAAAGGCCTGTCAGAATGCTGCTTGATTTTGATTGGCTGATGGTGGCTAGGGTTTTATGACTAATGACTGCCCTGATAGATTCCTGACCTCAGGCTTCAGAGTAGTACATGTATGCCAAATTTCATTTGGATCGGTCAAGGAAGTCAGGAGATATTGGCAGTTTTTAGTTGTAGCGCCCCCTATTGACGAAATGCGGCCCGCCTTCAATAGTGTCCCCAGAATTTGGTACAGAGATAGGATTTCAAATTTGGTGAAGGTAGGCTAAGGTATGGCCAAGTTATAACAGTCAGACCAATACTGGCTAAATTTACGTAGACTTTGGGCGTGGCTAGTGGCCGTATGATAGACCAATATCAGGATTATTTGAATTATTATTCATCAGCTCAGAGACCTGATCGGTTTTATACCTCATTTGTCTGATTCCGTCAGACGGTGTAGGAATTACAAGCAAAAGTAGGTTTTGCAAATTATGCAAATTAGCAAAAAATCTAAGTAGGCGGAGCTTCATAGTCCAAATGGCAAGTTGGTAGGGCAAGGATGTCTCTATCAGTAGAAATATGAATTTCAATTATAGGACTAACAGGACAGGAGATATCAATCAAAACGCGTTAGGGGGCGCCACGGCGCCCCCATCTGGCCGACATGGTTGGGTCGGATTATCTGAGTAGCGGGGAGGAATTGACATCATCCTACCAAGTTTCATAATTCTAGCAATTACGGTTTAGGCTGTACATTCAGTTTTAGGGCAGAAAAATAATAATAAATATAACTGCAAGCAGTGATAAGCGGTTCCAAAGCTAATGGAAAGAATAAGTGGGTAGAAATGCAGTACATGGAATAAAATGAAAAGTTCAATAATAATAGGACATAAAATAGAGACCGTAACTGCTGGGCAATGCATTTAAATAGTCAGAAAGTAGGAAATACTACTACGATAGCATGAGAAGCTAATGGACAGAATAAGTGGGTAGACATGGAGTACACAGCATAAAATGAAAAGTTCAATGGCATAAAATGAAAAGTTCAATAATAATAGGACATGAAATAGAGACTGTAATTGCTGGCCAATGCATTTAAATAGTCAGAAAGTAGGAAACAGTACTACAATAGCATGAGATCTGACATGTTGATGTTACAGTAGAAACGTTTAGTTAGGATAAGAAAAAGGGTGGATGAGAAACAGGAGGAAAATGTAATTGCACCTGCTTAGGAGAAATATCACCAATGTAGATCTGTCTGGTGAAGTGCCTGAGCTTGACTGAATATATGGTTTGGGATGATGGCATATGAACAGTGGCTGTAGCGCCCCTGTTTGACTGATCGGCACCAAAGTTGGTGGGTCTCTCTGGGAGGCCGTGCTACATTAGTGGGTAAAATTTGGTGAGAATCGGATGAAGCATGCCTGAGATTTAGCTGTTTGATTGAAATAGGAATTGAAATGGTTTGGCCAGCAGGTGGAGCTTGCGCTCCATGGATAAATTCTATTCAATATGTTTAGGCCTTCTCAGCCAAGTTTGCTCTTAGACACATATGAACAGTCGCCATAGCGCCCCCGTTTGACCGATCGACATCAAAGTTGGAGGGTCTGTCTGTGGGCCAGTGCTACATTAGTGGGTGAAATTTTGTGAGGATTGGATGAAGCAAGCCTGAGATTTAGCTGTTTGACCTAAGGTGGATCTTAGGAGTATACAGATAGTGGCCATAGCACCCCCGTTTGACCGATCGGCATCAAAGTTTGAGGGTATGTCTGTAGACCAGTGCTACATAAGTGGATCAAATTTCGTGAGGATTGGATGAAGCATGCCTGAGATTTAGCTGTTTGATTGAAATCGGCTTATAAATGATGCAGGTTGGGTGTGGCTGGTGGCCATATTATACAGAAAGGTCAGGTATTTTTTAATAAACATCCCTGACGGCAGTGTCTTGATTGACTTGACACCAGAATCACTTACATGGGGTGTAGATTGTTAAAGTTATAGGAATATTTCATTTAATCCGTTTTTAAATATCACAAGGGAATGCAGATGACTGTTATTATGCAATACATATATCTTGATTTGGCATGACTCACGGAACTTGCAGTACAAAGGATTTTTACCAGTAATATGAGACTTGAACAGAAATGAGATAAATGTCACTTTCACTGGTTTTGCAGGTTTAGAGACACATATTGCATTGCTGTAGCGCCCCCGTTTGACCAATCGGCACCAAATTTGGAGGGCCCTTACCCACTACCGTCCTTGATGACATATTCAAGTTTGGTCGTGATTGGCTGAGGCAGGCCTGAGATACAGCTGTCTGATTGAAGTGGGCGTGGCACCTGTATGGTCTGGATGTGGCTGGTCGCCGTACCTTATAGAAAGTTTAGGATTTTTTGAATAATTGTATACCAGGACTGTCTCCTGATTTGAATGATATCAGATTTACATAGGTTGGTTGAAAATCCAAGGAGGTTAACGAAATGTCATGTTTTCAGACTCCTATAAAATACGCAAAAGCGGAAAGAGATAGGATGAAGTTCTACATGGCTTTGAATTTGGCATGGGCCAGTGCATTAGATAAGTAACAAATCTCAATTTTATCATTAACAGTTCAATAGAAATAAGCAGAAATGCAAATCCTGTCGCTGTAGCGCCCCCATGTGGACAATTGGTGTGGCCTTCGCAGGGATTGCTAGTGGTTAGGAGACAAATGTACAAGCCTATTTTTGTTCAGATCAGCTGTTGTTAAGCCTGTCAAAGGCCTGTCAGAATGCTGCTTGATTTTGATTGGCTGATGGTGGCTAGGGTTTTATGATTAATGACTGCCCTGATAGATACCTGACCTCAGGCTTCAGAGTAGTACATGTATGCCAAATTTCATTTGGATCGGTAAAGGCAGTCAGGAGATATTGGCAGTTTTTAGTTGTAGCGCCCCCTATTGACGAAATGCGGCCCGCCTTCAACAGTGTCCCCAGAATGGGGTACGGGGATAGGATTTAAAATTTGGTGAAGGTAGGCTAGGGTATGGCCAAGTTATAACAGTCAGACCAATACTAGCTAAATTTAGGTAGTCTTTGGGCGTGGCTAGTGGCTGTATCATACACAAATGTCAGGGTTATTTGAATGACTATGGATCAGCTCACAGACCTGATCAGTTTGATACCTCATTTGTCTGATTCCGTCAGACGGTGTAGGAATTACAAGCAAAAGTAGGTTTTGCAAATTATGCAAATTAGCAAAAAATCTAAGTAGGCGGAGCTTAATAGTCCAAATGGCAAGTTGGTAGGGCAAGGATGTCTCTATCAGTAGAAATATGAATTTCAATTATAGGACTAACAGGACAGGAGATATCAATCAAAACACGTTAGGGGGCGTCACGGCGCCCCCATCTGGCCGACATGGTTGGGTCGGATTATCTGAGTAGCGGGGAGGAATTGACATCATCCTACCAAGTTTCATAATTCTAGCACTTACAGTTTGGGCTGCCCATTCAGTTTTAGGGCAGAAAAATAATAATAATAATAATAATAAATATAACTGCAAGCAGTGATAAGCGGTTCCAAAGCTAATGGAAAGAATAAGTGGGTAGAAATGGAGTACATGGAATAAAATGAAAAGTTCAATAATAATAGGACATGAAATAGAGACTGTAATTGCTGGCCAATGCATTTAAATAGTCAGAAAGTAGGAAACAGTACTACAATAGCATGAGATCTGACATGTTGATGTTACAGTAGAAACGTTTAGTTAGGATAAGAAAAAGGGTGGATGAGAAACAGGAGGAAAATGTAATTGCACCTGCTTAGGAGAAATATCACCAATGTAGATCTGTCTGGTGAAGTGCCTGAGCTTGACTGAATATATGGTTTGGGATGATGGCATATGAACAGTGGCTGTAGCGCCCCTGTTTGACTGATCGGCACCAAAGTTGGTGGGTCTCTGTGGGAGGCCGTGCTACATTAGTGGGTAAAATTTGGTGAGAATCGGATGAAGAATGCCTGAGATTTAGCTGTTTGATTGAAATAGGAATTGAAATGGTTTGGCCAGCAGGTGGAGCCTGCGCTCCATGGATAAATTCTATTCAATATTTTTAGGCCTTCTCAGCCAAGTTTGCTCTTAGACACATATGAACAGTCGCCATAGCGCCCCCGTTTGACCGATCGACATCAAAGTTGGAGGGTCTGTCTGTGGGCCAGTGCTACATTAGTGGGTGAAATTTTGTGAGGATTGGATGAAGCAAGCCTGAGATTTAGCTGTTTGACCTAAGGTGGATCTTAGGAGTATACAGATAGTGGCCATAGCACCCCCGTTTGACCGATCGGCATCAAAGTTTGAGGGTATGTCTGTAGACCAGTGCTACATAAGTGGATCAAATTTCGTGAGGATTGGATGAAGCATGCCTGAGATTTAGCTGTTTGATTGAAATCGGCTTATAAATGATGCAGGTTGGGTGTGGCTGGTGGCCATATTATACAGAAAGGTCAGGTATTTTTTAATAATCATCCCTGACGGCAGTGTCTTGATTGACTTGACACCAGAATCACTTACATGGGGTGTAGATTGTTAAAGTTATAGGAATATTTCATTTAATCCGTTTTTAAATATCACAAGGGAATGCAGATGACTGTTATTATGCAATACATATATCTTGATTTGGCATGACTCACAGAACTTGCAGTACAAAGGATTTTTACCAGTAATATGAGACTTGAACAGAAATGAGATAAATGTCACTTTCACTGGTTTTGCAGGTTTAGAGACACATATTGCATTGCTGTAGCGCCCCCGTTTGACCAATCGGCACCAAATTTGGAGGGCCCTTACCCACGAACGTCCTTGATGACGTATTCAAGTTTGGTCGTGATTGGCTGAGGCAGGCCTGAGATACAGCTGTCTGATTGAAGTGGGCGTGGCACCTGTATGGTCTGGATGTGGCTGGTCGCCGTACCTTATAGAAAGTTTAGGATTTTTTGAATAATTGTATACCAGGACTGTCTCCTGATTTGAATGATATCAGATTTACATAGGTTGGTTGAAAATCCAAGGAGGTTAACGAAATGTCATGTTTTTAGACTCCTATAAAATACGCAAAAGCGGAAAGAGATAGGATGAAGTTCTACATGGCTTTGAATTTGGCATGGGCCAGTGCATTAAATAAGTAACAAATCTCAATTTTATCATTAACAGTTCAATAGAAATAAGCAGAAATGCAAATCCTGTCGCTGTAGCGCCCCCATGTGGACAATTGGTGTGGCCTTCGCAGGGATTGCTAGGGGTTAGGAGACAAATGTACAAGCCTATTTTTGTTCAGATCAGCTGTTGTTAAGCCTGTCAAAGGCCTGTCAGAATGCTGCTTGATTTTGATTGGCTGATGGTGGCTAGGGTTTTATGATTAATGACTGCCCTGATAGATACCTGACCTCAGGCTTCAGAGTAGTACATGTATGCCAAATTTCATTTGGATCGGTAAAGGCAGTCAGGAGATATTGGCAGTTTTTAGTTGTAGCGCCCCCTATTGACGAAATGCGGCCCGCCTTCAACAGTGTCCCCAGAATGGGGTACGGGGATAGGATTTAAAATTTGGTGAAGGTAGGCTAGGGTATGGCCAAGTTATAACAGTCAGACCAATACTAGCTAAATTTAGGTAGTCTTTGGGCGTGGCTAGTGGCTGTATCATACACAAATGAGAGGGTTATTTGAATGATTATGGATCAGCTCACAGACCTGATCAGTTTGATACCTCATTTGTCTGATTCTGTCAGACGGTGTAGGAATTACAAGCAAAAGTAGGTTTTGCAAATTATGCAAATTAGCAAAAAATCTAAGTAGGCGGAGCTTAATAGTCCAAATGGCAAGTTGGTAGGGCAAGTATGTCTCTATCAGTAGAAATATGAATTTCAATTATAGGACTAACAGGACAGGAGATATCAATCAAAACACGTTAGGGGGCGCCACGGCGCCCCCATCTGGCCGACATGGTTGGGTCGGATTATCTGAGTAGCGGGGAGGAATTGACATCATCCTACCAAGTTTCATAATTCTAGCACTTACAGTTTGGGCTGCCCATTCAGTTTTAGGGCAGAAAAATAATAATAATAATAATAATAATAATAATAATAATAATCCTAAGAAAAACAATAAGTTTCCAATGCACTTCGTGCTTTGGAACCTTAATAATAATCCTAAGAAAAACAATAAGTTTCCAATGCACTTCGTGCTTTGGAACCTTAATAATAATAAATATAACTGCAAGCAGTGATAAGCGGTTCCAAAGCTAATGGAAAGAATAAGTGGGTAGAAATGGAGTACATGGAATAAAATGAAAAGTTCAATAATAATAGGACATAAAATAGAGACCGTAACTGCTGGGCAATGCATTTAAATAGTCAGAAAGTAGGAAATACTACTACGATAGCATGAGAAGCTAATGGACAGAATAAGTGGGTAGACATGGAGTACACAGCATAAAATGAAAAGTTCAATGGCATAAAATGAAAAGTTCAATAATAATAGGACATGAAATAGAGACTGTAATTGCTGGCCAATGCATTTAAATAGTCAGAAAGTAGGAAACAGTACTACAATAGCATGAGATCTGACATGTTGATGTTACAGTAGAAACGTTTAGTTAGTATAAGAATAAGGGTGGATGAGAAACAGGAGGAAAATGTAATTGCACCTGCTTAGGAGAAATATCACCAATGTAGATCTGTCTGGTGAAGTGCCTGAGCTTGACTGAATATATGGTTTGGGATGATGGCATATGAACAGTGGCTGTAGCGCCCCTGTTTGACTGATCGGCACCAAAGTTGGTGGGTCTCTCTGGGAGGCCGTGCTACATTAGTGGGTAAAATTTGGTGAGAATCGGATGAAGAATGCCTGAGATTTAGCTGTTTGATTGAAATAGGAATTGAAATGGTTTGGCCAGCAGGTGGAGCCTGCGCTCCATGGATAAATTCTATTCAATATTTTTAGGCCTTCTCAGCCAAGTTTGCTCTTAGACACATATGAACAGTCGCCATAGCGCCCCCGTTTGACTGATCGACATCAAAGTTGGAGGGTCTGTCTGTGGGCCAGTGCTACATTAGTGGGTGAAATTTTGTGAGGATTGGATGAAGCAAGCCTGAGATTTAGCTGTTTGACCTAAGGTGGATCTTAGGAGTATACAGATAGTGGCCATAGCACCCCCGTTTGACCGATCGGCATCAAAGTTTGAGGGTATGTCTGTAGACCAGGGCTACATAAGTGGATCAAATTTCGTGAGGATTGGATGAAGCATGCCTGAGATTTAGCTGTTTGATTGAAATCGGCTTATAAATGATGCAGGTTGGGTGTGGCTGGTGGCCATATTATACAGAAAGGTCAGGTATTTTTTAATAATCATCCCTGACGGCAGTGTCTTGATTGACTTGACACCAGAATCACTTACATGGGGTGTAGATTGTTAAAGTTATAGGAATATTTCATTTAATCAGTTTTTAACTATCACAAGGGAATGCAGATGACTGTTATTATGCAGTACATATATCCTGATTTGGCATGACTCACAGAACTTGCAGTACAAAGGATTTTTACCAGTAATATGAGACTTGAACAGAAATGAGATAAATGTCACTTTCACTGGTTTTGCAGGTTTAGAGACACATATTGCATTGCTGTAGCGCCCCCGTTTGACCAATCGGCACCAAATTTGGAGGGCCCTTACCCACTACCGTCCTTGATGACATATTCAAGTTTGGTAGTGATTGGCTGAGGCAGGCCTGAGATACAGCTGTCTGATTGAAGTGGGCGTGGCACCTGTATGGTCTGGATGTGGCTGGTCGCCGTACCTTATAGAAAGTTTAGGATTTTTTGAATAATTGTGTACCAGGACTGTCTCCTGATTTGAATGTTACCAGATTTACATAGGTTGGTTGAAAATCCCAGGAGGTTAACGAAATGTCATGTTTTTAGACTCCTATAAAATACGCAAAAGCGGAAAGAGATAGGATGAAGTTCTACATGTCTTTGAATTTGCCATGGGCCAGTGCATTAGATAAGTAACAAATCTCAATTTTATCATTAACAGTTCAATAGAAATAAGCAGAAATGCAAATCCTGTCGCTGTAGCGCCCCCATGTGGACAATTGGTGTGGCCTTCGCAGGGATTGCTAGGGGTTAGGAGACAAATGTACAAGCCTATTTTTGTTCATATCAGCTGTTGTTAAGCCTGTCAAAGGCCTGTCAGAATGCTGCTTGATTTTGATTGGCTGATGGTGGCTAGGGTTTTATGACTAATGACTGCCCTGATAGATTCCTGACCTCAGGCTTCAGAGTAGTACATGTATGCCAAATTTCATTTGGATCGGTCAAGGAAGTCAGGAGATATTGGCAGTTTTTAGTTGTAGCGCCCCCTATTGACGAAATGCGGCCCGCCTTCAACAGTGTCCCCAGAATGGGGTACGGAGATAGGATTTCAAATTTGGTGAAGGTAGGCTAAGGTATGGCCAAGTTATAACAGTCAGACCAATACTGGCTAAATTTACGTAGACTTTGGGCGTGGCTAGTGGCCGTATGATAGACCAATATCAGGGTTATTTGAATTATTATTCATCAGCTCAGAGACCTGATCGGTTTGATACCTCATTTGTCTGATTCCGTCAGACGGTGTAGGAATTACAAGCAAAAGTAGGTTTTGCAAATTATGCAAATTAGCAAAAAATCTAAGTAGGCGGAGCTTCATAGTCCAAATGGCAAGTTGGTAGGGCAAGGATGTCTCTATCAGTAGAAATATGAATTTCAATTATAGGACTAACAGGACAGGAGATATCAATCAAAACGCGTTAGAGGGCGCCACGGCGCCCCCATCTGGCCGACATGGTTGGTTCGGATTATCTGAGTAGCGGGGAGGAATTGACATCATCCTACCAAGTTTCATAATTCTAGCACTTACGGTTTAGGCTGTACATTCAGTTTTAGGGCAGAAAAATAATAATAAATATAACTGCAAGCAGTGATAAGCGGTTCCAAAGCTAATGGAAAGAATAAGTGGGTAGAAATGGAGTACATGGAATAAAATAAAAAGTTCAATAATAATAGGACATAAAATAGAGACCGTAACTGCTGGGCAATGCATTTAAATAGTCAGAAAGTAGGAAATACTACTACGATAGCATGAGAAACTAATGGACAGAATAAGTGGGTAGACATGGAGTACACAGCATAAAATGAAAAGTTCAATGGCATAAAATGAAAAGTTCAATAATAATAGGACATGAAATAGAGACTAATTGCTGGCCAATGCATTTAAATAGTCAGAAAGTAGGAAACAGTACTACAATAGCATGAGATCTGACATGTTGATGTTACAGTAGAAATATTTAGTTAGGATAAGAAAAAGGGTGGATGAGAAACAGGAGGAAAATGTAATTGCATCTGCTTAGGAGAAATATCACCAATGTAGATCTGTCTGGTGAAGTGCCTGAGCTTGACTGAATATATGGTTTGGGATGATGGCATATGAACAGTGGCTGTAGCGCCCCTGTTTGACTGATCGGCACCAAAGTTGGTGGGTCTCTCTGGGAGGCCGTGCTACATTAGTGGGTAAAATTTGGTGAGAATCGGATGAAGAATGCCTGAGATTTAGCTGTTTGATTGAAATAGGAATTGAAATGGTTTGGCCAGCAGGTGGAGCCTGCGCTCCATGGATAAATTCTATTAAATATTTTTAGGCCTTCTCAGCCAAGTTTGCTCTTAGACACATATTAACAGTCGCCGTAGCGCCCCCGTTTGACCGATACGGCATCAAAGTTGGAGGGTCTGTCTGTGGGCAAGTGGTACATTTGTGCATCAAATTTCGTGAGGATTGGATGAAGCATGCCTGAGATTTAGCTGTTTGACCTAAGGTGGATCTTAGGAGTATACAGATAGTGGCCATAGCACCCCCGTTTGACCGATCGGCATCAAAGTTTGAGGGTATGTCTGTAGACCAGTGCTACATAAGTGGATCAAATTTCGTGAGGATTGGATGAAGCATGCCTGAGATTTAGCTGTTTGATTGAAATCGGCTTATAAATGATGCAGGTTGGGTGTGGCTGGTGGCCATATTATACAGAAAGGTCAGGTATTTTTTAATAATCATCCCTGACGGCAGTGTCTTGATTGACTTGACACCAGAATCACTTACATGGGGTGTAGATTGTTAAAGTTATAGGAATATTTCATTTAATCCGTTTTTAAATATCACAAGGGAATGCAGATGACTGTTATTATGCAATACATATTTCTTGATTTGGCATGACTCACAGAACTTGCAGTACAAAGGATTTTTACCAGTAATATGAGACTTGAACAGAAATGAGATAAATGTCACTTTCACTGGTTTTGCAGGTTTAGAGACACATATTGCATTGCTGTAGCGCCCCCGTTTGACCGATCGGCACCAAATTTGGAGGGCCCTTACCCACTACCGTCCTTGATGACATATTCAAGTTTGGTAGTGATTGGCTGAGGCAGGCCTGAGATACAGCTGTCTGATTGAAGTGGGCGTGGCACCTGTATGGTCTGGATGTGGCTGGTCGCCGTACCTTATAGAAAGTTTAGGATTTTTTGAATAATTGTGTACCAGGACTGTCTCCTGATTTGAATGTTACCAGATTTACATAGGTTGGTTGAAAATCCCAGGAGGTTAACGAAATGTCATGTTTTTAGACTCCTATAAAATACGCAAAAGCGGAAAGAGATAGGATGAAGTTCTACATGTCTTTGAATTTGCCATGGGCCAGTGCATTAGATAAGTAACAAATCTCAATTTTATCATTAACAGTTCAATAGAAATAAGCAGAAATGCAAATCCTGTCGCTGTAGCGCCCCCATGTGGACAATTGGTGTGGCCTTCGCAGGGATTGCTAGGGGTTAGGAGACAAATGTACAAGCCTATTTTTGTTCATATCAGCTGTTGTTAAGCCTGTCAAAGGCCTGTCAGAATGCTGCTTGATTTTGATTGGCTGATGGTGGCTAGGGTTTTATGACTAATGACTGCCCTGATAGATTCCTGACCTCAGGCTTCAGAGTAGTACATGTATGCCAAATTTCATTTGGATCGGTCAAGGAAGTCAGGAGATATTGGCAGTTTTTAGTTGTAGCGCCCCCTATTGACGAAATGCGGCCCGCCTTCAACAGTGTCCCCAGAATGGGGTACGGAGATAGGATTTCAAATTTGGTGAAGGTAGGCTAAGGTATGGCCAAGTTATAACAGTCAGACCAATACTGGCTAAATTTACGTAGACTTTGGGCGTGGCTAGTGGCCGTATGATAGACCAATATCAGGGTTATTTGAATTATTATTCATCAGCTCAGAGACCTGATCGGTTTGATACCTCATTTGTCTGATTCCGTCAGACGGTGTAGGAATTACAAGCAAAAGTAGGTTTTGCAAATTATGCAAATTAGCAAAAAATCTAAGTAGGCGGAGCTTCATAGTCCAAATGGCAAGTTGGTAGGGCAAGGATGTCTCTATCAGTAGAAATATGAATTTCAATTATAGGACTAACAGGACAGGAGATATCAATCAAAACGCGTTAGAGGGCGCCACGGCGCCCCCATCTGGCCGACATGGTTGGTTCGGATTATCTGAGTAGCGGGGAGGAATTGACATCATCCTACCAAGTTTCATAATTCTAGCACTTACGGTTTAGGCTGTACATTCAGTTTTAGGGCAGAAAAATAATAATAAATATAACTGCAAGCAGTGATAAGCGGTTCCAAAGCTAATGGAAAGAATAAGTGGGTAGAAATGGAGTACATGGAATAAAATAAAAAGTTCAATAATAATAGGACATAAAATAGAGACCGTAACTGCTGGGCAATGCATTTAAATAGTCAGAAAGTAGGAAATACTACTACGATAGCATGAGAAACTAATGGACAGAATAAGTGGGTAGACATGGAGTACACAGCATAAAATGAAAAGTTCAATGGCATAAAATGAAAAGTTCAATAATAATAGGACATGAAATAGAGACTAATTGCTGGCCAATGCATTTAAATAGTCAGAAAGTAGGAAACAGTACTACAATAGCATGAGATCTGACATGTTGATGTTACAGTAGAAATATTTAGTTAGGATAAGAAAAAGGGTGGATGAGAAACAGGAGGAAAATGTAATTGCATCTGCTTAGGAGAAATATCACCAATGTAGATCTGTCTGGTGAAGTGCCTGAGCTTGACTGAATATATGGTTTGGGATGATGGCATATGAACAGTGGCTGTAGCGCCCCTGTTTGACTGATCGGCACCAAAGTTGGTGGGTCTCTCTGGGAGGCCGTGCTACATTAGTGGGTAAAATTTGGTGAGAATCGGATGAAGAATGCCTGAGATTTAGCTGTTTGATTGAAATAGGAATTGAAATGGTTTGGCCAGCAGGTGGAGCCTGCGCTCCATGGATAAATTCTATTAAATATTTTTAGGCCTTCTCAGCCAAGTTTGCTCTTAGACACATATTAACAGTCGCCGTAGCGCCCCCGTTTGACCGATACGGCATCAAAGTTGGAGGGTCTGTCTGTGGGCAAGTGGTACATTTGTGCATCAAATTTCGTGAGGATTGGATGAAGCATGCCTGAGATTTAGCTGTTTGACCTAAGGTGGATCTTAGGAGTATACAGATAGTGGCCATAGCACCCCCGTTTGACCGATCGGCATCAAAGTTTGAGGGTATGTCTGTGGGCCAGTGCTACATAAGTGGATCAAATTTCGTGAGGATTGGATGAAGCATGCCTGAGATTTAGCTGTTTGATTGAAATCGGCTTATAAATGATGCAGGTTGGGTGTGGCTGGTGGCCATATTATACAGAAAGGTCAGGTATTTTTTAATAATCATCCCTGACGGCAGTGTCTTGATTGACTTGACACCAGAATCACTTACATGGGGTGTAGATTGTTAAAGTTATAGGAATATTTCATTTAATCCGTTTTTAAATATCACAAGGGAATGCAGATGACTGTTATTATGCAATACATATATCTTGATTTGGCATGACTCACAGAACTTGCAGTACAAAGGATTTTTACCAGTAATATGAGACTTGAACAGAAATGAGATAAATGTCACTTTCACTGGTTTTGCAGGTTTAGAGACACATATTGCATTGCTGTAGCGCCCCCGTTTGACCGATCGGCACCAAATTTGGAGGGCCCTTACCCACTACCGTCCTTGATGACATATTCAAGTTTGGTCGTGATTGGCTGAGGCAGGCCTGAGATACAGCTGTCTGATTGAAGTGGGCGTGGCACCTGTATGGTCTGGATGTGGCTGGTCGCCGTACCTTATAGAAAGTTTAGGATTTTTTGAATAATTGTATACCAGGACTGTCTCCTGATTTGAATGATATCAGATTTACATAGGTTGGTTGAAAATCCAAGGAGGTTAACGAAATGTCATGTTTTTAGACTCCTATAAAATACGCAAAAGCGGAAAGAGATAGGATGAAGTTCTACATGGCTTTGAATTTGGCATGGGCCAGTGCATTAGATAAGTAACAAATCTCAATTTTATCATTAACAGTTCAATAGAAATAAGCAGAAATGCAAATCCTGTCGCTGTAGCGCCCCCATGTGGACAATTGGTGTGGCCTTCGCAGGGATTGCTAGTGGTTAGGAGACAAATGTACAAGCCTATTTTTGTTCAGATCAGCTGTTGTTAAGCCTGTCAAAGGCCTGTCAGAATGCTGCTTGATTTTGATTGGCTGATGGTGGCTAGGGTTTTATGATTAATGACTGCCCTGATAGATACCTGACCTCAGGCTTCAGAGTAGTACATGTATGCCAAATTTCATTTGGATCGGTAAAGGCAGTCAGGAGATATTGGCAGTTTTTAGTTGTAGCGCCCCCTATTGACGAAATGCGGCCCGCCTTCAACAGTGTCCCCAGAATGGGGTACGGGGATAGGATTTAAAATTTGGTGAAGGTAGGCTAGGGTATGGCCAAGTTATAACAGTCAGACCAATACTAGCTAAATTTAGGTAGTCTTTGGGCGTGGCTAGTGGCTGTATCATACACAAATGTCAGGGTTATTTGAATGATTATGGATCAGCTCACAGACCTGATCAGTTTGATACCTCATTTGTCTGATTCCGTCAGACGGTGTAGGAATTACAAGCAAAAGTAGGTTTTGCAAATTATGCAAATTAGCAAAAAATCTAAGTAGGCGGAGCTTAATAGTCCAAATGGCAAGTTGGTAGGGCAAGGATGTCTCTATCAGTAGAAATATGAATTTCAATTATAGGACTAACAGGACAGGAGATATCAATCAAAACACGTTAGGGGGCGTCACGGCGCCCCCATCTGGCCGACATGGTTGGGTCGGATTATCTGAGTAGCGGGGAGGAATTGACATCATCCTACCAAGTTTCATAATTCTAGCACTTACAGTTTGGGCTGCCCATTCAGTTTTAGGGCAGAAAAATAATAATAAATATAACTGCAAGCAGTGATAAATGGTTCCAAAGCTAATGGAAAGAATAGGTGGGTAGACATGGAGTACACAGCATAAAATGAAAAGTTCAATAATAATGGGACATGAAATAGAGACTGTAATTGCTGGCCAATGCATTTAAATAGTCAGAAAGTAGGAAATACTACTACAATAGCATGAGAAGCTAATGGACAGAATAGGCTGATCATTTAGACAGAAGAAAGGCTGAAAGTATTCAATGGCATTTTATAAATGGAGCAAGGGCTCCACCTGCTAGATAATTTATTACAAAATTGCAATTGCTGCAGTTTACACAGCCTAAAGTATAATTGAAGGCTGATAAATTCGTAAAAGTCAGATGGCAGGACAGTAAAAGGAAATTGAAAATATGGACTCAGATGAAGGAGTGGGTGATTAATCTTTGAATGTTTGATGGAAAATAAGGATATTTCAGCTGAATTAACTAAGGTGGGTATTAGACATATATGAACAGTGGCTGTAGCGCCCCCGTTTGACTGATCGGCACCAAAGTTGGTTGGTCTCTCTGGGAGGCCGTGCTACATTAGTGGGTAAAATTTGGTGAGAATCGGATGAAGCATGCCTGAGATTTAGCTGTTTGATTGAAATAGGAATTGAAATGGTTTGGCCAGCAGGTGGAGCCTGCGCTCCATGGATAAATTCTATTCAATATTTTTAGGCCTTCTCAGCCAAGTTTGCTCTTAGACACATATGAACAGTCGCCATAGCGCCCCCGTTTGACCGATCGACATCAAAGTTGGAGGGTCTGTCTGTGGGCCAGTGCTACATTAGTGGGTGAAATTTTGTGAGGATTGGATGAAGCAAGCCTGAGATTTAGCTGTTTGACCTAAGGTGGATCTTAGGAGTATACAGATAGTGGCCATAGCACCCCCGTTTGACCGATCGGCATCAAGGTTTGAGGGTATGTCTGTAGACCAGTGCTACATAAGTGGATCAAATTTCGTGAGGATTGGATGAAGCACGCCTGAGATTTAGCTGTTTGATTGAAATGGGCTTATAAATGATGCAGGTTGGGTGTGGCTGGTGGCCATATTATACAGAAAGGTCAGGTATTTTTTAATAATCATCCCTGACGGCAGTGTCTTGATTGACTTGACACCAGAATCACTTACATGGGGTGTAGATTGTTAAAGTTATAGGAATATTTCATTTAATCCGTTTTTAAATATCACAAGGGAATGCAGATGACTGTTATTGTGCAATACATATATCTTGATTTGGCATGACTCACAGAACTTGCAGTACAAAGGATTTTTACCAGTAATATGAGACTTGAACAGAAATGAGATAAATGTCACTTTCACTGGTTTTGCAGGTTTAGAGACACATATTGCATTGCTGTAGCGCCCCCGTTTGACCAATCGGCACCAAATTTGGAGGGCCCTTACCCACTACCGTCCTTGATGACATATTCAAGTTTGGTAGTGATTGGCTGAGGCAGGCCTGAGATACAGCTGTCTGATTGAAGTGGGCGTGGCACCTGTATGGTCTGGATGTGGCTGGTCGCTGTACCTTATAGAAAGTTTAGGATTTTTTGAATAATTATATACCAGGACTGTCTCCTGATTTGAATGATATCAGATTTACATAGGTTGGTTGAAAATCCAAGGAGGTTAACGAAATGTCATGTTTTTAGACTCCTATAAAATACGCAAAAGCGGAAAGAGATAGGATGAAGTTCTACATGGCTTTGAATTTGGCATGGGCCAGTGCATTAGATAAGTAACAAATCTCAATTTTATCATTAACAGTTCAATAGAAATAAGCAGAAATGCAAATCCTGTCGCTGTAGCGCCCCCATGTGGACAATTGGTGTGGCCTTCGCAGGGATTGCTAGTGGTTAGGAGACAAATGTACAAGCCTATTTTTGTTCAGATCAGCTGTTGTTAAGCCTGTCAAAGGCCTGTCAGAATGCTGCTTGATTTTGATTGGCTGATGGTGGCTAGGGTTTTATGACTAATGACTGCCCTGATAGATTCCTGACCTCAGGCTTCAGAGTAGTACATGTATGCCAAATTTCATTTGGATCGGTCAAGGAAGTCAGGAGATATTGGCAGTTTTTAGTTGTAGCGCCCCCTATTGACGAAATGCGGCCCACCTTCAACAGTGTCCCCAGAATGGGGTACGGAGATAGGATTTCAAATTTGGTGAAGGTAGGCTAAGGTATGGCCAAGTTATAACAGTCAGACCAATACTGGCTAAATTTACGTAGACTTTGGGCGTGGCTAGTGGCCGTATGATAGACCAATATCAGGGTTATTTGAATTATTATTCATCAGCTCAGAGACCTGATCGGTTTGATACCTCATTTGTCTGATTCCGTCAGACGGTGTAGGAATTACAAGCAAAAGTAGGTTTTGCAAATTATGCAAATTAGCAAAAAATCTAAGTAGGCGGAGCTTCATAGTCCAAATGGCAAGTTGGTAGGGCAAGGATGTCTCTATCAGTAGAAATATGAATTTCAATTATAGGACTAACAGGACAGGAGATATCAATCAAAACGCGTTAGAGGGCGCCACGGCGCCCCCATCTGGCCGACATGGTTGGGTCGGATGATCTGAGTAGCGGGGAGGAATTGACATCATCCTACCAAGTTTCATAATTCTAGCACTTACGGTTTAGGCTGTACATTCAGTTTTAGGGCAGAAAAATAATAATAAATATAACTGCAAGCAGTGATAAGCGGTTCCAAAGCTAATGGAAAGAATAAGTGGGTAGAAATGGAGTACATGGAATAAAATGAAAAGTTCAATAATAATAGGACATAAAATAGAGACCGTAACTGCTGGGCAATGCATTTAAATAGTCAGAAAGTAGGAAATACTACTACGATAGCATGAGAAACTAATGGACAGAATAAGTGGGTAGACATGGAGTACACAGCATAAAATGAAAAGTTCAATGGCATAAAATGAAAAGTTCAATAATAATAGGACATGAAATAGAGACTGTAATTGCTGGCCAATGCATTTAAATAGTCAGAAAGTAGGAAGCAGTACTACAATAGCATGAGATCTGACATGTTGATGTTACAGTAGAAATGTTTAGTTAGGATAAGAAAAAGGGTGGATGAGAAACAGGAGGAAAATGTAATTGCATCTACTTAGGAGAAATATCACCAATGTAGATCTGTCTGGTGAAGTGCCTGAGCTTGACTGAATATATGGTTTGGGATGATGGCATATGAACAGTGGCTGTAGCGCCCCCGTTTGACCGATCGACATCAAAGTTGGAGGGTCTGTCTGTGGGCCAGTGCTACATTAGTGGGTGAAATTTTGTGAAGATTGGATGAAGCAAGCCTGAGATTTAGCTGTTTGACCTAAGGTGGATCTTAGGGGTATACAGATAGTGGCCATAGCACCCCCGTTTGACCGATCGGTATCAAAGTTTGAGGGTATGTCTGTAGACCAGTGCTACATAAGTGGATCATATTTCGTGAGGATTGGATGAAGCATGCCTGAGATTTAGCTGTTTGATTGAAATCGGCTTATAAATGATGCAGGTTGGGTGTGGCTGGTGGCCATATTATACATAAAGGTCAGGTATTTTTTAATAATCATCCCTGACGGCAGTGTCTTGATTGACTTGACACCAGAATCACTTACATGCGGTGTAGATTGTTAAAGTTATAGGAATATTTCATTTAATCCGTTTTTAAATATCACAAGGGAATGCAGATGACTGTTATTATGCAATACATATATCTTGATTTGGCATGACTCACAGAACTTGCAGTACAAAGGATTTTTACCAGTAATATGAGACTTGAACAGAAATGAGATAAATGTCACTTTCACTGGTTTTGCAGGTTTAGAGACACATATTGCATTGCTGTAGCGCCCCCGTTTGACCAATCGGCACCAAATTTGGAGGGCCCTTACCCACTGCCGTCCTTGATGGCATATTCAAGTTTGGTAGTGATTGGCTGAGGCAGGCCTGAGATACAGCTGTCTGATTGAAGTGGGCGTGGCACCTGTATGGTCTGGATGTGGCTGGTCGCCGTACCTTATAGAAAGTTTAGGATTTTTTGAATAATTGTATACCAGGACTGTCTCCTGATTTGAATAATACTAGATATACATAGGTTGGTTGAAAATCCAAGGAGGTTAACGAAATGTCATGTTTTTAGACTCCTATAAAATACGCAAAAGCGGAAAGAGATAGGATGAAGTTCTACATGGATTTGAATTTGGCATGGGCCAGTGCATTAGATAAGTAACAAATCTCAATTTTATCATTAACAGTTCAATAGAAATAAGCAGAAATGCAAATCCTGTCGCTGTAGCGCCCCCATGTGGACAATTGGGGTGGCCTTCGCAGGGGTTGCTAGGGGTTATGAGCCAAATGTACAAGCCTATTTTTGTTCAGATCAGCTGTTGTTAAGCCTGTCAAAGGCCTGTCAGAATGCTGCTTGATTTTGATTGGCTGATGGTGGCTAGGGTTTTATGACTAATGACTGCCCTGATAGATTCCTGACCTCAGGCTTCAGAGTAGTACATGTATGCCAAATTTCATTTGGATCGGTAAAGGAAGTCAGGAGATATTGGCAGTTTTTAGTTGTAGCGCCCCCTATTGACGAAATGCGGCCCGCCTTCAATAGTGTCCCCAGAATTTGGTACGGAGATAGGATTTCAAATTTGGTGAAGGTAGGCTAAGGTATGGCCAAGTTATAACAGTCAGACCAATACTGGCTAAATTTACGTAGACTTTGGGCGTGGCTAGTGGCCGTATGATAGACCAATATCAGGGTTATTTGAATTATTATTCATCAGCTCAGAGACCTGATCAGTTTGATACCTCATTTGTCTGATTCCGTCAGACGGTGTAGGAATTACAAGCAAAAGTAGGTTTTGCAAATTATGCAAATTAGCAAAAAATCTAAGTAGGCGGAGCTTAATAGTCCAAATGGCAAGTTGGTAGGGCAAGGATGTCTCTATCAGTAGAAATATGAATTTCAATTATAGGACTAACAGGACAGGAGATATCAATCAAAACGCGTTAGGGGGCGCCACGGCGCCCCCATCTGGCCGACATGGTTGGGTCGGATTATCTGAGTAGCGGGGAGGAATTGACATCATCGTACCAAGTTTCATAATTCTAGCACTTACGGTTTAGGCTGTACATTCAGTTTTAGGGCAGAAAAATAATAATAATAATAATAATAATAATAATCCTAAGAAAAACAATAAGTTTCCATAGCACTTCGTGCTTTGGAACCTTAATAATCCTAAGAAAAACAATAAGGTTCCATTGCACTTCGTGCTTTGGAACCTTAATAATAATAAATATAACTGCAAGCAGTGATAAGCGGTTCCAAAGCTAATGGAAAGAATAAGTGGGTAGAAATGGAGTACATGGAATAAAATGAAAAGTTCAATAATAATAGGACATAAAATAGAGACCGTAACTGCTGGGCAATGCATTTAAATAGTCAGAAAGTAGGAAATACTACTACGATAGCATGAGAAGCTAATGGACAGAATAAGGGGGTAGACATGGTGTACACAGCATAAAATGAAAAGTTCAATGGCATAAAATGAAACGTTCAATAATAATAGGACATGAAATAGAGACTGTAATTGCTGGCCAATGCATTTAAATAGTCAGAAAGTAGGAAACAGTACTACAATAGCATGAGATCTGACATGTTGATGTTACAGTAGAAACGTTTAGTTAGGATAAGAAAAAGGGTGGATGAGTAACAGGAGGAAAATGTAATTGCACCTGCTTAGGAGAAATATCACCAATGTAGATCTGTCTGGTGAAGTGCCTGAGCTTGACTGAATATATGGTTTGGGATGATGGCATATGAACAGTGGCTGTAGCGCCCCTGTTTGACTGATCGGCACCAAAGTTGGTGGGTCTCTCTGGGAGGCCGTGCTACATTAGTGGGTAAAATTTGGTGAGAATCGGATGAAGAATGCCTGAGATTTAGCTGTTTGATTGAAATAGGAATTGAAATGGTTTGGCCAGCAGGTGGAGCCTGCGCTCCATGGATAAATTCTATTCAATATTTTTAGGCCTTCTCAGCCAAGTTTGCTCTTAGACACATATGAACAGTCGCCATAGCGCCCCCGTTTGACTGATCGACATCAAAGTTGGAGGGTCTGTCTGTGGGCCAGTGCTACATTAGTGGGTGAAATTTTGTGAGGATTGGATGAAGCAAGCCTGAGATTTAGCTGTTTGACCTAAGGTGGATCTTAGGAGTATACAGATAGTGGCCATAGCACCCCCGTTTGACCGATCGGCATCAAAGTTTGAGGGTATGTCTGTAGACCAGTGCTACATAAGTGGATCAAATTTCGTGAGGATTGGATGAAGCATGCCTGAGATTTAGCTGTTTGATTGAAATCGGCTTATAAATGATGCAGGTTGGGTGTGGCTGGTGGCCATATTATACAGAAAGGTCAGGTATTTTTTAATAATCATCCCTGACGGCAGTGTCTTGATTGACTTGACACCAGAATCACTTACATGGGGTGTAGATTGTTAAAGTTATAGGAATATTTCATTTAATCCGTTTTTAAATATCACAAGGGAATGCAGATGACTGTTATTATGCAATACATATATCTTGATTTGGCATGACTCACAGAACTTGCAGTACAAAGGATTTTTACCAGTAATATGAGACTTGAACAGAAATGAGATAAATGTCACTTTCACTGGTTTTGCAGGTTTAGAGACACATATTGCATTGCTGTAGCGCCCCCGTTTGACCGATCGGCACCAAATTTGGAGGGCCCTTACCCACTACCGTCCTTGATGACATATTCAAGTTTGGTCGTGATTGGCTGAGGCAGGCCTGAGATACAGCTGTCTGATTGAAGTGGGCGTGGCACCTGTATGGTCTGGATGTGGCTGGTCGCCGTACCTTATAGAAAGTTTAGGATTTTTTGAATAATTGTATACCAGGACTGTCTCCTGATTTGAATGATATCAGATTTACATAGGTTGGTTGAAAATCCAAGGAGGTTAACGAAATGTCATGTTTTTAGACTCCTATAAAATACGCAAAAGCGGAAAGAGATAGGATGAAGTTCTACATGGCTTTGAATTTGGCATGGGCCAGTGCATTAGATAAGTAACAAATCTCAATTTTATCATTAACAGTTCAATAGAAATAAGCAGAAATGCAAATCCTGTCGCTGTAGCGCCCCCATGTGGACAATTGGTGTGGCCTTCGCAGGGATTGCTAGTGGTTAGGAGACAAATGTACAAGCCTATTTTTGTTCAGATCAGCTGTTGTTAAGCCTGTCAAAGGCCTGTCAGAATGCTGCTTGATTTTGATTGGCTGATGGTGGCTAGGGTTTTATGATTAATGACTGCCCTGATAAATACCTGACCTCAGGCTTCAGAGTAGTACATGTATGCCAAATTTCATTTGGATCGGTAAAGGCAGTCAGGAGATATTGGCAGTTTTTAGTTGTAGCGCCCCCTATTGACGAAATGCGGCCCGCCTTCAACAGTGTCCCCAGAATGGGGTACGGGGATAGGATTTAAAATTTGGTGAAGGTAGGCTAGGGTATGGCCAAGTTATAACAGTCAGACCAATACTAGCTAAATTTAGGTAGTCTTTGGGCGTGGCTAGTGGCCGTATGATAGACCAATATCAGGGTTATTTGAATTATTATTCATCAGCTCAGAGACCTGATCGGTTTGATACCTCATTTGTCTGATTCCGTCAGACGGTGTAGGAATTACAAGCAAAAGTAGGTTTTGCAAATTATGCAAATTAGCAAAAAATCTAAGTAGGCGGAGCTTCATAGTCCAAATGGCAAGTTGGTAGGGCAAGGATGTCTCTATCAGTAGAAATATGAATTTCAATTATAGGACTAACAGGACAGGAGATATCAATCAAAACGCGTTAGAGGGCGCCACGGCGCCCCCATCTGGCCGACATGGTTGGTTCCAATTATCTGAGTAGCGGGGAGGAATTGACATCATCCTACCAAGTTTCATAATTCTAGCACTTACGGTTTAGGCTGTACATTCAGTTTTAGGGCAGAAAAATAATAATAAATATAACTGCAAGCAGTGATAAATGGTTCCAAAGCTAATGGAAAGAATAGGTGGGTAGACATGGAGTACACAGCATAAAATGAAAAGTTCAATAATAATGGGACATGAAATAGAGACTGTAATTGCTGGCCAATGCATTTAAATAGTCAGAAAGTAGGAAATACTACTACAATAGCATGAGAAGCTAATGGACAGAATAGGCTGATCATTTAGACAGAAGAAAGGCTGAAAGTATTCAATGGCATTTTATAAATGGAGCAAGGGCTCCACCTGCTAGATAATTTATTACAAAATTGCAATTGCTGCAGTTTACACAGCCTAAAGTATAATTGAAGGCTGATAAATTTGTAAAAGTCAGATGGCAGGACAGTAAAAGGAAATTGAAAATATGGACTCAGATGAAGGAGTGGGTGATTAATCTTTGAATGTTTGATGGAAAATAAGGATATCTCAGCTGAATTAACTAAGGTGGGTCTTAGACATATATGAACAGTGGCTGTAGCGCCCCCGTTTGACTGATCGGCACCAAAGTTGGTTGGTTTCTCTGGGAGGCCGTGCTACATTAGTGGGTAAAATTTGGTGAGAATCGGATGAAGCATGCCTGAGATTTAGCTGTTTGATTGAAATAGGAATTGAAATGGTTTGGCCAGCAGGTGGAGCCTGCGCTCCATGGATAAATTCTATTCAATATTTTTAGGCCTTCTCAGCCAAGTTTGCTCTTAGACACATATGAACAGTCGCCATAGCGCCCCCGTTTGACCGATCGACATCAAAGTTGGAGGGTCTGTCTGTGGGCCAGTGCTACATTAGTGGGTGAAATTTTGTGAGGATTGGATGAAGCAAGCCTGAGATTTAGCTGTTTGACCTAAGGTGGATCTTAGGAGTATACAGATAGTGGCCATAGCACCCCCGTTTGACCGATCGGCATCAAAGTTTGAGGGTATGTCTGTAGACCAGTGCTACATAAGTGGATCAAATTTCGTGAGGATTGGATGAAGCATGCCTGAGATTTAGCTGTTTGATTGAAATAGGAATTGAAATGGTTTGGCCAGCAGGTGGAGCCTGCGCTCCATGGATAAATTCTATTCAATATTTTTAGGCCTTCTCAGCCAAGTTTGCTCTTAGACACATATGAACAGTCGCCATAGCGCCCCCGTTTGACCGATCGACATCAAAGTTGGAGGGTCTGTCTGTGGGCCAGTGCTACATTAGTGGGTGAAATTTTGTGAGGATTGGATGAAGCAAGCCTGAGATTTAGCTGTTTGACCTAAGGTGGATCTTAGGAGTATACAGATAGTGGCCATAGCACCCCCGTTTGACCGATCGGCATCAAAGTTTGAGGGTATGTCTGTAGACCAGTGCTACATAAGTGGATCAAATTTCGTGAGGATTGGATGAAGCATGCCTGAGATTTAGCTGTTTGATTGAAATCGGCTTATAAATGATGCAGGTTGGGTGTGGCTGGTGGCCATATTATACAGAAAGGTCAGGTATTTTTTAATAATCATCCCTGACGGCAGTGTCTTGATTGACTTGACACCAGAATCACTTACATGGGGTGTAGATTGTTAAAGTTATAGGAATATTTCATTTAATCCGTTTTTAAATATCACAAGGGAATGCAGATGACTGTTATTATGCAATACATATATCTTGATTTGGCATGACTCACAGAACTTGCAGTACAAAGGATTTTTACCAGTAATATGAGACTTGAACAGAAATGAGATAAATGTCACTTTCACTGGTTTTGCAGGTTTAGAGACACATATTGCATTGCTGTAGCGCCCCCGTTTGACCAATCGGCACCAAATTTGGAGGGCCCTTACCCACTAACGTCCTTGATGACATATTCAAGTTTGGTAGTGATTGGCTGAGGCAGGCCTGAGATACAGCTGTCTGATTGAAGTGGGCGTGGCACCTGTATGGTCTGGATGTGGCTGGTCGCCGTACCTTATAGAAAGTTTAGGATTTTTTGAATAATTGTATACCAGGACTGTCTCCTGATTTGAATGATATCAGATTTACATAGGTTGGTTGAAAATCCAAGGAGGTTAACGAAATGTCATGTTTTTAGACTCCTATAAAATACGCAAAAGCGGAAAGAGATAGGATGAAGTTCTACATGGATTTGAATTTGGCATGGGCCAGTGCATTAGATAAGTAACAAATCTCAATTTTATCATTAACAGTTCAATAGAAATAAGCAGAAATGCAAATCCTGTCGCTGTAGCGCCCCCATGTGGACAATTGGGGTGGCCTTCGCAGGGGTTGCTAGGGGTTAGGAGACAAATGTACAAGCCTATTTTTGTTCAGATCAGCTGTTGTTAAGCCTGTCAAAGGCCTGTCAGAATGCAGCTTGATTTTGATTGGCTGATGGTGGCTAGGGTTTTATGACAAATGACTGCCCTGATAGATTCCTGACCTCAGGCTTCAGAGTAGTACATGTATGCCAAATTTCATTTGGATCGGTAAAGGCAGTCAGGAGATATTGGCAGTTTTTAGTTGTAGCGCCCCCTATTGACGAAATGCGGCCCGCCTTCAACAGTGTCCCCAGAATGGGGTACGGGGATAGGATTTAAAATTTGGTGAAGGTAGGCTAGGGTATGGCCAAGTTATAACAGTCAGACCAATACTAGCTAAATTTAGGTAGTCTTTGGGCGTGGCTAGTGGCTGTATCATACACAAATGTCAGGGTTATTTGAATGACTATGGATCAGCTCACAGACCTGATCAGTTTGATACCTCATTTGTCTGATTCCGTCAGACGGTGTAGGAATTACAAGCAAAAGTAGGTTTTGCAAATTATGCAAATTAGCAAAAAATCTAAGTAGGCGGAGCTTAATAGTCCAAATGGCAAGTTGGTAGGGCAAGGATGTCTCTATCAGTAGAAATATGAATTTCAATTATAGGACTAACAGGACAGGAGATATCAATCAAAACACGTTAGGGGGCGTCACGGCGCCCCCATCTGGCCGACATGGTTGGGTCGGATTATCTGAGTAGCGGGGAGGAATTGACATCATCCTACCAAGTTTCATAATTCTAGCACTTACAGTTTGGGCTGCCCATTCAGTTTTAGGGCAGAAAAATAATAATAATAATAATAATAATAATAATCCTAAGAAAAACAATAAGTTTCCAATGCACTTCGTGCTTTGGAACCTTAATAATAATAATCCTAAGAAAAACAATAAGGTTCCATAGCACTTCGTGCTTTGGAACCTTAAATATAACTGCAAGCAGTGATAAGCGGTTCCAAAGCTAATGGAAAGAATAAGTGGGTAGAAATGGAGTACATGGAATAAAATAAAAAGTTCAATAATAATAGGACATAAAATAGAGACCGTAACTGCTGGGCAATGCATTTAAATAGTCAGAAAGTAGGAAATACTACTACGATAGCATGAGAAACTAATGGACAGAATAAGTGGGTAGACATGGAGTACACAGCATAAAATGAAAAGTTCAATGGCATAAAATGAAAAGTTCAATAATAATAGGACATGAAATAGAGACTGTAATTGCTGGCCAATGCATTTAAATAGTCAGAAAGTAGGAAGCAGTACTACAATAGCATGAGATCTGACATGTTGATGTTACAGTAGAAATGTTTAGTTAGGATAAGAAAAAGGGTGGATGAGAAACAGGAGGAAAATGTAATTGCATCTACTTAGGAGAAATATCACCAATGTAGATCTGTCTGGTGAAGTGCCTGAGCTTGACTGAATATATGGTTTGGGATGATGGCATATGAACAGTGGCTGTAGCGCCCCCGTTTGACCGATCGAAATTAAAGTTGGAGGGTCTGTCTGTGGGCCAGTGCTACATTAGTGGGTGAAATTTTGTGAAGATTGGATGAAGCATGCCTGAGATTTAGCTGTTTGATTGAAATCGGCTTATAAATGATGCAGGTTGGGTGTGGCTGGTGGCCATATTATACAGAAAGGTCAGGTATTTTTTAATAATCATCCCTGACGGCAGTGTCTTGATTGACTTGACACCAGAATCACTTACATGGGGTGTAGATTGTTAAAGTTATAGGAATATTTCATTTAATCAGTTTTTAAATATCACAAGGGAATGCAGATGACTGTTATTATGCAATACATATATCTTGATTTGGCATGACTCACAGAACTTGCAGTACAAAGGATTTTTACCAGTAATATGAGACTTGAACAGAAATGAGATAAATGTCACTTTCACTGGTTTTGCAGGTTTAGAGACACATATTGCATTGCTGTAGCGCCCCCGTTTGACCGATCGGCACCAAATTTGGAGGGCCCTTACCCACTACCGTCCTTGATGACATATTCAAGTTTGGTAGTGATTGGCTGAGGCAGGCCTGAGATACAGCTGTCTGATTGAAGTGGGCGTGGCACCTGTATGGTCTGGATGTGGCTGGTCGCCGTACCTTATAGAAAGTTTAGGATTTTTTGAATAATTGTGTACCAGGACTGTCTCCTGATTTGAATGATACCAGATTTACATAGGTTGGTTGAAAATCCAAGGAGGTTAACGAAATGTCATGTTTTTAGACTCCTATAAAATACGCAAAAGCGGAAAGAGATAGGATGAAGTTCTACATGGCTTTGAATTTGGCATGGGCCAGTGCATTAGATAAGTAACAAATCTCAATTTTATCATTAACAGTTCAATAAAAATAAGCAGAAATGCAAATCCTGTCGCTGTAGCGCCCCCATGTGGACAATTGGTGTGGCCTTCGCAGGGATTGCTAGGGGTTAGGAGACAAATGTAGAAGCCTATTTTTGTTCAGATCAGCTGTTGTTAAGCCTGTCAAAGGCCTGTCAGAATGCTGCTTGATTTTGATTGGCTGATGGTGGCTAGGGTTTTATGATTAATGACTGCCCTGAGAGATTCCTGACCTCAGGCTTCAGAGTAGTACATGTATGCCAAATTTCATTTGGATCGGTCAAGGAAGTCAGGAGATATTGGCAGTTTTTAGTTGTAGCGCCCCCTATTGACGAAATGCGGCCCGCCTTCAACAGTGTCCCCAGAATGGGGTACGGAGATAGGATTTCAAATTTGGTGAAGGTAGGCTAAGGTATGGCCAAGTTATAACAGTCAGACCAATACTGGCTAAATTTACGTAGACTTTGGGCGTGGCTAGTGGCCGTATGACAGACCAATATCAGGGTTATTTGAATTAGTATTCATCAGCTCAGAGACCTGATCGGTTTGATACCTCATTTGTCTGATTCCGTCAGACGGTGTAGGAATTACATGCAAAAGTAGGTTTTGCAAATTATGCAAATTAGCAAAAAATCTAAGTAGGCGGAGCTTCATAGTCCAAATGGCAAGTTGGTAGGGCAAGGATGTCTCTATCAGAAGAAATATGACTTTCAATTATAGGAATAACAGGACAGGAGATATCAATCAAAACGCGTTAGGGGGCGCCACGGCGCCCCCATCTGGCCGACATGGTTGGGTCGGATGATCTGAGTAGCGGGGAGGAATTGACATCATCCTACCAAGTTTCATAATTCTAGCACTTACGGTTTAGGCTGTACATTCAGTTTTAGGGCAGAAAAATAATAATAATAATAATAAATATAACTGCAAGCAGTGATAAGCGGTTCCAAAGCTAATGGAAAGAATAAGTGGGTAGAAATGGAGTACATGGAATAAAATGAAAAGTTCAATAATAATAGGACATAAAATAGAGACCGTAACTGCTGGGCAATGCATTTAAATAGTCAGAAAGAAGGAAATACTACTACAATAGCATGAGAAGCTAATGGACAGAATAAGTGCGTAGACATGGAGTACATAGCATAAAATGAAAAGTTCAATAATAATGGGACATGAAATAGAGACTGTAATTGCTGGCCAATGCATTTAAATAGTCTGAAAGTAGGAAATACTACTACAATAGCATGAGAAGCTAATCGACAGAATAGGCTGCTCATTTAGACAGAAGAAAGGCTGAAAGTATTCAATGGCATTTTATAAATGGAGCAAGGGCTCCACCTGCTGGATAATTTATTACAAAATTGCAATTCCTGCAGTTTACACAGCCTAAAGTATAATTGAAGGCTGATAAATTTGTAAAAGTCAGATGGCAGGACAGTAAAAGGAAATTGAAAATATGGACTCAGATGAAGGAGTGGGTGATCAATCTTTGAATGTTTGATGGAAAATAAGGATATTTCAGCTGAATTAACTAAGGTGGGTCTTAGACATATATGAACAGTGGCTGTAGCGCCCCCGTTTGACTGATCGGCACCAAAGTTGGAGGGTCTGTCTGTGGGCCAGTGCTACATAAGTGGATCAAATTTCGTGAGGATGGGATGAAGCTTGCCTGAGATTTAGCTGTTTGATTGAAATCGGCTTATAAATGATGCAGGTTGGGTGTGGCTGGTGGCCATATTATACAGAAAGGTCAGGTATTTTTTAATAATCATCCCTGACGGCAGTGTCTTGATTGACTTGACACCAGAATCACTTACATGGGGTGTAGATTGTTAAAGTTATAGGAATATTTCATTTAATCAGTTTTTAAATATCACAAGGGAATGCAGATGACTGTTATTATGCAATACATATTTCTTGATTTGGCATGACTCACAGAACTTGCAGTACAAAGGATTTTTACCAGTAATATGAGACTTGAACAGAAATGAGATAAATGTCACTTTCACTGGTTTTGCAGGTTTAGAGACACATATTGCATTGCTGTAGCGCCCCCGTTTGACCGATCGGCACCAAATTTGGAGGGCCCTTACCCACTACCGTCCTTGATGACATATTCAAGTTTGGTAGTGATTCGCTGAGGCAGGCCTGAGATACAGCTGTCTGATTGAAGTGGGCGTGGCACCTGTATGGTCTGGATGTGGCTGGTCGCCGTACCTTATAGAAAGTTTAGGATTTTTTGAATAATTGTATACCAGGACTGTCTCCTGATTTGAATAATACTAGATATACATAGGTTGGTTGAAAATCCAAGGAGGTTAACGAAATGTCATGTTTTTAGACTCCTATAAAATACGCAAAAGCGGAAAGAGATAGGATGAAGTTCTACATGGATTTGAATTTGGCATGGGCCAGTGCATTAGATAAGTAACAAATCTCAATTTTATCATTAACAGTTCAATAGAAATAAGCAGAAATGCAAATCCTGTCGCTGTAGCGCCCCCATGTGGACAATTGGGGTGGCCTTCGTATGGGTTGCTAGGGGTTAGGAGACAAATGTACAAGCCTATTTTTGTTCAGATCAGCTGTTGTTAAGCCTGTCAAAGGCCTGTCAGAATGCTGCTTGATTTTGATTGGCTGATGGTGGCTAGGGTTTTATGACTAATGACTGCCCTGATAGATTCCTGACCTCAGGCTTCAGAGTAGTACATGTATGCCAAATTTCATTTGGATCGGTCAAGGAAGTCAGGAGATATTGGCAGTTTTTAGTTGTAGCGCCCCCTATTGACGAAATGCGGCCCGCCTTCAACAGTGTCCCCAGAATTTGGTACAGAGATAGGATTTCAAATTTGGTGAAGGTAGGCTAAGGTATGGCCAAGTTATAACAGTCAGACTAATACTGGCTAAATTTACGTAGACTTTGGGCGTGGCTAGTGGCCGTATGATAGACCAATATCAGGGTTATTTGAATTACTATTCATCAGCTCAGAGACCTGATCAGTTTTATACCTCATTTGTCTGATTCCGTCAGACGGTGTAGGAATTACAAGCAAAAGTAGGTTTTGCAAATTATGCAAATTAGCAAAAAATCTAAGTAGGCGGAGCTTAATAGTCCAAATGGCAAGTTGGTAGGGCAAGGATGTCTCTATCAGTAGAAATATGAATTTCAATTATAGGACTAACAGGACAGGAGATATCAATCAAAACGCGTTAGAGGGCGCCACGGCGCCCCCATCTGGCCGACATGGTTGGGTCGGATGATCTGAGTAGCGGGGAGGAATTGACATCATCCTACCAAGTTTCATAATTCTAGCACTTACGGTTTAGGCTGTACATTCAGTTTTAGGGCAGAAAAATAATAATAATAATCCTAAGAAAAAATATAACTGCAAGCAGTGATAAGCGGTTCCAAAGCTAATGGAAAGAATAAGTGGGTAGAAATGGAGTACATGGAATAAAATGAAAAGTTCAATAATAATAGGACATAAAATAGAGACCGTAACTGCTGGGCAATGCATTTAAATAGTCAGAAAGTAGGAAATACTACTACGATAGCATGAGAAGCTAATGGACAGAATAAGTGGGTAGACATGGAGTACACAGCATAAAATGAAAAGTTCAATAATAATAGGACATGAAATAGAGACTGTAATTGCTGGCCAATGCATTTAAATAGTCAGAAAGTAGGAAGCAGTACTACAATAGCATGAGATCTGACATGTTGATGTTACAGTAGAAATGTTTAGTTAGGATAAGAAAAAGGGTGGATGAGAAACAGGAGGAAAATGTAATTGCATCTACTTAGGAGAAATATCACCAATGTAGATCTGTCTGGTGAAGTGCCTGAGCTTGACTGAATATATGGTTTGGGATGATGGCATATGAACAGTGGCTGTAGCGCCCCCGTTTGACCGATCGACATCAAAGTTGGAGGGTCTGTCTGTGGGCCAGTGCTACATTAGTGGGTGAAATTTTGTGAAGATTGGATGAAGCAAGCCTGAGATTTAGCTGTTTGACCTAAGGTGGATCTTAGGGGTATACAGATAGTGGCCATAGCACCCCCGTTTGATCGATCGGCATCAAAGTTTGAGGGTATGTCTGTAGACCAGTGCTACATAAGTGGATCAAATTTCGTGAGGATTGGATGAAGCATGCCTGAGATTTAGCTGTTTGATTGAAATCGGCTTATAAATGATGCAGGTTGGGTGTGGCTGGTGGCCATATTATACATAAAGGTCAGGTATTTTTTAATAATCATCCCTGACGGCAGTGTCTTGATTGACTTGACACCAGAATCACTTACATGCGGTGTAGATTGTTAAAGTTATAGGAATATTTCATTTAATCCATTTTTAAATATCACAAGGGAATGCAGATGACTGTTATTATGCAATACATATATCTTGATTTGGCATGACTCACAGAACTTGCAGTACAAAGGATTTTTACCAGTAATATGAGACTTGAACAGAAATGAGATAAATGTCACTTTCACTGGTTTTGCAGGTTTAGAGACACATATTGCATTGCTGTAGCGCCCCCGTTTGACCAATCGGCACCAAATTTGGAGGGCCCTTACCCACTGCCGTCCTTGATGGCATATTCAAGTTTGGTAGTGATTGGCTGAGGCAGGCCTGAGATACAGCTGTCTGATTGAAGTGGGCGTGGCACCTGTATGGTCTGGATGTGGCTGGTCGCCGTACCTTATAGAAAGTTTAGGATTTTTTGAATAATTGTATACCAGGACTGTCTCCTGATTTGAATAATACTAGATATACATAGGTTGGTTGAAAATCCAAGGAGGTTAACGAAATGTCATGTTTTTAGACTCCTATAAAATACGCAAAAGCGGAAAGAGATAGGATGAAGTTCTACATGGATTTGAATTTGGCATGGGTCAGTGCATTAGATAAGTAACAAATCTCAATTTTATCATTAACAGTTCAATAGAAATAAGCAGAAATGCAAATCCTGTCGCTGTAGCGCCCCCATGTGGACAATTGGGGTGGCCTTCGCAGGGGTTGCTAGGGGTTATGAGCCAAATGTACAAGCCTATTTTTGTTCAGATCAGCTGTTGTTAAGCCTGTCAAAGGCCTGTCAGAATGTTGCTTGATTTTGATTGGCTGATGGTGGCTAGGGTTTTATGACTAATGACTGCCCTGATAGATTCCTGACCTCAGGCTTCAGAGTAGTACATGTATGCCAAATTTCATTTGGATCGGTAAAGGAAGTCAGGAGATATTGGCAGTTTTTAGTTGTAGCGCCCCCTATCGACGAAATGCGGCCCGCCTTCAATAGTGTCCCCAGAATTTGGTACGGAGATAGGATTTCAAATTTGGTGAAGGTAGGCTAAGGTATGGCCAAGTTATAACAGTCAGACCAATACTGGCTAAATTTACGTAGACTTTGGGCGTGGCTAGTGGCCGTATGATAGACCAATATCAGGGTTATTTGAATTATTATTCATCAGCTCAGAGACCTGATCAGTTTGATACCTCATTTGTCTGATTCCGTCAGACGGTGTAGGAATTACAAGCAAAAGTAGGTTTTGCAAATTATGCAAATTAGCAAAAAATCTGAGTAGGCGGAGCTTAATAGTCCAAATGGCAAGTTGGTAGGGCAAGGATGTCTCTATCAGTAGAAATATGAATTTCAATTATAGGACTAACAGGACAGGAGATATCAATCAAAACGCGTTAGGGGGCGCCACGGCGCCCCCATCTGGCCGACATGGTTGGGTCGGATTATCTGAGTAGCGGGGAGGAATTGACATCATCCTACCAAGTTTCATAATTCTAGCACTTACGGTTTAGGCTGTACATTCAGTTTTAGGGCAGAAAAATAATAATAATAATAATAATAATAATAATCCTAAGAAAAACAATAAGTTTCCATAGCACTTCGTGCTTTGGAACCTTAATAATAATAATAATAATAATAATCCTAAGAAAAACAATAAGTTTCCAATGCACTTCGTGCTTTGGAACCTTAATAATAATAATAATAATAATAATAATCCTAAGAAAAACAATAAGTTTCCATAGCACTTCGTGCTTTGGAACCTTAATAATAATAATAATAATAATCCTAAGAAAAACAATAAGTTTCCATAGCACTTCGTGCTTTGGAACCTTAATAATAAATATAACTGCAAGCAGTGATAAATGGTTCCAAAGCTAATGGAAAGAATAGGTGGGTAGACATGGAGTACACAGCATAAAATGAAAAGTTCAATAATAATGGGACATGAAATAGAGACTGTAATTGCTGGCCAATGCATTTAAATAGTCAGAAAGTAGGAAATACTACTACAATTGCATGAGAAGCTAATGGACAGAATAGGCTGATCATTTAGACAGAAGAAAGGCTGAAAGTATTCAATGGCATTTTATAAATGGAGCAAGGGCTCCACCTGCTAGATAATTTATTACAAAATTGCAATTGCTGCAGTTTACACAGCCTAAAGTATAATTGAAGGCTGATAAATTTGTAAAAGTCAGATGGCAGGACAGTAAAAGGAAATTGAAAATATGGACTCAGATGAAGGAGTGGGTGATTAATCTTTGAATGTTTGATGGAAAATAAGGATATTTCAGCTGAATTAACTAAGGTGGGTCTTAGACATATATGAACAGTGGCTGTAGCGCCCCCGTTTGACTGATCGGCACCAAAGTTGGTTGGTCTCTCTGGGAGGCCGTGCTACATTAGTGGGTAAAATTTGGTGAGAATCGGATGAAGCATGCCTGAGATTTAGCTGTTTGATTGAAATAGGAATTGAAATGGTTTGGCCAGCAGGTGGAGCCTGCGCTCCATGGATAAATTCTATTCAATATTTTTAGGCCTTCTCAGCCAAGTTTGCTCTTAGACACATATGAACAGTCGCCATAGCGCCCCCGTTTGACCGATCGACATCAAAGTTGGAGGGTCTGTCTGTGGGCCAGTGCTACATTAGTGGGTGAAATTTTGTGAGGATTGGATGAAGCAAGCCTGAGATTTAGCTGTTTGACCTAAGGTGGATCTTAGGAGTATACAGATAGTGGCCATAGCACCCCCGTTTGACCGATCGGCATCAAAGTTTGAGGGTATGTCTGTAGACCAGTGCTACATAAGTGGATCAAATTTCGTGAGGATTGGATGAAGCATGCCTGAGATTTAGCTGTTTGATTGAAATGGGCTTATAAATGATGCAGGTTGGGTGTGGCTGGTGGCCATATTATACAGAAAGGTCAGGTATTTTTTAATAATCATCCCTGACGGCAGTGTCTTGATTGACTTGACACCAGAATCACTTACATGGGGTGTAGATTGTTAAAGTTATAGGAATATTTCATTTAATCCGTTTTTAAATATCACAAGGGAATGCAGATGACTGTTATTGTGCAATACATATATCTTGATTTGGCATGACTCACAGAACTTGCAGTACAAAGGATTTTTACCAGTAATATGAGACTTGAACAGAAATGAGATAAATGTCACTTTCACTGGTTTTGCAGGTTTAGAGACACATATTGCATTGCTGTAGCGCCCCCGTTTGACCAATCGGCACCAAATTTGGAGGGCCCTTACCCACTACCGTCCTTGATGACATATTCAAGTTTGGTAGTGATTGGCTGAGGCAGGCCTGAGATACAGCTGTCTGATTGAAGTGGGCGTGGCACCTGTATGGTCTGGATGTGGCTGGTCGCCGTACCTTATAGAAAGTTTAGGATTTTTTGAATAATTGTATACCAGGACTGTCTCCTGATTTGAATAATACTAGATATACATAGGTTGGTTGAAAATCCAAGGAGGTTAACGAAATGTCATGTTTTTAGACTCCTATAAAATACGCAAAAGTGGAAAGAGATAGGATGAAGTTCTACATGGATTTGAATTTGGCATGGGCCAGTGCGTTAGATAAGTAACAAATCTCAATTTTATCATTAACAGTTCAATAGAAATAAGCAGAAATGCAAATCCTGTCGCTGTAGCGCCCCCATGTGGACAATTGGTATGGCCTTCGCAGGGATTGCTAGTGGTTAGGAGACAAATGTACAAGCCTATTTTTGTTCAGATCAGCTGTTGTTAAGCCTGTCAAAGGCCTGTCAGAATGCTGCTTGATTTTGATTGGCTGATGGTGGCTAGGGTTTTATGATTAATGACTGCCCTGATAGATACCTGACCTCAGGCTTCAGAGTAGTACATGTATGCCAAATTTCATTTGGATCGGTAAAGGCAGTCAGGAGATATTGGCAGTTTTTAGTTGTAGCGCCCCCTATTGACGAAATGCGGCCCGCCTTCAACAGTGTCCCCAGAATGGGGTACGGGGATAGGATTTAAAATTTGGTGAAGGTAGGCAAGGGTATGGCCAAGTTATAACAGTCAGACCAATACTAGCTAAATTTAGGTAGACTTTGGGCGTGGCTAGTGGCTGTATCATACACAAATGTCAGGGTTATTTGAATGATTATGGATCAGCTCACAGACCTGATCAGTTTGATACCTCATTTGTCTGATTCCGTCAGACGGTGTAGGAATTACAAGCAAAAGTAGGTTTTGCAAATTATGCAAATTAGCAAAAAATCTAAGTAGGCGGAGCTTCATAGTCCAAATGGCAAGTTGGTAGGGCAAGGATGTCTCTATCAGTAGAAATATGAATTTCAATTATAGGACTAACAGGACAGGAGATATCAATCAAAACGCGTTAGAGGGCGCCACGGCGCCCCCATCTGGCCGACATGGTTGGGTCGGATTATCTGAGTAGCGGGGAGGAATTGACATCATCCTACCAAGTTTCATAATTCTAGCACTTACGGTTTAGGCTGTACATTCAGTTTTAGGGCAGAAAAATAATAATAATAATAATAATAATAATAATAAATATAACTGCAAGCAGTGATAAGCGGTTCCAAAGCTAATGGAAAGAATAAGTGGGTAGAAATGGAGTACATGGAATAAAATGAAAAGTTCAATAATAATAGGACATAAAATAGAGACCGTAACTGCTGGGCAATGCATTTAAATAGTCAGAAAGTAGGAAATACTACTACGATAGCATGAGAAGCTAATGGACAGAATAAGTGGGTAGACATGGAGTACACAGCATAAAATGAAAAGTTCAATGGCATAAAATGAAAAGTTCAATAATAATAGGACATGAAATAGAGACTGTAATTGCTGGCCAATGCATTTAAATAGTCAGAAAGTAGGAAACAGTACTACAATAGCATGAGATCTGACATGTTGATGTTACAGTAGAAACGTTTAGTTAGGATAAGAAAAAGGGTGGATGAGAAACAGGAGGAAAATGTAATTGCACCTGCTTAGGAGAAATATCACCAAAGTAGATCTGTCTGGTGAAGTGCCTGAGCTTGACTGAATATATGGTTTGGGATGATGGCATATGAACAGTGGCTGTAGCGCCCCTGTTTGACTGATCGGCACCAAAGTTGGTGGGTCTCTCTGGGAGGCCGTGCTACATTAGTGGGTAAAATTTGGTGAGAATCGGATGAAGAATGCCTGAGATTTAGCTGTTTGATTGAAATAGGAATTGAAATGGTTTGGCCAGCAGGTGGAGCCTGCGCTCCATGGATAAATTCTATTCAATACTTTTAGACCTTCTCAGCCAAGTTTGCTCTTAGACACATATGAACAGTCGCCATAGCGCCCCCGTTTGACCGATCGACATCAAAGTTGAAGGGTCTGTCTGTGGGCCAGTGCTACATTAGTGGGTGAAATTTTGTGAGGATTGGATGAAGCAAGCCTGAGATTTAGCTGTTTGACCTAAGGTGGATCTTAGGAGTATACAGATAGTGGCCATAGCACCCCCGTTTGACCGATCGGCATCAAAGTTTGAGGGTATGTCTGTAGACCAGTGCTACATAAGTGGATCAAATTTCATGAGGATTGGATGAAGCATGCCTGAGATTTAGCTGTTTGATTGAAATCGGCTTATAAATGATGCAGGTTGGGTGTGGCTGGTGGCCATATTATACAGAAAGGTCAGGTATTTTTTAATAATCATCCCTGACGGCAGTGTCTTGATTGACTTGACACCAGAATCACTTACATGGGGTGTAGATTGTTAAAGTTATAGGAATATTTCATTTAATCCGTTTTTAAATATCACAAGGGAATGCAGATGACTGTTATTATGCAATACATATATCTTGATTTGGCATGACTCACAGAACTTGCAGTACAAAGGATTTTTACCAGTAATATGAGACTTGAACAGAAATGAGATAAATGTCACTTTCACTGGTTTTGCAGGTTTAGAGACACATATTGCATTGCTGTAGCGCCCCCGTTTGACCAATCGGCACCAAATTTGGAGGGCCCTTACCCACTACCGTCCTTGATGACATATTCAAGTTTGGTAGTGATTGGCTGAGGCAGGCCTGAGATACAGCTGTCTGATTGAAGTGGGCGTGGCACCTGTATGGTCTGGATGTGGCTGGTCGCCGTACCTTATAGAAAGTTTAGGATTTTTTGAATAATTGTATACCAGGACTGTCTCCTGATTTGAATGATACCAGATTTACATAGGTTGGTTGAAAATCCAAGGAGGTTAACGAAATGTCATGTTTTCAGACTCCTATAAAATACGCAAAAGCGGAAAGAGATAGGATGAAGTTCTACATGGCTTTGAATTTGGCATGGGCCAGTGCATTTGATAAGTAACAAATCTCAATTTTATCATTAACAGTTCAATAGAAATAAGCAGAAATGCAAATCCTGTCGCTGTAGCGCCCCCATGTGGACAATTGGTGTGGCCTTCGCAGGGATTGCTAGGGGTTAGGAGACAAATGTACAAGCCTATTTTTGTTCAGATCAGCTGTTGTTAAGCCTGTCAAAGGCCTGTCAGAATGCTGCTTGATTTTGATTGGCTGATGGTGGCTAGGGTTTTATGACTAATGACTGCCCTGATAGATTCCTGACCTCAGGCTTCAGAGTAGTACATGTATGCCAAATTTCATTTGGATCGGTCAAGGAAGTCAGGAGATATTGGCAGTTTTTAGTTGTAGCGCCCCCTATTGACGAAATGCGGCCCGCCTTCAACAGTGTCCCCAGAATGGGGTACGGAGATAGGATTTCAAATTTGGTGAAGGTAGGCTAAGGTATGGCCAAGTTATAACAGTCAGACCAATACTGGCTAAATTTACGTAGACTTTGGGCGTGGCTAGTGGCCGTATGATAGACCAATATCAGGGTTATTTGAATTATTATTCATCAGCTCAGAGACCTGATCGGTTTGATACCTCATTTGTCTGATTCCGTCAGACGGTGTAGGAATTACAAGCAAAAGTAGGTTTTGCAAATTATGCAAAGTAGCAAAAAATCTAAGTAGGCGGAGCTTCATAGTCCAAATGGCAAGTTGGTAGGGCAAGGATGTCTCTATCAGTAGAAATATGAATTTCAATTATAGGACTAACAGGACAGGAGATATCAATCAAAACGCGTTAGAGGGCGCCACGGCGCCCCCATCTGGCCGACATGGTTGGGTCGGATTATCTGAGTAGCGGGGAGGAATTGACATCATCGTACCAAGTTTCATAATTCTAGCACTTACGGTTTAGGCTGTACATTCAGTTTTAGGGCAGAAAAATAATAATAATAATAATAATCCTAAGAAAAACAATAAGGTTCCATAGCACTTCGTGCTTTGGAACCTTAATAATAATAATCCTAAGAAAAACAATAAGTTTCCATAGCACTTCGTGCTTTGGAACCTTAAATATAACTGCAAGCAGTGATAAGTGGTTCCAAAGCTAATGGAAAGAATAAGTGGGTAGAAATGGAGTACATGGAATAAAATGAAAAGTTCAATAATAATAGGACATAAAATAGAGACCGTAACTGCTGGGCAATGCATTTAAATAGTCAGAAAGTAGGAAATACTACTACGATAGCATGAGAAGCTAATGGACAGAATAAGTGGGTAGACATGGAGTACATAGCATAAAATGAAAAGTTCAATGGCATAAAATGAAAAGTTCAATAATAATAGGACATGAAATAGAGACTGTAATTGCTGGCCAATGCATTTAAATAGTCAGAAAGTAGGAAACAGTACTACAATAGCATGAGATCTGACATGTTGATGTTACAGTAGAAACGTTTAGTTAGGATAAGAAAAAGGGTGGATGAGAATCAGGAGGAAAATGTAATTGCACCTGCTTAGGAGAAATATCACCAATGTAGATCTGTCTGGTGAAGTGCCTGAGCTTGACTGAATATATGGTTTGGGATGATGGCATATGAACAGTGGCTGTAGCGCCCCTGTTTGACTGATCGGCACCAAAGTTGGTGGGTCTCTCTGGGAGGCCGTGCTACATTAGTGGGTAAAATTTGGTGAGAATCGGATGAAGAATGCCTGAGATTTAGCTGTTTGATTGAAATAGGAATTGAAATGGTTTGGCCAGCAGGTGGAGCCTGCGCTCCATGGATAAATTCTATTCAATACTTTTAGGCCTTCTCAGCCAAGTTTGCTCTTAGACACATATGAACAGTCGCCATAGCGCCCCCGTTTGACCGATCGACATCAAAGTTGGAGGGTCTGTCTGTGGGCCAGTGCTACATTAGTGGGTGAAATTTTGTGAGGATTGGATGAAGCAAGCCTGAGATTTAGCTGTTTGACCTAAGGTGGATCTTAGGAGTATACAGATAGTGGCCATAGCACCCCCGTTTGACCGATCGGCATCAAAGTTTGAGGGTATGTCTGTAGACCAGTGCTACATAAGTGGATCAAATTTCGTGAGGATTGGATGAAGCACGCCTGAGATTTAGCTGTTTGATTGAAATCGGCTTATAAATGATGCAGGATGGGTGTGGCTGGTGGCCATATTATACAGATAGGTCAGGTATTTTTTAATAATCATCCCTGATGGCAGTGTCTTGATTGACTTGACACCAGAATCACTTACATGGGGTGTAGATTGTTAAAGTTATAGGAATATTTCATTTAATCCGTTTTTAAATATCACAAGGGAATGCAGATGACTGTTATTGTGCAATACATATATCTTGATTTGGCATGACTCACAGAACTTGCAGTACAAAGGATTTTTACCAGTAATATGAGACTTGAACAGAAATGAGATAAATGTCACTTTCACTGGTTTTGCAGGTTTAGAGACACATATTGCATTGCTGTAGCGCCCCCGTTTGACCAATCGGCACCAAATTTGGAGGGCCCTTACCCACTACCGTCCTTGATGACATATTCAAGTTTGGTAGTGATTGGCTGAGGAAGGCCTGAGATACAGCTGTCTGATTGAAGTGGGCGTGGCACCTGTATGGTCTGGATGTGGCTGGTCGCCGTACCTTATAGAAAGTTTAGGATTTTTTTAATAATTGTATACCAGGACTGTCTCCTGATTTGAATAATACTAGATATACATAGGTTGGATGAAAATCCAAGGAGGTTAACGAAATGTCATGTTTTTAGACTCCTATAAAATACGCAAAAGCGGAAAGAGATAGGATGAAGTTCTACATGGATTTGAATTTGGCATGGGCCAGTGCATTAGATAAGTAACAAATCTCAATTTTATCATTAACAGTTCAATAGAAATAAGCAGAAATGCAAATCCTGTCGCTGTAGCGCCCCCATGTGGACAATTGGGGTGGCCTTCGCAGGTGTTGCTAGGGGTTAGGAGACAAATGTACAAGCCTATTTTTGTTCAGATCAGCTGTTGTTAAGCCTGTCAAAGGCCTGTCAGAATGCTGCTTGATTTTGATTGGCTGATGGTGGCTAGGGTTTTATGACTAATGACTGCCCTGATAGATTCCTGACCTCAGGCTTCAGAGTAGTACATGTATGCCAAATTTCATTTGGATCGGTCAAGGAAGTCAGGAGATATTGGCAGTTTTTAGTTGTAGCGCCCCCTATTGACGAAATGAGGCCCGCCTTCAATAGTGTCCCCAGAATTTGGTACAGAGATAGGATTTCAAATTTGGTGAAGGTAGGCTAAGGTATGGCCAAGTTATAACAGTCAGACCAATACTGGCTAAATTTACGTAGACTTTGGGCGTGGCTAGTGGCCGTATGATAGACCAATATCAGGATTATTTGAATTAGTATTCATCAGCTCAGAGACCTGATCAGTTTGATACCTCATTTGTCTGATTCCGTCAGACGGTGTAGGAATTACAAGCAAAAGTAGGTTTTGCAAATTATGCAAATTAGCAAAAAATCTAAGTAGGCGGAGCTTAATAGTCCAAATGGCAAGTTGGTAGGGCAAGGATGTCTCTATCAGTAGAAATATGAATTTCAATTATAGGACTAACAGGACAGGAGATATCAATCAAAACGCGTTAGGGGGCGCCACGGCGCCCCCATCTGGCCGACATGGTTGGGTCGGATGATCTGAGTAGCGGGGAGGAATTGACATCATCCTACCAAGTTTCATAATTCTAGCACTTACGGTTTAGGCTGTACATTCAGTTTTAGGGCAGAAAAATAATAATAATAATCCTAAGAAAAACAATAAGGTTCCATTGCACTTCGTGCTTTGGAACCTTAAATATAACTGCAAGCAGTGATAAGCGGTTCCAAAGCTAATGGAAAGAATAAGTGGGTAGAAATGGAGTACATGGAATAAAATGAAAAGTTCAATAATAATAGGACATAAAATAGAGACCGTAACTGCTGGGCAATGCATTTAAATAGTCAGAAAGTAGGAAATACTACTACGATAGCATGAGAAGCTAATGGACAGAATAAGTGGGTAGACATGGAGTACACAGCATAAAATGAAAAGTTCAATGGCATAAAATGAAAAGTTCAATAATAATAGGACATGAAATAGAGACTGTAATTGCTGGCCAATGCATTTAAATAGTCAGAAAGTAGGAAACAGTACTACAATAGCATGAGATCTGACATGTTGATGTTACAGTAGAAACGTTTAGTTAGGATAAGAAAAAGGGTGGATGAGAAACAGGAGGGAAATGTAATTGCACCTGCTTAGGAGAAATATCACCAATGTAGATCTGTCTGGTGAAGTGCCTGAGCTTGACTGAATATATGGTTTGGGATGATGGCATATGAACAGTGGCTGTAGCGCCCCTGTTTGACTGATCGGCACCAAAGTTGGTGGGTCTCTCTGGGAGGCCGTGCTACATTAGTGGGTAAAATTTGGTGAGAATCGGATGAAGAATGCCTGAGATTTAGCTGTTTGATTGAAATAGGAATTGAAATGGTTTGGCCAGCAGGTGGAGCCTGCGCTCCATGGATAAATTCTATTCAATATTTTTAGGCCTTCTCAGCCAAGTTTGCTCTTAGACACATATGAACAGTCGCCATAGCGCCCCCGTTTGACCGATCGACATCAAAGTTGGAGGGTCTGTCTGTGGGCCAGTGCTACATTAGTGGGTGAAATTTTGTGAGGATTGGATGAAGCAAGCCTGAGATTTAGCTGTTTGACCTAAGGTGGATCTTAGGAGTATACAGATAGTGGCCATAGCACCCCCGTTTGACCGATCAGCATCAAAGTTTGAGGGTATGTCTGTAGACCAGTGCTACATAAGTGGATCAAATTTCGTGAGGATTGGATGAAGCATGCCTGAGATTTAGCTGTTTGATTGAAATCGGCTTATAAATGATGCAGGTTGGGTGTGGCTGGTGGCCATATTATACAGAAAGGTCAGGTATTTTTTAATAATCATCCCTGACGGCAGTGTCTTGATTGACTTGACACCAGAATCACTTACATGGGGTGTAGATTGTTAAAGTTATAGGAATATTTCATTTAATCAGTTTTTAAATATCACAAGGGAATGCAGATGACTGTTATTATGCAATACATATATCTTGATTTGGCATGACTCACAGAACTTGCAGTACAAAGGATTTTTACCAGTAATATGAGACTTGAACAGAAATGAGATAAATGTCACTTTCACTGGTTTTGCAGGTTTAGAGACACATATTGCATTGCTGTAGCGCCCCCGATTGACCTATCGGCAAGAAATTTGGAGGGCCCTTACCCACTACAGTCCTTGATGACATATTCAAGTTTGGTAGTGATTGGCTGAGGCAGGCCTGAGATACAGCTGTCTGATTGAAGTGGGCGTGGCACCTGTATGGTCTGGATGTGGCTGGTCGCCGTACCTTATAGAAAGTTTAGGATTTTTTGAATAATTGTATACCAGGACTGTCTCCTGATTTGAATGATATCAGATTTACATAGGTTGGTTGAAAATCCAAGGAGGTTAACGAAATGTCATGTTTTTAGACTCCTATAAAATACGCAAAAGCGGAAAGAGATAGGATGAAGTTCTACATGGCTTTGAATTTGGCATGGGCCAGTGCATTAGATAAGTAGCAAATCTCAATTTTATCATTAACAGTTCAATAGAAATAAGCAGAAATGCAAATCCTGTCGCTGTAGCGCCCCCATGTGGACAATTGGTGTGGCCTTCGCAGGGATTGCTAGTGGTTAGGAGACAAATGTACAAGCCTATTTTTGTTCAGATCAGCTGTTGTTAAGCCTGTCAAAGGCCTGTCAGAATGCTGCTTGATTTTGATTGGCTGATGGTGGCTAGGGTTTTATGATTAATGACTGCCCTGATAGATACCTGACCTCAGGCTTCAGAGTAGTACATGTATGCCAAATTTCATTTGGATCGGTAAAGGCAGTCAGGAGATATTGGCAGTTTTTAGTTGTAGCGCCCCCTATTGACGAAATGCGGCCCGCCTTCAACAGTGTCCCCAGAATGGGGTACGGGGATAGGATTTAAAATTTGGTGAAGGTAGGCTAGGGTATGGCCAAGTTATAACAGTCAGACCAATACTAGCTAAATTTAGGTAGTCTTTGGGCGTGGCTAGTGGCTGTATCATACACAAATGAGAGGGTTATTTGAATGATTATGGATCAGCTCACAGACCTGATCAGTTTGATACCTCATTTGTCTGATTCCGTCAGACGGTGTAGGAATTACAAGCAAAAGTAGGTTTTGCAAATTATGCAAATTAGCAAAAAATCTAAGTAGGCGGAGCTTAATAGTCCAAATGGCAAGTTGGTAGGGCAAGTATGTCTCTATCAGTAGAAATATGAATTTCAATTATAGGACTAACAGGACAGGAGATATCAATCAAAACACGTTAGGGGGCGCCACGGCGCCCCCATCTGGCCGACATGGTTGTGTCGGATTATCTGAGTAGCGGGGAGGAATTGACATCATCCTACCAAGTTTCATAATTCTAGCACTTACAGTTTGGGCTGCCCATTCAGTTTTAGGGCAGAAAAAAAAAAATTATAATAATAATAATAATAATAATAATAATCCTAAGAAAAACAATAAGTTTCCATAGCACTTCGTGCTTTGGAACCTTAATAATAATAATAATCCTAAGAAAAACAATAAGGTTCCATTGCACTTCGTGCTTTGGAACCTTAAATATAACTGCAAGCAGTGATAAGCGGTTCCAAAGCTAATGGAAAGAATAAGTGGGTAGAAATGGAGTACATGGAATAAAATGAAAAGTTCAATAATAATAGGACATAAAATAGAGACCGTAACTGCTGGGCAATGCATTTAAATAGTCAGAAAGTAGGAAATACTACTACGATAGCATGAGAAGCTAATGGACAGAATAAGTGGGTAGACATGGAGTACACAGCATAAAATGAAAAGTTCAATGGCATAAAATGAAAAGTTCAATAATAATAGGACATGAAATAGAGACTGTAATTGCTGGCCAATGCATTTAAATAGTCAGAAAGTAGGAAACAGTACTACAATAGCATGAGATCTGACATGTTGATGTTACAGTAGAAACGTTTAGTTAGGATAAGAAAAAGGGTGGATGAGAAACAGGAGGAAAATGTAATTGCACCTGCTTAGGAGAAATATCACCAATGTAGATCTGTCTGGTGAAGTGCCTGAGCTTGACTGAATATATGGTTTGGGATGATGGCATATGAACAGTGGCTGTAGCGCCCCTGTTTGACTGATCGGCACCAAAGTTGGTGGGTCTCTCTGGGAGGCCGTGCTACATTAGTGGGTAAAATTTGGTGAGAATCGGATGAAGCATGCCTGAGATTTAGCTGTTTGATTGAAATAGGAATTGAAATGGTTTGGCCAGCAGGTGGAGCCTGCGCTCCATGGATAAATTCTATTCAATATTTTTAGGCCTTCTCAGCCAAGTTTGCTCTTAGACACATATGAACAGTCGCCATAGCGCCCCCGTTTGACCGATCGACATCAAAGTTGGAGGGTCTGTCTGTGGGCCAGTGCTACATTAGTGGGTGAAATTTTGTGAGGATTGGATGAAGCAAGCCTGAGATTTAGCTGTTTGACCTAAGGTGGATCTTAGGAGTATACAGATAGTGGCCATAGCACCCCCGTTTGACCGATCGGCATCAAAGTTTGAGGGTATGTCTGTAGACCAGTGCTACATAAGTGGATAAAATTTCGTGAGGATTGGATGAAGCATGCCTGAGATTTAGCTGTTTGATTGAAATCGGCTTATAAATGATGCAGGTTGGGTGTGGCTGGTGGCCATATTATACAGAAAGGTCAGGTATTTTTTAATAATCATCCCTGACGGCAGTGTCTTGATTGACTTGACACCAGAATCACTTACATGGGGTGTAGATTGTTAAAGTTATAGGAATATTTCATTTAATCCGTTTTTAAATATCACAAGGGAATGCAGATGACTGTTATTATGCAATACATATATCTTGATTTGGCATGACTAACAGAACTTGCAGTACAAAGGATTTTTACCAGTAATATGAGACTTGAACAGAAATGAGATAAATGTCACTTTCACTGGTTTTGCAGGTTTAGAGACACATATTGCATTGCTGTAGCGCCCCCGTTTGACCAATCGGCACCAAATTTGGAGGGCCCTTACCCACGACCGTCCTTGATGACATATTTAAGTTTGGTCGTGATTGGCTGAGGCAGGCCTGAGATACAGCTGTCTGATTGAAGTGGGCGTGGCACCTGTATGGTCTGGATGTGGCTGGTCGCCGTACCTTATAGAAAGTTTAGGATTTTTTGAATAATTGTATACCAGGACTGTCTCCTGATTTGAATGATATCAGATTTACATAGGTTGGTTGAAAATCCAAGGAGGTTAACGAAATGTCATGTTTTTAGACTCCTATAAAATACGCAAAAGCGGAAAGAGATAGGATGAAGTTCTACATGGCTTTGAATTTGGCATGGGCCAGTGCATTAGATAAGTAACAAATCTCAATTTTATCATTAACAGTTCAATATAAATAAGCAGAAATGCAAATCCTGTCGCTGTAGCGCCCCCATGTGGACAATTGGTATGGCCTTCGCAGGGATTGCTAGTGGTTAGAAGACAAATGTACAAGCCTATTTTTGTTCAGATCAGCTGTTGTTAAGCCTGTCAAAGGCCTGTCAGAATGCTGCTTGATTTTGATTGGCTGATGGTGGCTAGGGTTTTATGATTAATGACTGCCCTGATAGATACCTGACCTCAGGCTTCAGAGTAGTACATGTATGCCAAATTTCATTTGGATCGGTAAAGGCAGTCAGGAGATATTGGCAGTTTTTAGTTGTAGCGCCCCCTATTGACGAAATGCGGCCCGCCTTCAACAGTGTCCCCAGAATGGGGTACGGGGATAGGATTTAAAATTTGGTGAAGGTAGGCTAGGGTATGGCCAAGTTATAACAGTCAGACCAATACTAGCTAAATTTAGGTAGACTTTGGGCGTGGCTAGTGGCTGTATCATACACAAATGTCAGGGTTATTTGAATGATTATGGATCAGCTCACAGACCTGATCAGTTTGATACCTCATTTGTCTGATTCCGTCAGACGGTGTAGGAATTACAAGCAAAAGTAGGTTTTGCAAATTATGCAAATTAGCAAAAAATCTAAGTAGGCGGAGCTTCATAGTCCAAATGGCAAGTTGGTAGGGCAAGGATGTCTCTATCAGTAGAAATATGAATTTCAATTATAGGACTAACAGGACAGGAGATATCAATCAAAACGCGTTAGAGGGCGCCACGGCGCCCCCATCTGGCCGACATGGTTGGGTCGGATGATCTGAGTAGCGGGGAGGAATTGACATCATCCTACCAAGTTTCATAATTCTAGAACTTACGGTTTAGGCTGTATATTCAGTTTTAGGGCAGAAGAATAATAATAATAATAATAAATATAACTGCAAGCAGTGATAAGCGGTTCCAAAGCTAATGGAAAGAATAAGTGGGTAGAAATGGAGTACATGGAATAAAATGAAAAGTTCAATAATAATAGGACATGAAATAGAGACTGTAATTGCTGGCCAATGCATTTAAATAGTCAGAAAGTAGGAAACAGTACTACAATAGCATGAGATCTGACATGTTGATGTTACAGTAGAAACGTTTAGTTAGGATAAGAAAAAGGGTGGATGAGAAACAGGAGGAAAATGTAATTGCACCTGCTTAGGAGAAATATCACCAATGTAGATCTGTCTGGTGAAGTGCCTGAGCTTGACTGAATATATGGTTTGGGATGATGGCATATGAACAGTGGCTGTAGCGCCCCTGTTTGACTGATCGGCACCAAAGTTGGTGGGTCTCTCTGGGAGGCCGTGCTACATTAGTGGGTAAAATTTGGTGAGAATCGGATGAAGCATGCCTGAGATTTAGCTGTTTGATTGAAATAGGAATTGAAATGGTTTGGCCAGCAGGTGGAGCCTGCGCTCCATGGATAAATTCTATTCAATATTTTTAGGCCTTCTCAGCCAAGTTTGCTCTTAGACACATATGAACAGTCGCCATAGCGCCCCCGTTTGACTGATTGACATCAAAGTTGGAGGGTCTGTCTGTGGGCCAGTGCTACATTAGTGGGTGAAATTTTGTGATGATTGGATGAAGCAAGCCTGAGATTTAGCTGTTTGACCTAAGGTGGATCTTAGGAGTATACAGATAGTGGCCATAGCACCCCCGTTTGACCGATCGGCATCAAAGTTTGAAGGTATGTCTGTAGACCAGTGCTACATAAGTGGATCAAATTTCGTGAGGATTGGATGAAGCATGCCTGAGATTTAGCTGTTTGATTGAAATCGGCTTATAAATGATGCAGGTTGGGTGTGGCTGGTGGCCATATTATACAGAAAGGTCAGGTATTTTTTAATAATCATCCCTGACGGCAGTGTCTTGATTGACTTGACACCAGAATCACTTACATGGGGTGTAGATTGTTAAAGTTATAGGAATATTTCATTTAATCCGTTTTTAAATATCACAAGGGAATGCAGATGACTGTTATTATGCAATACATATATCTTGATTTGGCATGACTCACAGAACTTGCAGTACAAAGGATTTTTACCAGTAATATGAGACTTGAACAGAAATGAGATAAATGTCACTTTCACTGGTTTTGCAGGTTTAGAGACACATATTGCATTGCTGTAGCGCCCCCGTTTGACCCATCGGCAAGAAATTTGGAGGGCCCTTACCCACTACCGTCCTTGATGACATATTCAAGTTTGGTAGTGATTGGCTGAGGAAGGCCTGAGATACAGCTGTCTGATTGAAGTGGGCGTGGCACCTGTATGGTCTGGATGTGGCTGGTCGCCGTACCTTATAGAAAGTTTAGGATTTTTTTAATAATTGTATACCAGGACTGTCTCCTGATTTGAATAATACTAGATATACATAGGTTGGATGAAAATCCAAGGAGGTTAACGAAATGTCATGTTTTTAGACTCCTATAAAATACGCAAAAGCGGAAAGAGATAGGATGAAGTTCTACATGGATTTGAATTTGGCATGGGCCAGTGCATTAGATAAGTAACAAATCTCAATTTTATCATTAACAGTTCAATAGAAATAAGCAGAAATGCAAATCCTGTCGCTGTAGCGCCCCCATGTGGACAATTGGGGTGGCCTTCGCAGGTGTTGCTAGGGGTTAGGAGACAAATGTACAAGCCTATTTTTGTTCAGATCAGCTGTTGTTAAGCCTGTCAAAGGCCTGTCAGAATGCTGCTTGATTTTGATTGGCTGATGGTGGCTAGGGTTTTATGACTAATGACTGCCCTGATAGATTCCTGACCTCAGGCTTCAGAGTAGTACATGTATGCCAAATTTCATTTGGATCGGTCAAGGAAGTCAGGAGATATTGGCAGTTTTTAGTTGTAGCGCCCCCTATTGACGAAATGCGGCCCGCCTTCAATAGTGTCCCCAGAATTTGGTACAGAGATAGGATTTCAAATTTGGTGAAGGTAGGCTAAGGTATGGCCAAGTTATAACAGTCAGACCAATACTGGCTAAATTTACGTAGACTTTGGGCGTGGCTAGTGGCCGTATGATAGACCAATATCAGGATTATTTGAATTAGTATTCATCAGCTCAGAGACCTGATCAGTTTGATACCTCATTTGTCTGATTCCGTCAGACGGTGTAGGAATTACAAGCAAAAGTAGGTTTTGCAAATTATGCAAATTAGCAAAAAATCTAAGTAGGCGGAGCTTAATAGTCCAAATGGCAAGTTGGTAGGGCAAGGATGTCTCTATCAGTAGAAATATGAATTTCAATTATAGGACTAACAGGACAGGAGATATCAATCAAAACGCGTTAGGGGGCGCCACGGCGCCCCCATCTGGCCGACATGGTTGGGTCGGATGATCTGAGTAGCGGGGAGGAATTGACATCATCCTACCAAGTTTCATAATTCTAGCACTTACGGTTTAGGCTGTACATTCAGTTTTAGGGCAGAAAAATAATAATAATAATCCTAAGAAAAACAATAAGGTTCCATTGCACTTCGTGCTTTGGAACCTTAAATATAACTGCAAGCAGTGATAAGCGGTTCCAAAGCTAATGGAAAGAATAAGTGGGTAGAAATGGAGTACATGGAATAAAATGAAAAGTTCAATAATAATAGGACATAAAATAGAGACCGTAACTGCTGGGCAATGCATTTAAATAGTCAGAAAGTAGGAAATACTACTACGATAGCATGAGAAGCTAATGGACAGAATAAGTGGGTAGACATGGAGTACACAGCATAAAATGAAAAGTTCAATGGCATAAAATGAAAAGTTCAATAATAATAGGACATGAAATAGAGACTGTAATTGCTGGCCAATGCATTTAAATAGTCAGAAAGTAGGAAACAGTACTACAATAGCATGAGATCTGACATGTTGATGTTACAGTAGAAACGTTTAGTTAGGATAAGAAAAAGGGTGGATGAGAAACAGGAGGGAAATGTAATTGCACCTGCTTAGGAGAAATATCACCAATGTAGATCTGTCTGGTGAAGTGCCTGAGCTTGACTGAATATATGGTTTGGGATGATGGCATATGAACAGTGGCTGTAGCGCCCCTGTTTGACTGATCGGCACCAAAGTTGGTGGGTCTCTCTGGGAGGCCGTGCTACATTAGTGGGTAAAATTTGGTGAGAATCGGATGAAGAATGCCTGAGATTTAGCTGTTTGATTGAAATAGGAATTGAAATGGTTTGGCCAGCAGGTGGAGCCTGCGCTCCATGGATAAATTCTATTCAATATTTTTAGGCCTTCTCAGCCAAGTTTGCTCTTAGACACATATGAACAGTCGCCATAGCGCCCCCGTTTGACCGATCGACATCAAAGTTGGAGGGTCTGTCTGTGGGCCAGTGCTACATTAGTGGGTGAAATTTTGTGAGGATTGGATGAAGCAAGCCTGAGATTTAGCTGTTTGACCTAAGGTGGATCTTAGGAGTATACAGATAGTGGCCATAGCACCCCCGTTTGACCGATCAGCATCAAAGTTTGAGGGTATGTCTGTAGACCAGTGCTACATAAGTGGATCAAATTTCGTGAGGATTGGATGAAGCATGCCTGAGATTTAGCTGTTTGATTGAAATCGGCTTATAAATGATGCAGGTTGGGTGTGGCTGGTGGCCATATTATACAGAAAGGTCAGGTATTTTTTAATAATCATCCCTGACGGCAGTGTCTTGATTGACTTGACACCAGAATCACTTACATGGGGTGTAGATTGTTAAAGTTATAGGAATATTTCATTTAATCAGTTTTTAAATATCACAAGGGAATGCAGATGACTGTTATTATGCAATACATATATCTTGATTTGGCATGACTCACAGAACTTGCAGTACAAAGGATTTTTACCAGTAATATGAGACTTGAACAGAAATGAGATAAATGTCACTTTCACTGGTTTTGCAGGTTTAGAGACACATATTGCATTGCTGTAGCGCCCCCGATTGACCTATCGGCAAGAAATTTGGAGGGCCCTTACCCACTACAGTCCTTGATGACATATTCAAGTTTGGTAGTGATTGGCTGAGGCAGGCCTGAGATACAGCTGTCTGATTGAAGTGGGCGTGGCACCTGTATGGTCTGGATGTGGCTGGTCGCCGTACCTTATAGAAAGTTTAGGATTTTTTGAATAATTGTATACCAGGACTGTCTCCTGATTTGAATGATATCAGATTTACATAGGTTGGTTGAAAATCCAAGGAGGTTAACGAAATGTCATGTTTTTAGACTCCTATAAAATACGCAAAAGCGGAAAGAGATAGGATGAAGTTCTACATGGCTTTGAATTTGGCATGGGCCAGTGCATTAGATAAGTAGCAAATCTCAATTTTATCATTAACAGTTCAATAGAAATAAGCAGAAATGCAAATCCTGTCGCTGTAGCGCCCCCATGTGGACAATTGGTGTGGCCTTCGCAGGGATTGCTAGTGGTTAGGAGACAAATGTACAAGCCTATTTTTGTTCAGATCAGCTGTTGTTAAGCCTGTCAAAGGCCTGTCAGAATGCTGCTTGATTTTGATTGGCTGATGGTGGCTAGGGTTTTATGATTAATGACTGCCCTGATAGATACCTGACCTCAGGCTTCAGAGTAGTACATGTATGCCAAATTTCATTTGGATCGGTAAAGGCAGTCAGGAGATATTGGCAGTTTTTAGTTGTAGCGCCCCCTATTGACGAAATGCGGCCCGCCTTCAACAGTGTCCCCAGAATGGGGTACGGGGATAGGATTTAAAATTTGGTGAAGGTAGGCTAGGGTATGGCCAAGTTATAACAGTCAGACCAATACTAGCTAAATTTAGGTAGTCTTTGGGCGTGGCTAGTGGCTGTATCATACACAAATGAGAGGGTTATTTGAATGATTATGGATCAGCTCACAGACCTGATCAGTTTGATACCTCATTTGTCTGATTCTGTCAGACGGTGTAGGAATTACAAGCAAAAGTAGGTTTTGCAAATTATGCAAATTAGCAAAAAATCTAAGTAGGCGGAGCTTAATAGTCCAAATGGCAAGTTGGTAGGGCAAGTATGTCTCTATCAGTAGAAATATGAATTTCAATTATAGGACTAACAGGACAGGAGATATCAATCAAAACACGTTAGGGGGCGCCACGGCGCCCCCATCTGGCCGACATGGTTGTGTCGGATTATCTGAGTAGCGGGGAGGAATTGACATCATCCTACCAAGTTTCATAATTCTAGCACTTACAGTTTGGGCTGCCCATTCAGTTTTAGGGCAGAAAAAAAAAAAAAATAATAATAATAATAATAATAATAATAATCCTAAGAAAAACAATAAGTTTCCATAGCACTTCGTGCTTTGGAACCTTAATAATAATAATAATCCTAAGAAAAACAATAAGGTTCCATTGCACTTCGTGCTTTGGAACCTTAATAATCCTAAGAAAAACAATAAGGTTCCATTGCACTTCGTGCTTTGGAACCTTAAATATAACTGCAAGCAGTGATAAGCGGTTCCAAAGCTAATGGAAAGAATAAGTGGGTAGAAATGGAGTACATGGAATAAAATGAAAAGTTCAATAATAATAGGACATAAAATAGAGACCGTAACTGCTGGGCAATGCATTTAAATAGTCAGAAAGTAGGAAATACTACTACGATAGCATGAGAAGCTAATGGACAGAATAAGTGGGTAGACATGGAGTACACAGCATAAAATGAAAAGTTCAATGGCATAAAATGAAAAGTTCAATAATAATAGGACATGAAATAGAGACTGTAATTGCTGGCCAATGCATTTAAATAGTCAGAAAGTAGGAAACAGTACTACAATAGCATGAGATCTGACATGTTGATGTTACAGTAGAAACGTTTAGTTAGGATAAGAAAAAGGGTGGATGAGAAACAGGAGGAAAATGTAATTGCACCTGCTTAGGAGAAATATCACCAATGTAGATCTGTCTGGTGAAGTGCCTGAGCTTGACTGAATATATGGTTTGGGATGATGGCATATGAACAGTGGCTGTAGCGCCCCTGTTTGACTGATCGGCACCAAAGTTGGTGGGTCTCTCTGGGAGGCCGTGCTACATTAGTGGGTAAAATTTGGTGAGAATCGGATGAAGCATGCCTGAGATTTAGCTGTTTGATTGAAATAGGAATTGAAATGGTTTGGCCAGCAGGTGGAGCCTGCGCTCCATGGATAAATTCTATTCAATATTTTTAGGCCTTCTCAGCCAAGTTTGCTCTTAGACACATATGAACAGTCGCCATAGCGCCCCCGTTTGACCGATCGACATCAAAGTTGGAGGGTCTGTCTGTGGGCCAGTGCTACATTAGTGGGTGAAATTTTGTGAGGATTGGATGAAGCAAGCCTGAGATTTAGCTGTTTGACCTAAGGTGGATCTTAGGAGTATACAGATAGTGGCCATAGCACCCCCGTTTGACCGATCGGCATCAAAGTTTGAGGGTATGTCTGTAGACCAGTGCTACATAAGTGGATAAAATTTCGTGAGGATTGGATGAAGCATGCCTGAGATTTAGCTGTTTGATTGAAATCGGCTTATAAATGATGCAGGTTGGGTGTGGCTGGTGGCCATATTATACAGAAAGGTCAGGTATTTTTTAATAATCATCCCTGACGGCAGTGTCTTGATTGACTTGACACCAGAATCACTTACATGGGGTGTAGATTGTTAAAGTTATAGGAATATTTCATTTAATCCGTTTTTAAATATCACAAGGGAATGCAGATGACTGTTATTATGCAATACATATATCTTGATTTGGCATGACTAACAGAACTTGCAGTACAAAGGATTTTTACCAGTAATATGAGACTTGAACAGAAATGAGATAAATGTCACTTTCACTGGTTTTGCAGGTTTAGAGACACATATTGCATTGCTGTAGCGCCCCCGTTTGACCAATCGGCACCAAATTTGGAGGGCCCTTACCCACGACCGTCCTTGATGACATATTTAAGTTTGGTCGTGATTGGCTGAGGCAGGCCTGAGATACAGCTGTCTGATTGAAGTGGGCGTGGCACCTGTATGGTCTGGATGTGGCTGGTCGCCGTACCTTATAGAAAGTTTAGGATTTTTTGAATAATTGTATACCAGGACTGTCTCCTGATTTGAATGATATCAGATTTACATAGGTTGGTTGAAAATCCAAGGAGGTTAACGAAATGTCATGTTTTTAGACTCCTATAAAATACGCAAAAGCGGAAAGAGATAGGATGAAGTTCTACATGGCTTTGAATTTGGCATGGGCCAGTGCATTAGATAAGTAACAAATCTCAATTTTATCATTAACAGTTCAATATAAATAAGCAGAAATGCAAATCCTGTCGCTGTAGCGCCCCCATGTGGACAATTGGTATGGCCTTCGCAGGGATTGCTAGTGGTTAGAACACAAATGTACAAGCCTATTTTTGTTCAGATCAGCTGTTGTTAAGCCTGTCAAAGGCCTGTCAGAATGCTGCTTGATTTTGATTGGCTGATGGTGGCTAGGGTTTTATGATTAATGACTGCCCTGATAGATACCTGACCTCAGGCTTCAGAGTAGTACATGTATGCCAAATTTCATTTGGATCGGTAAAGGCAGTCAGGAGATATTGGCAGTTTTTAGTTGTAGCGCCCCCTATTGACGAAATGCGGCCCGCCTTCAACAGTGTCCCCAGAATGGGGTACGGGGATAGGATTTAAAATTTGGTGAAGGTAGGCTAGGGTATGGCCAAGTTATAACAGTCAGACCAATACTAGCTAAATTTAGGTAGACTTTGGGCGTGGCTAGTGGCTGTATCATACACAAATGTCAGGGTTATTTGAATGATTATGGATCAGCTCACAGACCTGATCAGTTTGATACCTCATTTGTCTGATTCCGTCAGACGGTGTAGGAATTACAAGCAAAAGTAGGTTTTGCAAATTATGCAAATTAGCAAAAAATCTAAGTAGGCGGAGCTTCATAGTCCAAATGGCAAGTTGGTAGGGCAAGGATGTCTCTATCAGTAGAAATATGAATTTCAATTATAGGACTAACAGGACAGGAGATATCAATCAAAACGCGTTAGAGGGCGCCACGGCGCCCCCATCTGGCCGACATGGTTGGGTCGGATGATCTGAGTAGCGGGGAGGAATTGACATCATCCTACCAAGTTTCATAATTCTAGAACTTACGGTTTAGGCTGTATATTCAGTTTTAGGGCAGAAGAATAATAATAATAAATATAACTGCAAGCAGTGATAAGCGGTTCCAAAGCTAATGGAAAGAATAAGTGGGTAGAAATGGAGTACATGGAATAAAATGAAAAGTTCAATAATAATAGGACATAAAATAGAGACCGTAACTGCTGGGCAATGCATTTAAATAGTCAGAAAGTAGGAAATACTACTACGATAGCATGAGAAGCTAATGGACAGAATAAGTGGGTAGACATGGAGTACACAGCATAAAATGAAAAGTTCAATGGCATAAAATGAAAAGTTCAATAATAATAGGACATGAAATAGAGACTGTAATTGCTGGCCAATGCATTTAAATAGTCAGAAAGTAGGAAACAGTACTACAATAGCATGAGATCTGACATGTTGATGTTACAGTAGAAACGTTTAGTTAGGATAAGAAAAAGGGTGGATGAGAAACAGGAGGAAAATGTAATTGCACCTGCTTAGGAGAAATATCACCAATGTAGATCTGTCTGGTGAAGTGCCTGAGCTTGACTGAATATATGGTTTGGGATGATGGCATATGAACAGTGGCTGTAGCGCCCCTGTTTGACTGATCGGCACCAAAGTTGGTGGGTCTCTCTGGGAGGCCGTGCTACATTAGTGGGTAAAATTTGGTGAGAATCGGATGAAGAATGCCTGAGATTTAGCTGTTTGATTGAAATAGGAATTGAAATGGTTTGGCCAGCAGGTGGAGCCTGCGCTCCATGGATAAATTCTATTCAATACTTTTAGGCCTTCTCAGCCAAGTTTGCTCTTAGACACATATGAACAGTCGCCATAGCGCCCCCGTTTGACCGATCGACATCAAAGTTGAAGGGTCTGTCTGTGGGCCAGTGCTACATTAGTGGGTGAAATTTTGTGAGGATTGGATGAAGCAAGCCTGAGATTTAGCTGTTTGACCTAAGGTGGATCTTAGGAGTATACAGATAGTGGCCATAGCACCCCCGTTTGACCGATCGGCATCAAAATTTGAGGGTATGTCTGTAGACCAGTGCTACATAAGTGGATCAAATTTCGTGAGGATTGGATGAAGCATGCCTGAGATTTAGCTGTTTGATTGAAATCGGCTTATAAATGATGCAGGTTGGGTGTGGCTGGTGGCCATATTATACAGAAAGGTCAGGTATTTTTTAATAATCATCCCTGACGGCAGTGTCTTGATTGACTTGACACCAGAATCACTTACATGGGGTGTAGATTGTTAAAGTTATAGGAATATTTCATTTAATCCGTTTTTAAATATCACAAGGGAATGCAGATGACTGTTATTATGCAATACATATATCTTGATTTGGCATGACTCACAGAACTTGCAGTACAAAGGATTTTTACCAGTAATATGAGACTTGAACAGAAATGAGATAAATGTCACTTTCACTGGTTTTGCAGGTTTAGAGACACATATTGCATTGCTGTAGCGCCCCCGTTTGACCAATCGGCACCAAATTTGGAGGGCCCTTACCCACTACCGTCCTTGATGACATATTCAAGTTTGGTAGTGATTGGCTGAGGCAGGCCTGAGATACAGCTGTCTGATTGAAGTGGGCGTGGCACCTGTATGGTCTGGATGTGGCTGGTCGCCGTACCTTATAGAAAGTTTAGGATTTTTTGAATAATTGTATACCAGGACTGTCTCCTGATTTGAATGATACCAGATGTACATAGGTTGGTTGAAAATCCAAGGAGGTTAACGAAATGTCATGTTTTCAGACTCCTATAAAATACGCAAAAGCGGAAAGAGATAGGATGAAGTTCTACATGGCTTTGAATTTGGCATGGGCCAGTGCATTAGATAAGTAACAAATCTCAATTTTATCATTAACAGTTCAATAGAAATAAGCAGAAATGCAAATCCTGTCGCTGTAGCGCCCCCATGTGGACAATTGGTGTGGCCTTCGCAGGGATTGCTAGGGGTTAGGAGACAAATGTACAAGCCTATTTTTGTTCAGATCAGCTGTTGTTAAGCCTGTCAAAGGCCTGTCAGAATGCTGCTTGATTTTGATTGGCTGATGGTGGCTAGGGTTTTATGACTAATGACTGCCCTGATAGATTCCTGACCTCAGGCTTCAGAGTAGTACATGTATGCCAAATTTCATTTAGATCGGTCAAGGAAGTCAGGAGATATTGGCAGTTTTTAGTTGTAGCGCCCCCTATTGACGAAATGCGGCCCGCCTTCAACAGTGTCCCCAGAATGGGGTACGGAGATAGGATTTCAAATTTGGTGAAGGTAGGCTAAGGTATGGCCAAGTTATAACAGTCAGACCAATACTGGCTAAATTTACGTAGACTTTGGGCGTGGCTAGTGGCCGTATGATAGACCAATATCAGGGTTATTTGAATTATTATTCATCAGCTCAGAGACCTGATCGGTTTGATACCTCATTTGTCTGATTCCGTCAGACGGTGTAGGAATTACAAGCAAAAGTAGGTTTTGCAAATTATGCAAATTAGCAAAAAATCTAAGTAGGCGGAGCTTCATAGTCCAAATGGCAAGTTGGTAGGGCAAGGATGTCTCTATCAGTAGAAATATGAATTTCAATTATAGGACTAACAGGACAGGAGATATCAATCAAAACGCGTTAGAGGGCGCCACGGCGCCCCCATCTGGCCGACATGGTTGGGTCGGATTATCTGAGTAGCGGGGAGGAATTGACATCATCGTACCAAGTTTCATAATTCTAGCACTTACGGTTTAGGCTGTACATTCAGTTTTAGGGCAGAAAAATAATAATAATAATAATAATAATAATAATAATAATAATCCTAAGAAAAACAATAAGGTTCCATTGCACTTCGTGCTTTGGAACCTTAATAATAAATATAACTGCAAGCAGTGATAAGCGGTTCCAAAGCTAATGGAAAGAATAAGTGGGTAGAAATGGAGTACATGGAATAAAATGAAAAGTTCAATAATAATAGGACATGAAATAGAGACTGTAATTGCTGGCCAATGCATTTAAATAGTCAGAAAGTAGGAAACAGTACTACAATAGCATGAGATCTGACATGTTGATGTTACAGTAGAAACGTTTAGTTAGGATAAGAAAAAGGGTGGATGAGAAACAGGAGGAAAATGTAATTGCACCTGCTTAGGAGAAATATCACCAATGTAGATCTGTCTGGTGAAGTGCCTGAGCTTGACTGAATATATGGTTTGGGATGATGGCATATGAACAGTGGCTGTAGCGCCCCTGTTTGACTGATCGGCACCAAAGTTGGTGGGTCTCTCTGGGAGGCCGTGCTACATTAGTGGGTAAAATTTGGTGAGAATCGGATGAAGCATGCCTGAGATTTAGCTGTTTGATTGAAATAGGAATTGAAATGGTTTGGCCAGCAGGTGGAGCCTGCGCTCCATGGATAAATTCTATTCAATATTTTTAGGCCTTCTCAGCCAAGTTTGCTCTTAGACACATATGAACAGTCGCCATAGCGCCCCCGTTTGACCGATCGACATCAAAGTTGGAGGGTCTGTCTGTGGGCCAGTGCTACATTAGTGGGTGAAATTTTGTGAGGATTGGATGAAGCAAGCCTGAGATTTAGCTGTTTGACCTAAGGTGGATCTTAGGAGTATACAGATAGTGGCCATAGCACCCCCGTTTGACCGATCGGCATCAAAGTTTGAGGGTATGTCTGTAGACCAGTGCTACATAAGTGGATCAAATTTCGTGAGGATTGGATGAAGCATGCCTGAGATTTAGCTGTTTGATTGAAATCGGCTTATAAATGATGCAGGTTGGGTGTGGCTGGTGGCCATATTATACAGAAAGGTCAGGTATTTTTTAATAATCATCCCTGACGGCAGTGTCTTGATTGACTTGACACCAGAATCACTTACATGGGGTGTAGATTGTTAAAGTTATAGGAATATTTCATTTAATCCGTTTTTAAATATCACAAGGGAATGCAGATGACTGTTATTATGCAATACATATATCTTGATTTGGCATGACTCACAGAACTTGCAGTACAAAGGATTTTTACCAGTAATATGAGACTTGAACAGAAATGAGATAAATGTCACTTTCACTGGTTTTGAAGGTTTAGAGACACATATTGCATTGCTGTAGCGCCCCCGTTTGACCAATCGGCACCAAATTTGGAGGGCCCTTACCCACTACCGTCCTTGATGACATATTCATGTTTGGTAGTGATTGGCTGAGGCAGGCCTGAGATACAGCTGTCTGATTGAAGTGGGCGTGGCACCTGTATGGTCTGGATGTGGCTGGTCGCCGTACCTTATAGAAAGTTTAGGATTTTTTGAATAATTGTATACCAGGACTGTCTCCTGATTTGAATAATACTAGATATACATAGGTTGGTTGAAAATCCAAGGAGGTTAACGAAATGTCATGTTTTTAGACTCCTATAAAATACGCAAAAGCGGAAAGAGATAGGATGAAGTTCTACATGGATTTGAATTTGGCATGGGCCAGTGCATTAGATAAGTAACAAATCTCAATTTTATCATTAACAGTTCAATAGAAATAAGCAGAAATGCAAATCCTGTCGCTGTAGCGCCCCCATGTGGACAATTGGGGTGGCCTTCGCAGGGGTTGCTAGGGGTTAGGAGACAAATGTACACGCCTATTTTTGTTCAGATCAGCTGTTGTTAAGCCTGTCAAAGGCCTGTCAGAATTCTGCTTGATTTTGATTGGCTGATGGTGGCTAGGGTTTTATGATTAATGACTGCCCTGATAGATACCTGACCTCAGGCTTCAGAGTAGTACATGTATGCCAAATTTCATTTGGATCGGTAAAGGCAGTCAGGAGATATTGGCAGTTTTTAGTTGTAGCGCCCCCTATTGACGAAATGCGGCCCGCCTTCAACAGTGTCCCCAGAATGGGGTACGGGGATAGGATTTAAAATTTGGTGAAGGTAGGCTAGGGTATGGCCAAGTTATAACAGTCAGACCAATACTAGCTAAATTTAGGTAGTCTTTGGGCGTGGCTAGTGGCTGTATCATACACAAATGTCAGGGTTATTTGAATGATTATGGATCAGCTCACAGACCTGATCAGTTTGATACCTCATTTGTCTGATTCCGTCAGACGGTGTAGGAATTACAAGCAAAAGTAGGTTTTGCAAATTATGCAAATTAGCAAAAAATCTAAGTAGGCGGAGCTTAATAGTCCAAATGGCAAGTTGGTAGGGCAAGGATGTCTCTATCAGTAGAAATATGAATTTCAATTATAGGACTAACAGGACAGGAGATATCAATCAAAACACGTTAGGGGGCGCCACGGCGCCCCCATCTGGCCGACATGGTTGGGTCGGATTATCTGAGTAGCGGGGAGGAATTGACATCATCCTACCAAGTTTCATAATTCTAGCACTTACAGTTTGGGCTGCCCATTCAGTTTTAGGGCAGAAAAATAATAATAATAAATATAACTGCAAGCAGTGATAAGCGGTTCCAAAGCTAATGGAAAGAATAAGTGGGTAGAAATGGAGTACATGGAATAAAATGAAAAGTTCAATAATAATAGGACATAAAATAGAGACCGTAACTGCTGGGCAATGCATTTAAATAGTCAGAAAGTAGGAAATACTACTACGATAGCATGAGAAGCTAATGGACAGAATAAGTGGGTAGACATGGAGTACACAGCATAAAATGAAAAGTTCAATGGCATAAAATGAAAAGTTCCATAATAATAGGACATGAAATAGAGACTGTAATTGCTGGCCAATGCATTTAAATAGTCAGAAAGTAGGAAACAGTACTACAATAGCATGAGATCTGACATGTTGATGTTACAGTAGAAACGTTTAGTTAGGATAAGAAAAAGGGTGGATGAGAAACAGGAGGAAAATGTAATTGCACCTGCTTAGGAGAAATATCACCAATGTAGATCTGTCTGGTGAAGTGCCTGAGCTTGACTGAATATATGGTTTGGGATGATGGCATATGAACAGTGGCTGTAGCGCCCCTGTTTGACTGATCGGCACCAAAGTTGGTGGGTCTCTCTGGGACATTAGTGGGTAAAATTTGGTGAGAATCGGATGAAGAATGCCTGAGATTTAGCTGTTTGATTGAAATAGGAATTGAAATGGTTTGGCCAGCAGGTGGAGCCTGCGCTCCATGGATAAATTCTATTCAATATTTTTAGGCCTTCTCAGCCAAGTTTTCTCTTAGACACATATGAACAGTCGCTATAGCGCCCCCGTTTGACCGATCGACATCAAAGTTGGAGGGTCTGTCTGTGGGCCAGTGCTACATTAGTGGGTGAAATTTTGTGAGGATTGGATGAAGCAAGCCTGAGATTTAGCTGTTTGACCTAAGGTGGATCTTAGGAGTATACAGATAGTGGCCATAGCACCCCCGTTTGACCGATCGGCATCAAAGTTTGAGGGTATGTCTGTAGACCAGGGCTACATAAGTGGATCAAATTTCGTGAGGATTGGATGAAGCATGCCTGAGATTTAGCTGTTTGATTGAAATCGGCTTATAAATGATGCAGGTTGGGTGTGGCTGGTGGCCATATTATACAGAAAGGTCAGGTATTTTTTAATAATCATCCCTGACGGCAGTGTCTTGATTGACTTGACACCAGAATCACTTACATGATGTGTAGATTGTTAAAGTTATAGGAATATTTCATTTAATCAGTTTTTAACTATCACAAGGGAATGCAGATGACTGTTATTATGCAATACATATATCCTGATTTGGCATGACTCACAGAACTTGCAGTACAAAGGATTTTTACCAGTAATATGAGACTTGAACAGAAATGAGATAAATGTCACTTTCACTGGTTTTGCAGGTTTAGAGACATATTGCATTGCTGTAGCGCCCCCGTTTGACCAATCGGCACCAAATTTGGAGGGCCCTTACCCACTACCGTCCTTGATGACATATTCAAGTTTGGTAGTGATTGGCTGAGGCAGGCCTGAGATACAGCTGTCTGATTGAAGTGGGCGTGGCACCTGTATGGTCTGGATGTGGCTGGTCGCCGTACCTTATAGAAAGTTTAGGATTTTTTGAATAATTGTGTACCAGGACTGTCTCCTGATTTGAATGATACCAGATTTACATAGGTTGGTTGAAAATCCAAGGAGGTTAACGAAATGTCATGTTTTTAGACTCCTATAAAATACGCAAAAGCGGAAAGAGATAGGATGAAGTTCTACATGGATTTGAATTTGCCATGGGCCAGTGCATTAGATAAGTAACAAATCTCAATTTTATCATTAACAGTTCAATAGAAATAAGCAGAAATGCAAATCCTGTCGCTGTAGCGCCCCCATGTGGACAATTGGTGTGGCCTTCGCAGGGATTGCTAGGGGTTAGGAGACAAATGTACAAGCCTATTTTTGTTCATATCAGCTGTTGTTAAGCCTGTCAAAGGCCTGTCAGAATGCTGCTTGATTTTGATTGGCTGATGGTGGCTAGGGTTTTATGACTAATGACTGCCCTGATAGATTCCTGACCTCAGGCTTCAGAGTAGTACATGTATGCCAAATTTCATTTGGATCGGTCAAGGAAGTCAGGAGATATTGGCAGTTTTTAGTTGTAGCGCCCCATATTGACGAAATGCGGCCCGCCTTCAACAGTGTCCCCAGAATGGGGTACGGAGATAGGATTTCAAATTTGGTGAAGGTAGGCTAAGGTATGGCCAAGTTATAACAGTCAGACCAATACTGGCTAAATTTACGTAGACTTTGGGCGTGGCTAGTGGCTGTATGATAGACCAATATCAGGGTTATTTGAATTATTATTCATCAGCTCAGAGACCTGATCGGTTTGATACCTCATTTGTCTGATTCCGTCAGACGGTGTAGGAATTACAAGCAAAAGTAGGTTTTGCAAATTATGCAAATTAGCAAAAAATCTAAGTAGGCGGAGCTTCATAGTCCAAATGGCAAGTTGGTAGGGCAAGGATGTCTCTATCAGTAGAAATATGAATTTCAATTATAGGACTAACAGGACAGGAGATATCAATCAAAACGCGTTAGAGGGCGCCACGGCGCCCCCATCTGGCCGACATGGTTGGGTCGGATGATCTGAGTAGCGGGGAGGAATTGACATCATCCTACCAAGTTTCATAATTCTAGCACTTACGGTTTAGGCTGTACATTCAGTTTTAGGGCAGAAAAATAATAATAATAATCCTAAGAAAAACAATAAGGTTCCATTGCACTTCGTGCTTTGGAACCTTAATAATAAATATAACTGCAAGCAGTGATAAGCGGTTCCAAAGCTAATGGAAAGAATAAGTGGGTAGAAATGCAGTACATGGAATAAAATGAAAAGTTCAATAATAATAGGACATAAAATAGAGACCGTAACTGCTGGGCAATGCATTTAAATAGTCAGAAAGTAGGAAATACTACTACGATAGCATGAGAAGCTAATGGACAGAATAAGTGGGTAGACATGGAGTACACAGCATAAAATGAAAAGTTCAATGGCATAAAATGAAAAGTTCAATAATAATAGGACATGAAATAGAGACTGTAATTGCTGGCCAATGCATTTAAATAGTCAGAAAGTAGGAAACAGTACTACAATAGCATGAGATCTGACATGTTGATGTTACAGTAGAAACGTTTAGTTAGGATAAGAAAAAGGGTGGATGAGAAACAGGAGGAAAATGTAATTGCACCTGCTTAGGAGAAATATCACCAATGTAGATCTGTCTGGTGAAGTGCCTGAGCTTGACTGAATATATGGTTTGGGATGATGGCATATGAACAGTGGCTGTAGCGCCCCTGTTTGACTGATCGGCACCAAAGTTCGTGGGTCTCTCTGGGAGGCCGTGCTACATTAGTGGGTAAAATTTGGTGAGAATCGGATGAAGAATGCCTGAGATTTAGCTGTTTGATTGAAATAGGAATTGAAATGGTTTGGACAGCAGGTGGAGCCTGCGCTCCATGGATAAATTCTATTCAATATTTTTAGGCCTTCTCAGCCAAGTTTGCTCTTAGACACATATGAACAGTCGCCATAGCGCCCCCGTTTGACTGATCGACATCAAAGTTGGAGGGTCTGTCTGTGGGCCAGTGCTACATTAGTGGGTGAAATTTTGTGAGGATTGGATGAAGCAAGCCTGAGATTTAGCTGTTTGACCTAAGGTGGATCTTAGGAGTATACAGATAGTGGCCATAGCACCCCCGTTTGACCGATCGGCATCAAAGTTTGAGGGTATGTCTGTAGACCAGTGCTACATAAGTGGATCAAATTTCGTGAGGATTGGATGAAGCATGCCTGAGATTTAGCTGTTTGATTGAAATCGGCTTATAAATGATGCAGGTTGGGTGTGGCTGGTGGCCATATTATACAGAAAGGTCAGGTATTTTTTAATAAACATCCCTGACGGCAGTGTCTTGATTGACTTGACACCAGAATCACTTACATGGGGTGTAGATTGTTAAAGTTATAGGAATATTTCATTTAATCCGTTTTTAAATATCACAAGGGAATGCAGATGACTGTTATTATGCAATACATATATCTTGATTTGGCATGACTCACGGAACTTGCAGTACAAAGGATTTTTACCAGTAATATGAGACTTGAACAGAAATGAGATAAATGTCACTTTCACTGGTTTTGCAGGTTTAGAGACACATATTGCATTGCTGTAGCGCCCCCGTTTGACCAATCGGCACCAAATTTGGAGGGCCCTTACCCACTACCGTCCTTGATGACATATTCAAGTTTGGTCGTGATTGGCTGAGGCAGGCCTGAGATACAGCTGTCTGATTGAAGTGGGCGTGGCACCTGTATGGTCTGGATGTGGCTGGTCGCCGTACCTTATAGAAAGTTTAGGATTTTTTGAATAATTGTATACCAGGACTGTCTCCTGATTTGAATGATATCAGATTTACATAGGTTGGTTGAAAATCCAAGGAGGTTAACGAAATGTCATGTTTTCAGACTCCTATAAAATACGCAAAAGCGGAAAGAGATAGGATGAAGTTCTACATGGCTTTGAATTTGGCATGGGCCAGTGCATTAGATAAGTAACAAATCTCAATTTTATCATTAACAGTTCAATAGAAATAAGCAGAAATGCAAATCCTGTCGCTGTAGCGCCCCCATGTGGACAATTGGTGTGGCCTTCGCAGGGATTGCTAGTGGTTAGGAGACAAATGTACAAGCCTATTTTTGTTCAGATCAGCTGTTGTTAAGCCTGTCAAAGGCCTGTCAGAATGCTGCTTGATTTTGATTGGCTGATGGTGGCTAGGGTTTTATGATTAATGACTGCCCTGATAGATACCTGACCTCAGGCTTCAGAGTAGTACATGTATGCCAAATTTCATTTGGATCGGTAAAGGCAGTCAGGAGATATTGGCAGTTTTTAGTTGTAGCGCCCCCTATTGACGAAATGCGGCCCGCCTTCAACAGTGTCCCCAGAATGGGGTACGGGGATAGGATTTAAAATTTGGTGAAGGTAGGCTAGGGTATGGCCAAGTTATAACAGTCAGACCAATACTAGCTAAATTTAGGTAGTCTTTGGGCGTGGCTAGTGGCTGTATCATACACAAATGTCAGGGTTATTTGAATGACTATGGATCAGCTCACAGACCTGATCAGTTTGATACCTCATTTGTCTGATTCCGTCAGACGGTGTAGGAATTACAAGCAAAAGTAGGTTTTGCAAATTATGCAAATTAGCAAAAAATCTAAGTAGGCGGAGCTTAATAGTCCAAATGGCAAGTTGGTAGGGCAAGGATGTCTCTATCAGTAGAAATATGAATTTCAATTATAGGACTAACAGGACAGGAGATATCAATCAAAACACGTTAGGGGGCGTCACGGCGCCCCCATCTGGCCGACATGGTTGGGTCGGATTATCTGAGTAGCGGGGAGGAATTGACATCATCCTACCAAGTTTCATAATTCTAGCACTTACAGTTTGGGCTGCCCATTCAGTTTTAGGGCAGAAAAATAATAATAATAATAATAATAATAAATATAACTGCAAGCAGTGATAAGCGGTTCCAAAGCTAATGGAAAGATTAAGTGGGTAGAAATGCAGTACATGGAATAAAATGAAAAGTTCAATAATAATAGGACATAAAATAGAGACCGTAACTGCTGGGCAATGCATTTAAATAGTCAGAAAGTAGGAAATACTACTACGATAGCATGAGAAGCTAATGGACAGAATAAGTGGGTAGACATGGAGTACACAGCATAAAATGAAAAGTTCAATGGCATAAAATGAAAAGTTCAATAATAATAGGACATGAAATAGAGACTGTAATTGCTGGCCAATGCATTTAAATAGTCAGAAAGTAGGAAACAGTACTACAATAGCATGAGATCTGACATGTTGATGTTACAGTAGAAACGTTTAGTTAGGATAAGAAAAAGGGTGGATGAGAAACAGGAGGAAAATGTAATTGCACCTGCTTAGGAGAAATATCACCAATGTAGATCTGTCTGGTGAAGTGCCTGAGCTTGACTGAATATATGGTTTGGGATGATGGCATATGAACAGTGGCTGTAGCGCCCCTGTTTGACTGATCGGCACCAAAGTTGGTGGGTCTCTCTGGGAGGCCGTGCTACATTAGTGGGTAAAATTTGGTGAGAATCGGATGAAGCATGCCTGAGATTTAGCTGTTTGATTGAAATAGGAATTGAAATGGTTTGGCCAGCAGGTGGAGCTTGTGCTCCATGGATAAATTCTATTCAATATGTTTAGGCCTTCTCAGCCAAGTTTGCTCTTAGACACATATGAACAGTCGCCATAGCGCCCCCGTTTGACCGATCGACATCAAAGTTGGAGGGTCTGTCTGTGGGCCAGTGCTACATTAGTGGGTGAAATTTTGTGAGGATTGGATGAAGCAAGCCTGAGATTTAGCTGTTTGACCTAAGGTGGATCTTAGGAGTATACAGATAGTGGCCATAGCACCCCCGTTTGACCGATCGGCATCAAAGTTTGAGGGTATGTCTGTAGACCAGTGCTACATAAGTGGATCAAATTTCGTGAGGATTGGATGAAGCATGCCTGAGATTTAGCTGTTTGATTGAAATCGGCTTATAAATGATGCAGGTTGGGTGTGGCTGGTGGCCATATTATACAGAAAGGTCAGGTATTTTTTAATAAACATCCCTGACGGCAGTGTCTTGATTGACTTGACACCAGAATCACTTACATGGGGTGTAGATTGTTAAAGTTATAGGAATATTTCATTTAATCCGTTTTTAAATATCACAAGGGAATGCAGATGACTGTTATTATGCAATACATATATCTTGAATTGGCATGACTCACAGAACTTGCAGTACAAAGGATTTTTACCAGTAATATGAGACTTGAACAGAAATGAGAAAAATGTCACTTTCACTGGTTTTGCAGGTTTAGAGACACATATTGCATTGCTGTAGCGCCCCCGTTTGACCAATCGGCACCAAATTTGGAGGGCCCTTACCCACTACCGTCCTTGATGACATATTCAAGTTTGGTCGTGATTGGCTGAGGCAGGCCTGAGATACAGCTGTCTGATTGAAGTGGGCGTGGCACCTGTATGGTCTGGATGTGGCTGGTCGCCGTACCTTATAGAAAGTTTAGGATTTTTTGAATAATTGTATACCAGGACTGTCTCCTGATTTGAATGATATCAGATTTACATAGGTTGGTTGAAAATCCAAGGAGGTTAACGAAATGTCATGTTTTCAGACTCCTATAAAATACGCAAAAGCGGAAAGAGATAGGATGAAGTTCTACATGGCTTTGAATTTGGCATGGGCCAGTGCATTAGATAAGTAACAAATCTCAATTTTATCATTAACAGTTCAATAGAAATAAGCAGAAATGCAAATCCTGTCGCTGTAGCGCCCCCATGTGGACAATTGGTGTGGCCTTCGCAGGGATTGCTAGTGGTTAGGAGACAAATGTACAAGCCTATTTTTGTTCAGATCAGCTGTTGTTAAGCCTGTCAAAGGCCTGTCAGAATGCTGCTTGATTTTGATTGGCTGATGGTGGCTAGGGTTTTATGATTAATGACTGCCCTGATAGATACCTGACCTCAGGCTTCAGAGTAGTACATGTATGCCAAATTTCATTTGGATCGGTAAAGGCAGTCAGGAGATATTGGCAGTTTTTAGTTGTAGCGCCCCCTATTGACGAAATGCGGCCCGCCTTCAACAGTGTCCCCAGAATGGGGTACGGGGATAGGATTTAAAATTTGGTGAAGGTAGGCTAGGGTATGGCCAAGTTATAACAGTCAGACCAATACTAGCTAAATTTAGGTAGTCTTTGGGCGTGGCTAGTGGCTGTATCATACACAAATGTCAGGGTTATTTGAATGATTATGGATCAGCTCACAGACCTGATCAGTTTGATACCTCATTTGTCTGATTCCGTCAGACGGTGTAGGAATTACAAGCAAAAGTAGGTTTTGCAAATTATGCAAATTAGCAAAAAATCTAAGTAGGCGGAGCTTAATAGTCCAAATGGCAAGTTGGTAGGGCAAGGATGTCTCTATCAGTAGAAATATGAATTTCAATTATAGGACTAACAGGACAGGAGATATCAATCAAAACACGTTAGGGGGCGCCACGGCGCCCCCATCTGGCCGACATGGTCGGGTCGGATTATCTGAGTAGCGGGGAGGAATTGACATCATCCTACCAAGTTTCATAATTCTAGCACTTACAGTTTGGGCTGCCCATTCAGTTTTAGGGCAGAAAAATAATAATAATAATAATAATAATAATAATAATAATAATCCTAAGAAAAACAATAAGTTTCCAATGCACTTCGTGCTTTGGAACCTTAATAATCCTAAGAAAAACAATAAGTTTCCAATGCACTTCGTGCTTTGGAACCTTAATAATCCTAAGAAAAACAATAAGTTTCCATAGCACTTCGTGCTTTGGAACCTTAATAATAATAATAATAATCCTAAGAAAAACAATAAGTTTCCATAGCACTTCGTGCTTTGGAACCTTAAATATAACTGCAAGCAGTGATAAATGGTTCCAAAGCTAATGGAAAGAATAGGTGGGTAGACATGGAGTACACAGCATAAAATGAAAAGTTCAATAATAATGGGACATGAAATAGAGACTGTAATTGCTGGCCAATGCATTTAAATAGTCAGAAAGTAGGAAATACTACTACAATAGCATGAGAAGCTAATGGACAGAATAGGCTGATCATTTAGACAGAAGAAAGGCTGAAAGTATTCAATGGCATTTTATAAATGGAGCAAGGGCTCCACCTGCTAGATAATTTATTACAAAATTGCAATTGCTGCAGTTTACACAGCCTAAAGTATAATTGAAGGCTGATAAATTTGTAAAAGTCAGATGGCAGGACAGTAAAAGGAAATTGAAAATATGGACTCAGATGAAGGAGTGGGTGATTAATCTTTGAATGTTTGATGGAAAATAAGGATATTTCAGCTGAATTAACTAAGGTGGGTCTTAGACATATATGAACAGTGGCTGTAGCGCCCCCGTTTGACTGATCGGCACCAAAGTTGGTTGGTCTCTCTGGGAGGCCGTGCTACATTAGTGGGTAAAATTTGGTGAGAATCGGATGAAGCATGCCTGAGATTTAGCTGTTTGATTGAAATAGGAATTGAAATGGTTTGGCCAGCAGGTGGAGCCTGCGCTCCATGGATAAATTCTATTAAATATTTTTAGGCCTTCTCAGCCAAGTTTGCTCTTAGACACATATGAACAGTCGCCATAGCGCCCCCGTTTGACCGATCGACATCAAAGTTGGAGGGTCTGTCTGTGGGCCAGTGCTACATTAGTGGGTGAAATTTTGTGAGGATTGGATGAAGCAAGCCTGAGATTTAGCTGTTTGACCTAAGGTGGATCTTAGGAGTATACAGATAGTGGCCATAGCACCCCCGTTTGACCGATCGGCATCAAAGTTTGAGGGTATGTCTGTAGACCAGTGCTACATAAGTGGATCAAATTTCGTGAGGATTGGATGAAGCATGCCTGAGATTTAGCTGTTTGATTGAAATGGGCTTATAAATGATGCAGGTTGGGTGTGGCTGGTGGCCATATTATACAGAAAGGTCAGGTATTTTTTAATAATCATCCCTGACGGCAGTGTCTTGATTGACTTGACACCAGAATCACTTACATGGGGTGTAGATTGTTAAAGTTATAGGAATATTTCATTTAATCCGTTTTTAAATATCACAAGGGAATGCAGATGACTGTTATTGTGCAATACATATATCTTGATTTGGCATGACTCACAGAACTTGCAGTACAAAGGATTTTTACCAGTAATATGAGACTTGAACAGAAATGAGATAAATGTCACTTTCACTGGTTTTGCAGGTTTAGAGACACATATTGCATTGCTGTAGCGCCCCCGTTTGACCAATCGGCACCAAATTTGGAGGGCCCTTACCCACTACCGTCCTTGATGACATATTCAAGTTTGGTAGTGATTGGCTGAGGCAGGCCTGAGATACAGCTGTCTGATTGAAGTGGGCGTGGCACCTGTATGGTCTGGATGTGGCTGGTCGCCGTACCTTATAGAAAGTTTAGGATTTTTTGAATAATTGTATACCAGGACTGTCTCCTGATTTGAATGATATCAGATTTACATAGGTTGGTTGAAAATCCAAGGAGGTTAACGAAATGTCATGTTTTCAGACTCCTATAAAATACGCAAAAGCGGAAAGAGATAGGATGAAGTTCTACATGGCTTTGAATTTGGCATGGGCCAGTGCATTAGATAAGTAACAAATCTCAATTTTATCATTAACAGTTCAATAGAAATAAGCAGAAATGCAAATCCTGTCGCTGTAGCGCCCCCATGTGGACAATTGGTGTGGCCTTCGCAGGGATTGCTAGTGGTTAGGAGACAAATGTACAAGCCTATTTTTGTTCAGATCAGCTGTTGTTAAGCCTGTCAAAGGCCTGTCAGAATGCTGCTTGATTTTGATTGGCTGATGGTGGCTAGGGTTTTATGATTAATGACTGCCCTGATAGATACCTGACCTCAGGCTTCAGAGTAGTACATGTATGCCAAATTTCATTTGGATCGGTAAAGGCAGTCAGGAGATATTGGCAGTTTTTAGTTGTAGCGCCCCCTATTGACGAAATGCGGCCCGCCTTCAACAGTGTCCCCAGAATGGGGTACGGGGATAGGATTTAAAATTTGGTGAAGGTAGGCTAGGGTATGGCCAAGTTATAACAGTCAGACCAATACTAGCTAAATTTAGGTAGTCTTTGGGCGTGGCTAGTGGCTGTATCATACACAAATGTCAGGGTTATTTGAATGACTATGGATCAGCTCACAGACCTGATCAGTTTGATACCTCATTTGTCTGATTCCGTCAGACGGTGTAGGAATTACAAGCAAAAGTAGGTTTTGCAAATTATGCAAATTAGCAAAAAATCTAAGTAGGCGGAGCTTAATAGTCCAAATGGCAAGTTGGTAGGGCAAGGATGTCTCTATCAGTAGAAATATGAATTTCAATTATAGGACTAACAGGACAGGAGATATCAATCAAAACACGTTAGGGGGCGTCACGGCGCCCCCATCTGGCCGACATGGTTGGGTCGGATTATCTGAGTAGCGGGGAGGAATTGACATCATCCTACCAAGTTTCATAATTCTAGCACTTACAGTTTGGGCTGCCCATTCAGTTTTAGGGCAGAAAAATAATAATAATAATAATAATAATAAATATAACTGCAAGCAGTGATAAGCGGTTCCAAAGCTAATGGAAAGAATAAGTGGGTAGAAATGCAGTACATGGAATAAAATGAAAAGTTCAATAATAATAGGACATAAAATAGAGACCGTAACTGCTGGGCAATGCATTTAAATAGTCAGAAAGTAGGAAATACTACTACGATAGCATGAGAAGCTAATGGACAGAATAAGTGGGTAGACATGGAGTACACAGCATAAAATGAAAAGTTCAATGGCATAAAATGAAAAGTTCAATAATAATAGGACATGAAATAGAGACTGTAATTGCTGGCCAATGCATTTAAATAGTCAGAAAGTAGGAAACAGTACTACAATAGCATGAGATCTGACATGTTGATGTTACAGTAGAAACGTTTAGTTAGGATAAGAAAAAGGGTGGATGAGAAACAGGAGGAAAATGTAATTGCACCTGCTTAGGAGAAATATCACCAATGTAGATCTGTCTGGTGAAGTGCCTGAGCTTGACTGAATATATGGTTTGGGATGATGGCATATGAACAGTGGCTGTAGCGCCCCTGTTTGACTGATCGGCACCAAAGTTGGTGGGTCTCTCTGGGAGGCCGTGCTACATTAGTGGGTAAAATTTGGTGAGAATCGGATGAAGCATGCCTGAGATTTAGCTGTTTGATTGAAATAGGAATTGAAATGGTTTGGCCAGCAGGTGGAGCTTGTGCTCCATGGATAAATTCTATTCAATATGTTTAGGCCTTCTCAGCCAAGTTTGCTCTTAGACACATATGAACAGTCGCCATAGCGCCCCCGTTTGACCGATCGACATCAAAGTTGGAGGGTCTGTCTGTGGGCCAGTGCTACATTAGTGGGTGAAATTTTGTGAGGATTGGATGAAGCAAGCCTGAGATTTAGCTGTTTGACCTAAGGTGGATCTTAGGAGTATACAGATAGTGGCCATAGCACCCCCGTTTGACCGATCGGCATCAAAGTTTGAGGGTATGTCTGTAGACCAGTGCTACATAAGTGGATCAAATTTCGTGAGGATTGGATGAAGCATGCCTGAGATTTAGCTGTTTGATTGAAATCGGCTTATAAATGATGCAGGTTGGGTGTGGCTGGTGGCCATATTATACAGAAAGGTCAGGTATTTTTTAATAAACATCCCTGACGGCAGTGTCTTGATTGACTTGACACCAGAATCACTTACATGGGGTGTAGATTGTTAAAGTTATAGGAATATTTCATTTAATCCGTTTTTAAATATCACAAGGGAATGCAGATGACTGTTATTATGCAATACATATATCTTGAATTGGCATGACTCACAGAACTTGCAGTACAAAGGATTTTTACCAGTAATATGAGACTTGAACAGAAATGAGAAAAATGTCACTTTCACTGGTTTTGCAGGTTTAGAGACACATATTGCATTGCTGTAGCGCCCCCGTTTGACCAATCGGCACCAAATTTGGAGGGCCCTTACCCACTACCGTCCTTGATGACATATTCAAGTTTGGTCGTGATTGGCTGAGGCAGGCCTGAGATACAGCTGTCTGATTGAAGTGGGCGTGGCACCTGTATGGTCTGGATGTGGCTGGTCGCCGTACCTTATAGAAAGTTTAGGATTTTTTGAATAATTGTATACCAGGACTGTCTCCTGATTTGAATGATATCAGATTTACATAGGTTGGTTGAAAATCCAAGGAGGTTAACGAAATGTCATGTTTTCAGACTCCTATAAAATACGCAAAAGCGGAAAGAGATAGGATGAAGTTCTACATGGCTTTGAATTTGGCATGGGCCAGTGCATTAGATAAGTAACAAATCTCAATTTTATCATTAACAGTTCAATAGAAATAAGCAGAAATGCAAATCCTGTCGCTGTAGCGCCCCCATGTGGACAATTGGTGTGGCCTTCGCAGGGATTGCTAGTGGTTAGGAGACAAATGTACAAGCCTATTTTTGTTCAGATCAGCTGTTGTTAAGCCTGTCAAAGGCCTGTCAGAATGCTGCTTGATTTTGATTGGCTGATGGTGGCTAGGGTTTTATGATTAATGACTGCCCTGATAGATACCTGACCTCAGGCTTCAGAGTAGTACATGTATGCCAAATTTCATTTGGATCGGTAAAGGCAGTCAGGAGATATTGGCAGTTTTTAGTTGTAGCGCCCCCTATTGACGAAATGCGGCCCGCCTTCAACAGTGTCCCCAGAATGGGGTACGGGGATAGGATTTAAAATTTGGTGAAGGTAGGCTAGGGTATGGCCAAGTTATAACAGTCAGACCAATACTAGCTAAATTTAGGTAGTCTTTGGGCGTGGCTAGTGGCTGTATCATACACAAATGTCAGGGTTATTTGAATGATTATGGATCAGCTCACAGACCTGATCAGTTTGATACCTCATTTGTCTGATTCCGTCAGACGGTGTAGGAATTACAAGCAAAAGTAGGTTTTGCAAATTATGCAAATTAGCAAAAAATCTAAGTAGGCGGAGCTTAATAGTCCAAATGGCAAGTTGGTAGGGCAAGGATGTCTCTATCAGTAGAAATATGAATTTCAATTATAGGACTAACAGGACAGGAGATATCAATCAAAACACGTTAGGGGGCGCCACGGCGCCCCCATCTGGCCGACATGGTCGGGTCGGATTATCTGAGTAGCGGGGAGGAATTGACATCATCCTACCAAGTTTCATAATTCTAGCACTTACAGTTTGGGCTGCCCATTCAGTTTTAGGGCAGAAAAATAATAATAATAATAATAATAATAATAATAATAATAATCCTAAGAAAAACAATAAGTTTCCAATGCACTTCGTGCTTTGGAACCTTAATAATCCTAAGAAAAACAATAAGTTTCCAATGCACTTCGTGCTTTGGAACCTTAATAATCCTAAGAAAAACAATAAGTTTCCATAGCACTTCGTGCTTTGGAACCTTAATAATAATAATAATAATCCTAAGAAAAACAATAAGTTTCCATAGCACTTCGTGCTTTGGAACCTTAAATATAACTGCAAGCAGTGATAAATGGTTCCAAAGCTAATGGAAAGAATAGGTGGGTAGACATGGAGTACACAGCATAAAATGAAAAGTTCAATAATAATGGGACATGAAATAGAGACTGTAATTGCTGGCCAATGCATTTAAATAGTCAGAAAGTAGGAAATACTACTACAATAGCATGAGAAGCTAATGGACAGAATAGGCTGATCATTTAGACAGAAGAAAGGCTGAAAGTATTCAATGGCATTTTATAAATGGAGCAAGGGCTCCACCTGCTAGATAATTTATTACAAAATTGCAATTGCTGCAGTTTACACAGCCTAAAGTATAATTGAAGGCTGATAAATTTGTAAAAGTCAGATGGCAGGACAGTAAAAGGAAATTGAAAATATGGACTCAGATGAAGGAGTGGGTGATTAATCTTTGAATGTTTGATGGAAAATAAGGATATTTCAGCTGAATTAACTAAGGTGGGTCTTAGACATATATGAACAGTGGCTGTAGCGCCCCCGTTTGACTGATCGGCACCAAAGTTGGTTGGTCTCTCTGGGAGGCCGTGCTACATTAGTGGGTAAAATTTGGTGAGAATCGGATGAAGCATGCCTGAGATTTAGCTGTTTGATTGAAATAGGAATTGAAATGGTTTGGCCAGCAGGTGGAGCCTGCGCTCCATGGATAAATTCTATTAAATATTTTTAGGCCTTCTCAGCCAAGTTTGCTCTTAGACACATATGAACAGTCGCCATAGCGCCCCCGTTTGACCGATCGACATCAAAGTTGGAGGGTCTGTCTGTGGGCCAGTGCTACATTAGTGGGTGAAATTTTGTGAGGATTGGATGAAGCAAGCCTGAGATTTAGCTGTTTGACCTAAGGTGGATCTTAGGAGTATACAGATAGTGGCCATAGCACCCCCGTTTGACCGATCGGCATCAAAGTTTGAGGGTATGTCTGTAGACCAGTGCTACATAAGTGGATCAAATTTCGTGAGGATTGGATGAAGCATGCCTGAGATTTAGCTGTTTGATTGAAATGGGCTTATAAATGATGCAGGTTGGGTGTGGCTGGTGGCCATATTATACAGAAAGGTCAGGTATTTTTTAATAATCATCCCTGACGGCAGTGTCTTGATTGACTTGACACCAGAATCACTTACATGGGGTGTAGATTGTTAAAGTTATAGGAATATTTCATTTAATCCGTTTTTAAATATCACAAGGGAATGCAGATGACTGTTATTGTGCAATACATATATCTTGATTTGGCATGACTCACAGAACTTGCAGTACAAAGGATTTTTACCAGTAATATGAGACTTGAACAGAAATGAGATAAATGTCACTTTCACTGGTTTTGCAGGTTTAGAGACACATATTGCATTGCTGTAGCGCCCCCGTTTGACCAATCGGCACCAAATTTGGAGGGCCCTTACCCACTACCGTCCTTGATGACATATTCAAGTTTGGTAGTGATTGGCTGAGGCAGGCCTGAGATACAGCTGTCTGATTGAAGTGGGCGTGGCACCTGTATGGTCTGGATGTGGCTGGTCGCCGTACCTTATAGAAAGTTTAGGATTTTTTGAATAATTGTATACCAGGACTGTCTCCTGATTTGAATAATACTAGATATACATAGGTTGGTTGAAAATCCAAGGAGGTTAACGAAATGTCATGTTTTTAGACTCCTATAAAATACGCAAAAGTGGAAAGAGATAGGATGAAGTTCTACATGGATTTGAATTTGGCATGGGCCAGTGCATTAGATAAGTAACAAATCTCAATTTTATCATTAACAGTTCAATAGAAATAAGCAGAAATGCAAATCCTGTCGCTGTAGCGCCCCCATGTGGACAATTGGGGTGGCCTTCGCAGGGGTTGCTAGGGGTTAGGAGACAAATGTACAAGCCTATTTTTGTTCAAATCAGCTGTTGTTAAGCCTGTCAAAGGCCTGTCAGAATGCTGCTTGATTTTGATTGGCTGATGGTGGCTAGGGTTTTATGACTAATGACTGCCCTGATAGATTCCTGACCTCAGGCTTCAGAGTAGTACATGTATGCCAAATTTCATTTGGATCGGTCAAGGAAGTCAGGAGATATTGGCAGTTTTTAGTTGTAGCGCCCCCTATTGACGAAATGCGGCCCGCCTTCAATAGTGTCCCCAGAATTTGGTACAGAGATAGGATTTCAAATTTGGAGAAGGTAGGCTAAGGTATGGCCAAGTTATAACAGTCAGACCAATACTGGCTAAATTTACGTAGACTTTGGGCGTGGCTAGTGGCCGTATGATAGACCAATATCAGGGTTATTTAAATTATTATTCATCAGCTCAGAGACCTGATCAGTTTTATACCTCATTTGTCTGATTCCGTCAGACGGTGTAGGAATTACAAGCAAAAGTAGGTTTTGCAAATTATGCAAATTAGCAAAAAATCTAAGTAGGCGGAGCTTAATAGTCCAAATGGCAAGTTGGTAGGGCAAGGATGTCTCTATCAGTACAAATTTGAATTTCAATTATAGGACTAACAGGACAGGAGATATCAATCAAAACGCGTTAGGGGGCGCCACGGCGCCCCCATCTGGCCGACATGGTTGGGTCGGATGATCTGAGTAGCGGGGAGGAATTGACATCATCATACCAAGTTTCATAATTCTAGCACTTACGGTTTAGGCTGTACATTCAGTTTTAGGGCAGAAAAATAATAATAATAATAATAATAATAATCCTAAGAAAAACAATAAGGTTCCATTGCACTTCGTGCTTTGGAACCTTAAATATAACTGCAAGCAGTGATAAGCGGTTCCAAAGCTAATGGAAAGAATAAGTGGGTAGAAATGGAGTACATGGAATAAAATGAAAAGTTCAATAATAATAGGACATAAAATAGAGACCGTAACTGCTGGGCAATGCATTTAAATAGTCAGAAAGTAGGAAATACTACTACGATAGCATGAGAAGCTAATGGACAGAATAAGTGGGTAGACATGGAGTACACAGCATAAAATGAAAAGTTCAATAATAATAGGACATGAAATAGAGACTGTAATTGCTGGCCAATGCATTTAAATAGTCAGAAAGTAGGAAGCAGTACTACAATAGCATGAGATCTGACATGTTGATGTTACAGTAGAAATGTTTAGTTAGGATAAGAAAAAGGGTGGATGAGAAACAGGAGGAAAATGTAATTGCATCTACTTAGGAGAAATATCACCAATGTAGATCTGTCTGGTGAAGTGCCTGAGCTTGACTGAATATATGGTTTGGGATGATGGCATATGAACAGTGGCTGTAGCGCCCCCGTTTGACCGATCGACATCAAAGTTGGAGGGTCTGTCTGTGGGCCAGTGCTACATTAGTGGGTGAAATTTTGTGAAGATTGGATGAAGCAAGCCTGAGATTTAGCTGTTTGACCTAAGGTGGATCTTAGGGGTATACAGATAGTGGCCATAGCACCCCCGTTTGATCGATCGGCATCAAAGTTTGAGGGTATGTCTGTAGACCAGTGCTACATAAGTGGATCAAATTTCGTGAGGATTGGATGAAGCATGCCTGAGATTTAGCTGTTTGATTGAAATCGGCTTATAAATGATGCAGGTTGGGTGTGGCTGGTGGCCATATTATACATAAAGGTCAGGTATTTTTTAATAATCATCCCTGACGGCAGTGTCTTGATTGACTTGACACCAGAATCACTTACATGCGGTGTAGATTGTTAAAGTTATAGGAATATTTCATTTAATCCGTTTTTAAATATCACAAGGGAATGCAGATGACTGTTATTATGCAATACATATATCTTGATTTGGCATGACTCACAGAACTTGCAGTACAAAGGATTTTTACCAGTAATATGAGACTTGAACAGAAATGAGATAAATGTCACTTTCACTGGTTTTGCAGGTTTAGAGACACATATTGCATTGCTGTAGCGCCCCCGTTTGACCAATCGGCACCAAATTTGGAGGGCCCTTACCCACTGCCGTCCTTGATGGCATATTCAAGTTTGGTAGTGATTGGCTGAGGCAGGCCTGAGATACAGCTGTCTGATTGAAGTGGGCGTGGCACCTGTATGGTCTGGATGTGGCTGGTCGCCGTACCTTATAGAAAGTTTAGGATTTTTTGAATAATTGTATACCAGGACTGTCTCCTGATTTGAATAATACTAGATATACATAGGTTGGTTGAAAATCCAAGGAGGTTAACGAAATGTCATGTTTTTAGACTCCTATAAAATACGCAAAAGCGGAAAGAGATAGGATGAAGTTCTACATGGATTTGAATTTGGCATGGGTCAGTGCATTAGATAAGTAACAAATCTCAATTTTATCATTAACAGTTCAATAGAAATAAGCAGAAATGCAAATCCTGTCGCTGTAGCGCCCCCATGTGGACAATTGGGGTGGCCTTCGCAGGGGTTGCTAGGGGTTATGAGCCAAATGTACAAGCCTATTTTTGTTCAGATCAGCTGTTGTTAAGCCTGTCAAAGGCCTGTCAGAATGCTGCTTGATTTTGATTGGCTGATGGTGGCTAGGGTTTTATGACTAATGACTGCCCTGATAGATTCCTGACCTCAGGCTTCAGAGTAGTACATGTATGCCAAATTTCATTTGGATCGGTAAAGGAAGTCAGGAGATATTGGCAGTTTTTAGTTGTAGCGCCCCCTATTGACGAAATGCGGCCCGCCTTCAATAGTGTCCCCAGAATTTGGTACAGAGATAGGATTTCAAATTTGGTGAAGGTAGGCTAAGGTATGGCCAAGTTATAACAGTCAGACCAATACTGGCTAAATTTACGTAGACTTTGGGCGTGGCTAGTGGCCGTATGATAGACCAATATCAGGGTTATTTGAATTATTATTCATCAGCTCAGAGACCTGATCAGTTTGATACCTCATTTGTCTGATTCCGTCAGACGGTGTAGGAATTACAAGCAAAAGTAGGTTTTGCAAATTATGCAAATTAGCAAAAAATCTAAGTAGGCGGAGCTTAATAGTCCAAATGGCAAGTTGGTAGGGCAAGGATGTCTCTATCAGTAGAAATATGAATTTCAATTATAGGACTAACAGGACAGGAGATATCAATCAAAACGCGTTAGGGGGCGCCACGGCGCCCCCATCTGGCCGACATGGTTGGGTCGGATTATCTGAGTAGCGGGGAGGAATTGACATCATCCTACCAAGTTTCATAATTCTAGCACTTACGGTTTAGGCTGTACATTCAGTTTTAGGGCAGAAAAATAATAATAAATATAACTGCAAGCAGTGATAAATGGTTCCAAAGCTAATGGAAAGAATAGGTGGGTAGACATGGAGTACACAGCATAAAATGAAAAGTTCAATAATAATGGGACATGAAATAGAGACTGTAATTGCTGGCCAATGCATTTAAATAGTCAGAAAGTAGGAAATACTACTACAATAGCATGAGAAGCTAATGGACAGAATAGGCTGATCATTTAGACAGAAGAAAGGCTGAAAGTATTCAATGGCATTTTATAAATGGAGCAAGGGCTCCACCTGCTAGATAATTTATTACAAAATTGCAATTGCTGCAGTTTACACAGCCTAAAGTATAATTGAAGGCTGATAAATTTGTAAAAGTCAGATGGCAGGACAGTAAAAGGAAATTGAAAATATGGACTCAGATGAAGGAGTGGGTGATTAATCTTTGAATGTTTGATGGAAAATAAGGATATTTCAGCTGAATTAACTAAGGTGGGTCTTAGACATATATGAACAGTGGCTGTAGCGCCCCCGTTTGACTGATCGGCACCAAAGTTGGTTGGTCTCTCTGGGAGGCCGTGCTACATTAGTGGGTAAAATTTGGTGAGAATCGGATGAAGCATGCCTGAGATTTAGCTGTTTGATTGAAATAGGAATTGAAATGGTTTGGCCAGCAGGTGGAGCCTGCGATCCATGGATAAATTCTATTCAATATTTTTAGGCCTTCTCAGCCAAGTTTGCTCTTAGACACATATGAACAGTCGCCATAGCGCCCCCGTTTGACCGATCGACATCAAAGTTGGAGGGTCTGTCTGTGGGCCAGTGCTACATTAGTGGGTGAAATTTTGTGAGGATTGGATGAAGCAAGCCTGAGATTTAGCTGTTTGACCTAAGGTGGATCTTAGGAGTATACAGATAGTGGCCATAGCACCCCCGTTTGACCGATCGGCATCAAAGTTTGAGGGTATGTCTGTAGACCAGGGCTACATAAGTGGATCAAATTTCGTGAGGATTGGATGAAGCATGCCTGAGATTTAGCTGTTTGATTGAAATCGGCTTATAAATGATGCAGGTTGGGTGTGGCTGGTGGCCATATTATACAGAAAGGTCAGGTATTTTTTAATAATCATCCCTGACGGCAGTGTCTTGATTGACTTGACACCAGAATCACTTACATGGGGTGTAGATTGTTAAAGTTATAGGAATATTTCATTTAATCCGTTTTTAAATATCACAAGGGAATGCAGATGACTGTTATTGTGCAATACATATATCTTGATTTGGCATGACTCACAGAACTTGCAGTACAAAGGATTTTTACCAGTAATATGAGACTTGAACAGAAATGAGATAAATGTCACTTTCACTGGTTTTGCAGGTTTAGAGACACATATTGCATTGCTGTAGCGCCCCCGTTTGACCAATCGGCACCAAATTTGGAGGGCCCTTACCCACTACCGTCCTTGATGACATATTCAAGTTTGGTAGTGATTGGCTGAGGCAGGCCTGAGATACAGCTGTCTGATTGAAGTGGGCGTGGCACCTGTATGGTCTGGATGTGGCTGGTCGCCGTACCTTATAGAAAGTTTAGGATTTTTTGAATAATTGTATACCAGGACTGTCTCCTGATTTGAATAATACTAGATATACATAGGTTGGTTGAAAATCCAAGGAGGTTAACGAAATGTCATGTTTTTAGACTCCTATAAAATACGCAAAAGTGGAAAGAGATAGGATGAAGTTCTACATGGATTTGAATTTGGCATGGGCCAGTGCGTTAGATAAGTAACAAATCTCAATTTTATCATTAACAGTTCAATAGAAATAAGCAGAAATGCAAATCCTGTCGCTGTAGCGCCCCCATGTGGACAATTGGTATGGCCTTCGCAGGGATTGCTAGTGGTTAGGAGACAAATGTACAAGCCTATTTTTGTTCAGATCAGCTGTTGTTAAGCCTGTCAAAGGCCTGTCAGAATGCTGCTTGATTTTGATTGGCTGATGGTGGCTAGGGTTTTATGATTAATGACTGCCCTGATAGATACCTGACCTCAGGCTTCAGAGTAGTACATGTATGCCAAATTTCATTTGGATCGGTAAAGGCAGTCAGGAGATATTGGCAGTTTTTAGTTGTAGCGCCCCCTATTGACGAAATGCGGCCCGCCTTCAACAGTGTCCCCAGAATGGGGTACGGGGATAGGATTTAAAATTTGGTGAAGGTAGGCAAGGGTATGGCCAAGTTATAACAGTCAGACCAATACTAGCTAAATTTAGGTAGACTTTGGGCGTGGCTAGTGGCTGTATCATACACAAATGTCAGGGTTATTTGAATGATTATGGATCAGCTCACAGACCTGATCGGTTTGATACCTCATTTGTCTGATTCCGTCAGACGGTGTAGGAATTACAAGCAAAAGTAGGTTTTGCAAATTATGCAAATTAGCAAAAAATCTAAGTAGGCGGAGCTTCATAGTCCAAATGGCAAGTTGGTAGGGCAAGGATGTCTCTATCAGTAGAAATATGAATTTCAATTATAGGACTAACAGGACAGGAGATATCAATCAAAACGCGTTAGAGGGCGCCACGGCGCCCCCATCTGGCCGACATGGTTGGGTCGGATTATCTGAGTAGCGGGGAGGAATTGACATCATCCTACCAAGTTTCATAATTCTAGCACTTACGGTTTAGGCTGTACATTCAGTTTTAGGGCAGAAAAATAATAATAATAATAATAATAATAATAATAATAATAATCCTAAGAAAAACAATAAGTTTCCATAGCACTTCGTGCTTTGGAACCTTAATAATAATAAATATAACTGCAAGCAGTGATAAGCGGTTCCAAAGCTAATGGAAAGAATAAGTGGGTAGAAATGGAGTACATGGCATAAAATAAAAAGTTCAATAATAATGGGACATGAAATAGAGACCGTAATTGCTGGCCAATACATTTAAATAGTCAGAAAGTAGGAAATACTACTACGATAGCATGAGAAGCTAATGGAAAGAATAAGTGCGTAGACATGGAGTACACAGCATAAAATGAAAAGTTCAATAATAATGGGACATGAAATTGAGACTGTAATTGCTGGCCAATGCATTTAAATAGTCAGAAAGTAGGAAATACTACTACAATAGCATGAGAAGCTAATGGACAGGATAGGCTGCTCATTTAGACAGAAGAAAGGCTGAAAGTATTCAATGGCATTTTATAAATGTAGCAAGGGCTCCACCTGCTGGCTAATTTATTACAAAATTGCAATTGCTGCAGTTTACACAGCCTAAAGTATAATTGAAGGCTTATAAATTTGTAAAAGTCAGATGGCAGGAAAGTAAAAGGAAACTGAAAATATGGACTCAGATGAAGGAGAGGGTGATTAATCTTTGAATGTTTGATGGAAAATAAGGATATTTCAGCTGAATTAACTAAGGTGGGTCTTAGACAAATTTGGACATTGGCAGAAGTAACCCCGTTTGAACGATCACAAGTAAAAGTGGAGGGTCTGTCTGGGGGCAGTGCTACATTAGCTGATCAAATTTTGTGAGGACTGGATGAAGCAAGCCTGAGACTTAGCTGTTTGACTGAAATGGGAATGGAAGGGGTGCAGGTTGGGTGTGGCTGGTGTCCATATTATACAGACAGGTCGAGTATTGTTTATGAATCATCCATGACGGCAGTGTCCTGATTGACTTGATACCAGAATCACCTAGTTGCGGTGCAGATTGTTGGAGTTATAGGAATATGTCATTTATTTATTTTTAAAATACGAAAAGGGAAAGCATATGACTGTCATTAGACAATACATATATCTTGATTTGGCATGACTTATAGAAGTTGCAGTACAAAGGATTTTGTATTCCACATTTAGGTGCCACCTCCACTCCCCCCCCCCCCCCCCCCCCACTACGAACACAGGCTGCTCGCTGCCTCATGAAGACGTATTGTTTTGCAAATGAAAGCCAGTTGTAATGTTTTTAATGTCGGGTCTCTACAGAGACGTTTTTCTTAAGGTGTGGTCTGAGAAATGGTAAAATACAGGTGCTAATGTATCAGAATTTGAAATAGAACTGAATCACTATTTGTCTTGATTGTGAAATTGCGATTTCAGTTTCATACAATTGGCCAAATATATTCTGGTGTAAAAAGAAATACTTTCGCGTGCGCGTGTATGTACTTGTATGACATTTAAGCGGTTATATTTTTAACATAAACATAAGCAAAACTATTTCTAACTACTAACATTTGTCACACAGCGTTATTTATTTGTAAGAGTCAGAGGTAAAAGGTGCGTCATTTTTTGAACATTAAAAATGACTATAAATCTTACCTGTGTTAAGCTGAATACGTTTACAAGTCGCTTATACAAATGTCCACTTCAGTTCATCTGTAAGGTTTTGGGGTTTAGTATGAAAACGACATGCTTCCTCAGTACTATATAATTTCCATGCATTGTATAGTATTTCATTTTCATGTCATCGTATTGGAAGAAGTGTTCTGTGAAATTAACTTTTTGCAGTTCTTGTTTTAGTTAGCAGGTTAATTTAAAGCGCAGTAATGTAAAATAAACAACACGAACACTTTTGGGCTGCTGTACCACGTCTTCCGTTTGTTGCAGTGCCACCCCGAAGTAATGCCTTCCAGTAGGCATTGGTTTCTAGCATTTCGTAACATAGGTGTACTGTTTCAGAAGAGAAATACCGAATGATATACATTCTGCATAGAATAGATGCATAGAGCTAATTGAAGCGCTACAGGTAGAGGTTTACGGCTTCATTTTTGCAAAAGAGACGGTCACTGATAGGGATCTTGGTAGAAGACGATAATGTGATTAACAGTGATTAAAAACAAATACACAATTACCGTGGAATGGCAAGAGATCGGATGCATAATCGCTATGAATCCCATTTCTTGAAGGAGCGACATGTATGTGTATAAATCTTTTCAAGTTTAGAGCTAATAAGGCACTCCGTCCTGTAACATATGCTATACACTTCGCCCGTGTTTTATAAATTGTAGTTTATCAGGATTTTGCTGTTGAATATGTACTGTGGGAGGAAGTAACCATGGACATGGTTACGTTTTACAAATCACTTAGTGAAAATGGATATTGTAAAAAGAACCTGGTTATTAAATGGTTTGGCTTACGCTAATATGGAACACAGACGTCACAGGTGAAATATGTTTATTTATAACAAACAATGAAAAAGTCAGAAAATTATATAAATAGCACTCTATACAAAATATTAAATACTTTTGAAAGCAAAAAAAAAAAAAATAGCAAAATACAGTTACTCAGCTGTATTTACAGAATCTACATCGTCATCGCCTTTGTGCTGCACATTTTCCTTGATGCAGGTAATCAGCCCATCCTCGTTGACTGAGACAGAAAATTCACCCACGTTAATAAAATGTTCCTCTATGTCCTCCACATCGTTTAAAAGATGGGACATGCCTTGCTCAGTCAAATAATATCTAATAGCTGAGTTACTAATGGTGACAGTGTTGTCTTTGCCATCTTCTGTAATGGACAAAGTACCGGTATATGTTGTGTTAAAAGCCGAACACTTTTGCATGAGTTTGCAGCCGATACATCTATGGAAGGATGATTTGGGTTTGAACTCAAGTTGTGGAGTCTGGCATTTTGCACACCGACGTTTACATACGATTTGAATTCCAGTCACAGTTCCTGCCAATTCGGAAATTGTCTCAGCCTGACTGGCTTCACTACACTGAGGGACTTGTAGGTCGCAAATTTGTATAATTGTGGTGGATGGAGTGCCAGATAGGTGTATTTGTCCATCCCGTTCCCTCGTTGATAGGTTTGTGAATTTGTAGGACTTTAGAGGTTCCACTTGCACAATTTGTGTGTCCCATAAAGCCACCTTCACGTGTCCTGTGGAATCTCCAATCTGGAATTCCTTGAGCTCCAAGTCAGTGCCGTTCACACTGACCATTTTCGTGAAGCTTCCAGGAGAAAGAACTTTAGCTTCTAGGACACCGACCTGTGACAGACACATATACGTACATAAAGTATGACTGCTACGAAAATACTAACAATAGATTTCTTTAGAAGATATGGCTATCATATGACAATTACGTTGAAAGTTACCGTATGGTCATTTACATGCATTTTACGTCTCGTTAAATAGAGGCTTTAATAAATTGCCGTAAATGTACTTACACACCACAGAAATAGGGTAAACGTCGTCAATTTAAATGTGCAAGAACGTTAGAAACGTATTTGTCATGACGGATTAACGGGGTTTTAAAAATAAAATAACGGAGAACTGTATTTCATTGTACCACTCATAAGATTATTATATCTACTCACAGTTTGTTTAGGTCCTAGCATTTTCACTTTGGAGATATTCAGTTTTGAGCTGCTGGGAGGGACCTTAGGTAGAAAAGAGAGGTTGACCACCTCTACGCTGGTGGCTCTGTTGCATAAGATATCGAAGCCATCAGGGTTTGAGAAGCCTAGGAAACATGAACGAGTAAACATTAGCTTCATTTAGGGTAAATGGTCACTTTATATGAATTAGAACGTCGTATTTTTTTTTTTTTTTTAATTTTAACAAAATTAAGACTTACTGATGCTTCTCTTGACGTTAATGAGCTTCACTGCAGTCTTATTCTTGCAGGCCTGAGCGAAGCAAGTCTGCTTTTCTGGAGCAAAGCAGACAACTTTGTGAAATTCGTCTCTGCTGGTTTGCAGTAGCGCATTAAAATATTTTGCATTGCGCTTGGAGACGAGATTTGGTGAGACGGAGTGCAAATAGCCTTCCAAAATTTCAGAATCTCCTTTGGCGATCTTCGCGGGGCTGGCCATGGCTCTAGAGTGATGCACTAACAACTGATGGTTTCTCTGTACTGAGAGGGCTCAGACTATCAGGTGTCAGGTGTCACAAATTCGACATGGAAAAGTCCCAAGAGCAATAAAAGGCGCTAAGCCTTGGGGGGTGGGTGGGCATTAAAATTTCCCTTACAATGTGCATAGGGTATGTCCCAGAATTAGGAAAATGGCATGATTTCACCACTTGTTGGCGCTGAAATAAGCAAAAGTGCGTTTCGGCTGATAATTTTGGAAGGGTTTCACATTCACAAAACATTCTTATGTCTTCTAACGACATGGTATATCTCATATATGCCTATGTTTCAAAGTAATATATTTCGTAATGCAGCTTATAAAAATTCGACAGTAGAAAATAACGTGTAAGTGGCCAAAATTAATTTTTAGTAAACAAGTGCAGAGTATGTTTGAAACGTTGTGTGTGTGTGTGGGATGCCGTACGGTTATATTTTAATATTTATAATTATGGTAGACCTATCTTTGTTAGGTCTATGTGGAATCCGACGTTATCTGGGTAAAGAAGACATGTATTTTGAAAGAGGTAGGTGATGGTTGGAATGCTTCTGTGTTATGAACATTTGATAAATATTTGTATATTTATCGAATCTGTTTTTAAACAAATTTAAAGAGTAACGGCGCGCAAAGGATTACTTTTTTACTCGTTGTTTAGTGTCCTACTGGTAATTTAGTTAGGTTTTTTAAAGAGTTAGGTTTTGTCAGCAATTTTTCCTAGTTCTAGTTTGATGCTGGACGTTTTAAGAGTGAAGTGTACAATTTAGGGTAAAGAAATAACTTCATACAGTGGTAAGCTGATTAAGCATTTATTTAGGATAGCTGTGAAGACGCGTTTCAGTGTGGGACATTTTCTGTCATTGTTTCGTGCAAGTACATTGCCAGAGACGGGGACCTGTTTCTGAGGTTTTCATTGGCTGACGTCTGTGACGCACCGAGGTATAGGCAAGGGTAATAGCAGAAGTACATGTTACTTCTGGGCTTGGAACAGGTAAGACGCTACATATGTGTAATGGTATGTTTTTATTCGTTTGTTGCCGCTTTGCTGTTTTCTAATTGTAGGTGGTTTATTTTTTGGTAAGGTTTTTTTAAAATATTTTTGTTTGGCTATGGGTAATACAGCTTGAGTAGCTAAAGCGTCTGTCTGTGCGGTGTTAAATGTGCCAGTAAGTGTAGTTTTTACGGTGGCCATTTTATGCTTAATATTTTTGTTAAGGATTTGCACATGTATACGGAAGGAAGATAGAATGGGATCATCGTGTGCTCATAGTTGAAATGGGACTGACACGGAAATATGCTTTTATGCAGTTAAATTGTATTTGTTTAGCGCACTGTCAAAATAATAAATTGTGTAAAGGTGATTTAAATTATTACCGATCATGTAGGGCTATGCTGTAACGTAACGTATTTTGTAATGCAGCCGATAATTTGGCAGCAGTAAATGACGTGTAAGTGGACAAAATTAATTTTAGTAAACAAGCGCAGAGTATGTTTTAAACGTTGTGTGTCTGTGGCATGGCGTTCTGTTATTTTAACATTTATAATTATGATAGACCTATCTTCGTTTAAAGTTAGGACTAAGTCGATTCCGACTTTATCGGGGTAAGTAAGAAATGTATTTTGAAAGGCGTAGGTGATGCTTGAAATGCCTCTGTGTTATGAAAATTAGACAAGTCTTTATTTTTATAAACATTTAAAGTATAACGGCGCGAACACGATTAATGTTATAGCAGTTGGTCAGTGTCGCAGTAGTAAATTGCTAGTGTTATCTTTTAAAGAGTCTGGTTTAAAGCAGCAGCTGCATTCATTTTTATAATCGGCGTTTCATAGCTCGTCGAGTAAGGAGAGTATCTCTCGCTATTGCTGCATGTGCAGCCGGTGTATATTTTTGCGGATTTTACGGACGTTTAGCATGCGACTGACTTAGTGTTAACGTTGTGATTTACTTGTTTGTTTATGCCTGTGTAGCTGTATCGATAATGCACATCTGAGAAGTGCTGTAAAATCCGCGACTGAACAGTGGACGTATATTTGTTTAGTAGACACCTTAGTGTAGTAAGATGTACAAGTGAAGTGTAGTGCAGTAGGCATACAGATCGGTCAAGTAAGGCAACGAATGGTCAGTTATGACTGCAGCAGTGTACGCTACATATGGATAAAATTAACTGGAAAGGGAATATGACGCGATGTCTTCGTGTTTACGGACTGTAACAGCTCCAAAATAAAAACCGATGTGCGACAAATGTTCGTATGGCTGCATTACGTCACAGCGATGTTTGTACAGTGCACTTTTGTCAGTCGTCTGTAAATGTGAATGTACTGCGTAGATTTTAAAGTAAAAACGTAATTTATATTTTGCTAGTTATGTAAACTGTTCAGAAAGAAACTTAATACTAACGGACTGCTTGGAATAATGCATTTAAAAATGTTTTTGTGTGCAAGTTTATCACTGTCTTGCATATGCTAATGAAATGTGTGCTCATGTCCGTTAACTGATGTGTCTTGTCTTTATAGGCTTTGAAGAGCTCTGACATCAGAGGGATTGAAGGTGAATATGTTGAAGCTGATGTTTCAGAATGCCTGTGGACAGCGTCCACCAAGTGTACATGGTGTTTTCAATAAAGACTGACTATTGGGAAATGTTGATGCTATGAACGTCGTCTGTCATTTTTCTCTACAGATTTCTGCTGGACTAACATTTCAGAGGAAAAAGTGATAAACGGTAGAGAAGTCAGCATTGCCACTACATTAATTTGCTATAGGAATAGAATCATAGTATTTTAGAGGTGATTGTGTTACTGCTTTATATGTGAGTTGTTAAAATCTTAACCTGATTTAAAATAACCCAGGGTTTTGGGTTAAGGTATATGGACAGGAAGACTATTCCATATTCTAACTATATGATGTGTGAAGAAGTGCTCCCTTCAGTGCACTGAGTATCAGTGGGATGAGTAATTTGTAGCATTTTTAATAAATTTCATTAGAGTGACACACAAAATTGGAATACATGTTAGAAACATTTACATCAGACAGTGTTGTTGTGAAACTTGTTCATGTGTAATATTGATGTTTTACAGTGTGAGTTTGCAGGTAAGTCGTATACATTTCTGTGATTTTAAGACTTACAGTGATAGATTTATTGTAGGGTAAGTAATGCTTTTTCAACTGTTGAATTTAGTGTGTAAATTGTGGTTTACTGGCCAGACACTTTAACATTTATTTAGCTGCATTACTGATTTGTAACCAGGTGAGAAAGGTGTCAGTGTACGTTCTCACAGAAAAAACAGCATTGGAACTGCTTTTGGCAGAACATATTGAAGTTACAATTACAATTTGGTGGTCACTAATACTTCCTGACTTACTACAGAATGCAGTTTACAACAATGAAATGTGTCATCTGCGATTAAGCTATATGGGACATTGTGACATAGCAGGGGCCAGCTAATGGTGCATTCGATTATTTCTCTCCAACTCGAAATGAAATTCGATGAAAACTTCACGAAAAATGTCACTTCCCCTCGGAAACACACCTCTTTTATGATGTTGGTGTCGGACAGAATTTTCTTGTCCAGGTTGCCCCTGTGATGTAATTTCAACATGGCGGCTTACACGCTGAACAGTAATTCTATTTTATAAATATTTAGACATGTTTATTTTGTTAAATGTATTATAAATTATAAATGATTATATGATTTTGATTATAAATGTAATGACATGTTTTCATTTTGGAGAATATAGTATCGTAGCAGCAATATCAGATTTTTACCGGACTTGTAAGTGTCTTTCGTTTATAGTATGCCTCTTGAGAAAAGAATATTACTATGACTTTACTTAGGGGGCAGCGTGTGGCTCAGTGGGCTAAGCCTGTGTCCTTGTAATCAGAAGGTCGCAGGTTCGAACCCAGTCCTTGAGCAAGCCCCTTAACCCCCAGCTCCCTGGGCGCCGCTACAGGTGGCAACCCTTTGCAGACAACTTCCTCTATGAAAAAAAAAGAGGAAGTTGTGGGAGACGTAAAGACAATTTCCCTACAGGGATCAATAAATAAATCTATTATTATTATAGTATCTGATGAACCTTTCAATGTGGTTTTACTAGTTTGTGTTTGTTGTTTGTTTGTGTCTCAGGTAAAATAATCTTACTCCAAAACTGCTACAATATAAAGCAACAACACACAGCAGTACAGTTTATGGAGGCAGCCATGTTTGTTCCCTGATGTAGTAGCAGTGACGGGTGATTGTCAATTGGAATTTCGAATTGGAGAGAGAAAAGAACGCACCATAATTTGGCTGTGGGGGAGCAGTGTTTAGGGGCGGTACCTTGCTGGTCAGTGATTCAAAGCAAAACTGTTTCAATTTAAAAGTGCGCATCCCTCACCATTAGCATGTATAAGAATGTCATGGTATCAGAGCAAAGTAAAGTTGCAAACAAATGTACCTTGTGTTTTTCTTTTTTCGCCCTGTTTGTCTGCAGATGCCTCGCACCAAGGCGTCCCGACGTTCAGCAGCAGCAAAGAAAAGGCTGATGGACCGGAACGTTGTGGCTAAGACTCATGACGGGGTTATGCCATTTCCCCCCTCCCGGAATACCAAAATGGCTCTGACCGTGACTAATCTGACTAGCCACAACCAACAGACTGATTCCGCTGCTGCTGCCGTCCATGTCGTGGCTAAGACTCATGACAGGGTTATGCCATTTCCCTCCTCCTGGAATAACAAAATGGCTATGACTGTGACTGCTTCGACAAGCCACGACCAACAACCTGACCAGGCCACACAGCCACGGCCTGTGTCTGTCATGGCTATGACTGATGACGGGGTTACGCCTTATCCCCCCTCTCGGAATTCCAAAAAGCTCCCGACTGTGACTTTCCCAACGAGCCATGACCACCGGGTTCCCACCCTGGGTGCCATTTGTACGACAGATGACGAGTTGTTTGTGCCTTCTCTTTACAAAGACAAGGCTTCGACTGACGAGGTGCAGCCACCTCATAAAAGAAAGGCTGCAACTATGAGACCATCCAAAAAACTATGCAAACGACCATCCAATAAATGCAAACGACCATCCAGTACAGCACTGCAAGTGCCCGTTCAATTGCCCATTCCATTGTCCATTCAACTTTCCATTCAATTCTCAAAACGCTTGTCAAAACCCTTGTCAAAACGCTTGTCAAAACCCTTGTCAAAGTCTGAATCAAAACTTACCCTTGATCAACAACAGCATGTGAACTGTATAACTACATCTGTATCTACTGATTTTCCTCAGGCATGTACAGTGAGAGGATCCTTCCACCAAGGACACCCACGATTTGGAGTCAACAGTAACAAGCAGTGTGTTGCTAATAGTTTGATTGCTACACTAATGTGTAAAGTAAAGAACATCTTAAGCTGGTCAGTCACCGACATTGATCAAGTGCTGCTGAATGGAGATGACCTCTACAGTGCCATGAGAGACGCTGGGAGAATTCAAGATGCTTCTGGGTATCTGTTTGTTAGAGATCTACCAACAGAGTACACATTGAATGGTCATAAATTTCAAATAAACTACCACGATGACATGTTTGTTGGCTTGTTTGGTGTAACTGAATATGGAGATATGGGTGACATTCTCATGTCAGTTGATCAAGCGGTAAGAGCAGCATTCTCACAGTATGATGCGTGTCTTTTTAGTCTTAAAGTAAATACATGTGCCATCATTAAGCAAGGGTCATGGTATGTGGTGATGGACTCGCATTCCCGACAAGGAGATGGAGCAAGCAATGCATCAGGAAGAAGTATATTGGTGTACCACTCTACCATAGAGTCTTTGCTAGACCATGTGAATACCCTAGGACTGTCCTTAGAAGCAATAGGGGAGCAGTTTGAGATTACAGCTGTGACTGTGACCAGTTCAAGCATCCTTCAACAGCATCCAGATGGTAACTCCTCAGCTGACCAGTTTCCAAGCACGTCAGAGACCCGGTGTGATGTGGTAAGGCCAAATGTGACAGATGATGTGCAACATGAGGATGATGTCCACACCAGCAATGAAGGTGATGTTGTTTTTATCAGTGAGCTATGCAGTGAGCAGTTTATCTTCTGTCCTTTGACAACACGACAGCAAAGAAGCCTATCCTGTAAGCTAGGTGTGGTGTACATTGATCATGGTCATGTAAACATAGCTGCAGAGTTTCCAATGGGTGCTCCCTGCAGAACGGTGCCGATCACTGGTGATGGTAACTGCTTTTTCAGATCTCTGGCTTTTGCTATTACTGGAAGTGAGAAAGAACACAGGAAAATTAGGCGTGCTATTGTTTCTCACATACTAAGAAATGAATCCAGGTATGTTGCTTGTCTTAGACTTGGTCACTCTTCTGTAAGTGAGTATGTGGACACATCCCGAATGAAATATGTTGGTACTTGGGCTTCTGAGGTAGAGATTCAAGCTGCCGCTGATCTGCTTGGTGTGCATATTTTCACATATTCTGATAACAAATGGTTGAAATACTCCACATGTCTTGGTTCTCATACTGATCAGACAGGTATATACCTGAAACATTGCAATGAGTCACATTATGAGGCTGTAACTTGTGTGACCAGGCGTGATGCTGAGGGTTGTGCCACAGGATGTTCTCAAATTCAAAACACACCATCAGAGAGTGCATCAAATCGTCGAAAACTGGAACGAGAAAAAAGACGGTATGAAGTAAGTACGGCATACAAGGAGGAACAACTTGAGAGAAGCATGAAGCGCTATCGTGAGGATGAAGTGTACAGAGAGCATGTGAAACAGTCAAGTATAAGTAAGTACGCAACAGACATGGGGCACCGCAAACATGTACAGCAGTCAAGTGTAACTAAGTATGCCACAGACACTGAACATCGGCAACGTGTGCAGCAGTCAAGTGTGACTAAGTATGCCACAGACACTGAACACAGGCAACGTGTGCAGCAGTCAAGTGTGACTAAGTATGTGACAGACACTGAACATCGGCAACGTGTGCAGCAGTCAAGTGTGACTAAGTATGCCACAGACACTGAACACAAGCAACGTGTTAAGCAGTCAAGTGTTGATAGATACAAAACAAATAGCTCTTTTGCTGCTTCAGTAAAAAGGAGAAATATTGAGACACGGATGAAAAAGAAGGATAAAAGAAAAGATATTGAGTATGTGACTGAACAGTTCAAAGAGAAAATAAATAGAGGACCTGAATACATTTGCTCAGTCTGTCATCGAATGTTGTTTAAGCACCAAGTTGTGATATGCAGAAAAGGTGAATATTTGAGAAAATCACAGGCAGTTGCAGTACTGGCATCGCAGTGCATCACTGATACATACTTGCACAAATGTATAGATACTTGTTCTGACAATTGTAGAAATTTGATTGGCCCTACAGGTTCATTGTGGATTTGTCACACATGTCATAGAAAGATTCTTGATGGAAAAATGCCAGGAGAGAGTGTCATAAACTGTCTATCTGTAGACCCAATACCTGCTGAGTTGAAGTGTCTAAATTCTTTGGAACAGCATCTGATTAGTATACATATTCCTTTCATGAGAATTGTGTCTTTGCCAAAAGGTGGGCAAAATGGTGTTCATGGCCCTGTGACTTGTGTCCCGTCTAGCATTCCAAATGTAGCTCAAGCTTTACCAAGAGTGAACGATGATGACCTTATGATTCGTGTGAAGTTGAAGCGCAAGTTAACTTACAAAGGGCATTACAAATTTGAATTTGTGCATCCAGAAAAAGTAAAGAAGGCTTTAATGTATCTTACAGAGAATAACAAATTTTACACAAATGTGCAGTTCAATGATGACTGGATTAATCCATTACAGAAAACTGAAGACGTACCTCCTGATGTAAGTAACATACATGCAGATGAAGAGCATACTGAACATAACATGGAGGATGAGGACATGGATGAAACTTTGCATGATAGACAACAACATGGCATGTACATGGATACGTGTCTTCAACCTGTAGACATAGCACAAGAGATCCTAGATCAGCACTTTAATGGAATTATGTCTATGGCACCCGCAGAAGGAAACAATCCAGTGAGGCTTTTGACTGATGAATCTAATGAGGCTAAATGTTTTCCAGTCCTTTTCCCAAAAGGCACAGGCACATTTCATGAGAGAAGGAAGGAAAAACTAACATTGTGTAGGTATTTAAATACAAGAATCCTTAATGCCGATGGACGGTTTGCAAAAAACTTAGACTATATTTTTTATGGGCAATATTTATCTGAGCTTCAGCAAGTTGTCTCAAATGTATCTATTGCTGTAAGAAAAGGCTATGATTCATGGGATAAGTGTCCTGTCACATCAGAAACCTTGACAGACAAGGACTCTCTACAAAGGATGTTCAATTTTGATGAAGGTTACAAATTTCTGCGACCCATCAGAGGCACCCCTGTTTTTTGGCAAAGTGTCCAGAAAGATTTGTTTGCGATGGTAAGACAGCTTGGTATTCCAACATGGTTTTGCTCCTTTTCCTCTGCTGATTTACGCTGGACAGAACTGATGACTGCAATCTTCAAACAAGATGGCATAGATGCATCAAGTGCTGAGCTCGGCTGGTCAGAAAGATGTGCACTGTTGAAAAACAACCCTGTGACAGCTGCCAGAATGTTTGACTATCGATTCCACTGCTTCCTGAAAGATGTGATCATGTCAGAAGCACAGCCCATTGGCAGAATAGTTGATTACTTCTACCGAGTAGAATTTCAGCAACGAGGATCACCTCACACTCACTGTTTGTTTTGGGTGGAAGATGCACCTAAGGTTGGTAAAGATGATGAAGATGAAATATCAGCTTTCATTGATCAGTATGTCACATGCGAAATGCCAGATGATGATGATGAAATGTATGAAATTGTATGTAGCGTACAGCAACATAGTAAGCGGCACTCAAAAACATGCAAGAAAAAGGGTAAAACTTGTAGATTCAATTTCCCACGTCCTCCAAGCAACAAAACATTTGTGTCATCATGCAAACTTGGAAATGGTGAGACAGACGGACAGCCCCTGAAAAAAGAAGTAGCAGAGGCCATTATGAAAACAGTGAAGGACGCTGTACTAAATCCTGACATGAACTTTGACTCTGTTGATTCTTTATTTGGTACAATTGGCATAAATCAGGAAATATTTGAAGCTGCATACTCAAGAATCACAAAGAAAACTACTATTGTTCTTAAGAGGAGACCATGTGATGTTTGGCTGAACCAATATAACAGAGACCTTTTACGCTGTTGGAATGCAAACATGGACATTCAGTTTGTGGTTGATGCATATTCATGTATTGTGTACATCATTTCCTACATTTCCAAAGCTGAGAGAGAGATGGGACTGCTACTGGCAAATGCCCAAAAAGAGGCCACCCAGCAAGGTAACCTTGATGCAAAAGAAGCTCTTCGGCAACTTGGCAGTGTTTTCTTGCACAATCGTGAAGTTTCAGCTCAGGAAAGTGTTTATCGCTTGACTAACATGAGGTTGAAAGAGGGATCACGAAAGGTGCAATTTATCCCAACCGGACAGCATGTGGTGAAAATGAGCCTTCCACTGAACGTGATACGGAAGAAAGCTGAGTGTGAGAATGAGGATGATCAGGGTATTTGGATGAATAGTATCACTGATCGATATAAAGCCAGACCAAAAACAGAGGAGTTTACAGGAATGTGCTTGGCAAGGTTTGCATCTGAGTACAGAATATTATCTAAATCTCAGAGTTCATGCAATGGAAGTGTTGAGCTGGACAGAAAACTAGGATTTATGAAGAAAAGGACACGCAGTGATGCAGCTGTTGTTCGGTATGTTCGCTTTTCACCCACAAAGGACCCTGAAAAATATTACCACAGCATTTTGCAACTTTTTCTACCGCATTATATGGACGGCCAGCTGAAACCATCTAGTTTTAGCAGTTACCAGGAATTCTATGAAACTGGGTTTGTGAGGTTTTCTGATGATGAATTGCATTCAGTGAAACTGGTTGTAGACTCAAATATGGCAACGTTTGAAAAGGAATCAAAAGCAATAGAGAAAGCTGAGGAAGACCTACAGTTGCATGGTGCGATGGAAGATGCTTGGTCAGAGATTTGTCCGGAGACTGAACGTGAACGGTTAGAGTGTCTTGCCAGCAAATCAAGTGCAACGCCAGAAATGAGAGAACAACGTGATGAGATACCAGATTTGTTACCAAGACCTACTCGCCATATGTTCCAGGAGAATCCTTGTGGTATGTCCAGGCAGGAAGCATTGGCTTTGCTTCGCTCACTGAACAAGAAGCAGTCTGAGATCTTTTACAAAATACGAAGCTGGTGTTTACAGAAGACACGTGGTGAAAATGCAGAACCATTTCATGTCTTCATATCTGGACCTGGAGGTGTGGGCAAGTCTGTCTTAATCAAAGCAATACATTATGAGGCATCTCGTATCTTGTCAAAGTTGTCAGATAACCCGGATGAGAGACATGTGTTACTGACTGCTCCAACTGGGGTTAGTGCCTACAACATCAACGCAGCGACGATACACACCTGTTTCCACATTGCAACAGATGTAAAGCTCCCGTACGAACCACTTGGAGATGAAAAAATAAATTCATTGAGAGCTGAACTGGGAAAGCTGCAGATATTAATTATCGATGAAATTTCAATGGTTGATCACAAACTGCTGTCATATATTCATGGGAGATTGAGACAAATCAAGCAAATTGGAGATTATTCTGCTTTTGGTAATGTCTCAATAGTTGCTGTTGGAGACTTCTACCAGCTTTCTCCTGTGAAAGGGAAACCTTTGTATACTGAGCCTAAAGGTGTCAATCTATGGCAGAATCATTTTGCTTCAGTGGAGCTGACGGACATCATGAGACAGAAAGATATGGACTTTGCACAGTTGCTGAATCGGCTAAGGAAACGCAAAAGGGGTGATTCGATGCTAGAGGAAGACATTACTATGCTAAAACAATGTATGACAGGCCAAGGACAAGAAAGTACTGCTCTTCATATTTATGCAACCAATGATCAAGTTGATCAGCATAACTATCACATGCTCCGCAAGATATGTGCAGACCCCGTCATCATTCATGCTCAGGATTTTGAAAGGGTTGCTGGAACTAGTAGACTGCAGAGGAAAGATGGACATCATGCAAAAGTTAACAAGACATGTTTGGCAGAATCACTTCATATTGGTGTCAATGCACGGGTAATGCTGCTGAAAAACATTGATGTTTCAGATGGCCTGGTAAATGGTGCATTCGGTACAGTCAGTGACGTGTGCTTTGATACTGATGAGGATTTTCCATCTGAAATATACGTAACATTTGACAATGAAGCAGCTGGAAAGGCACTCAGGGGAAAGAAGCTATGCCTAAAACCAGGGTTGGACAAAGCTACACAACTCAAACCGGAGGAAGAGAGAGTGACAAACAGTGGTGGGACACGACGTCAGTTTCCATTGAAGTTAGCTTGGGCTTGTACAGTGCACAAGGTACAAGGTCTGACGGTGGATAAGGCTGTTGTATCACTGAAGAAGATATTTGCAGCTGGACAGGCATATGTAGCATTAAGCCGTGTGTGTTCTCTTAAAGGCCTTATAATAGAAGACTTCAAGGAAAGTGTTATATATGCAAAACAGGACATTGAGAGTGCAATGCAAAGCATGCCTGCATTTATTGAACCTGTCATGGAAGTTCCATCATTATGTAAGATTCTACTGCATAATGTTGAAGGACTTTCATGTCACCTGGATGACCTAAACCAAGATAGAAGGTATATGGAAGCTGATATCATCTGTTTGACAGAGACATGGTTAAATTCAAAGGAAGTCACAGAAGACGTACAGCTGCCTGGATTTACATACCATGGGAAACCCAGACATCTGGCATATGATGGTAGTGATGCTCTCTTTGCTGAATTGAAGAAGCAGCAACATGGTGGTGTGGGTGTGTATTATAAAGAACATACCAACTGTACTGTGACTGATGTGCAGTGCGTGAACATTGAGTGTGTGCAGTTCAGTGTGGGCCTACTAAGAACAACAGTCTTCGTAATATACAGACCACCCTCATATAATCTGGCAATCTTTCAGAAAAACCTGATGCAGTTGATCACTCGGTTGGACAGTGTGGAAGGCGGGAAAATCATCATGGGCGACTTCAATGAAAATCTTCTGGCAGTAAGTACAATCGCTAATTTTATGGAAGAACATGGGTATACTCAACTTGTCGAAGAAGCAACCACTAGGAAAGGCACTTTGATTGATCATGTGTATGTGAAAGACATCGTGACAAACAGCATCTCTGTTTCAGTAATGCCGACGTATTTTAGCCATCATGAATGTGTAGCACTACATTATCTCTAAGAAACTGTATAAAAACATTATCTGTAGGAAACTGCATAAAGAAACATAATACGTTTTGTGCTGGAGTGATAGTTTTCTGGAGGCGTGCGCCTCAGGGGGCTGGCACTGGGGCTGGCTCTTGGGAGGGTGCAACTTACCGTCAGGAGTTGGAAGTGCGGCTGGTGTTTAGGGGGCTAGCACTGCAGGTAGGGCTCATATCGGGCTTTGGGCGGCTAAAGCCGACCTTCAGGAGGCTGCCACTGTGCCTAGGGCTGGCAACACGCATGGGGGGGGCTGTGGTGGGCTTCATGGTGCTGGCACTGGGGCTAGGGCAGGGGAGGCTATAGGTTGGCCTGGGGGCTGACGCTGAGGATTGGGGTTGGGTGGGGTGCTTGGGTGACCACTACGTGTAGGGCTAAGCTTACAGGAGGGTCGCTGGGGCTGAGCTTCAGGAAGCAGGAGTTTGGGGCTAGGTGTGGGGGGGCAGGTATAGAGCAGCTGGCTCTGGGGCTCAGTGTGGGGACTAGGGCAAGATTAGCACAGAGCAAGCAATGTGGGCTTTAAAAAGGGAGGCAATGTGCCCTGTCAAGTTGCTCAGAACAGCATTACAACAAAATTTTTTGATGTTATGAATTTTCCAAAAAAGAAAATGAATTTTACATGTGCTATGATTTAATTGACTTTTGTATTCATGAAATTTATTATTGTGTATTTAAAAATCTTCTGTTATGAGTCAGTACAGTGCACTGAACCTCTTTACAAAGCACCACAGCATTTTGGAAAATGTAAATGTGTAGTTCTGTATATAAAATGGAATATATAATTACAATGAAATTAATGTAAGTAAATGTACCATCAGATGTAGACACTATAGAACTAATGTCTTGCACTACAAAATGTGCTGAGAAGGCACAGAATGTCACTGAAACACCATGGAAGGCTTTGCTGAAAAAGAATAGTGAGAGGGCGAAGAGGCACAGACATCTATGGGCCAAGGTAAGACTTCATACTGACATCTGTCTGTATAGTGTTGTACAGTATAGTTTCACACTGTAAAACGAAATGTTAGACATACATACACTTTGACTGTATTGTGGCATTTTATATATGATGCAGTTTTTGGAGTAATGTGTATGTTTTGTATATTTTTGTTTTACAGCACTTCACACAGCTAAAATGAAGTAATGCTGAACAGTCATGCATGTGGATGAGCTAAGATCTAACTGGGAAAGCTGGCCAGTGTGTGAGGAATGTTCATCTAGGTACAGTGGATGTGCCACAACTAGGTGGGCAAAGCAAAGGTGCGTGAGTGACAGTCTCTCACTTAACATCTGTGTCTTAGTTAAGCTACCACAGTTTGCAATGTAACAGCTTATACATTAGCTAACTAAGCATTGTCAGAACTCTCTACTACATTGTTATAATCCATATTTCAACCTCCCTTTTCCTATTGATAACCTTAGGCCACCAATGCATAACTGTCATATGCCACCCTGAGGACCAAACCAAGGGACATCTGTCTGTCCAAGCTCTACTGTACTGCATTCTCCGTTCTACGGCCCTAGATTGGGAGTGTGACACATCGCACTGAATGCTACATGGCCACAGCAGCATGCACTGACCTTGTGAGTTTGCCTTTTTCAAAGGTTTCTTCCTCTTTGCTGTAGTTTTAGTTTCAGTCTGTCAGTGTGTATCTAACTTATATGCTGGTTTTTGGTTTTAATCTTTCTTATAGCACGTGCTGTTCATGTTACTGACCCCATGGCCACCATGTCAAGTTTCCATAACACATCACACTGCCTCCTGCATGGGAACAATGAGATGGGCAGCCTTGTGAGTTTGCCTCATTCAAAGATGTTTTTCTCTATGAAGGACTCTTACTTTGCAACCGTCAGTGTCTGGTTGCCTCACATACAGCTGTCTGGTTTTACTCTCTTCTCCAGTGCCTTACCTTGATGTCACTGATGCCATACCCAGCACATCAAGTTTCCCTGCAGCCGTTTTGCTGATGAGCAAAGCCTTCTCTAATGGACTCAAACACTGCACATAGATCACATGACTATGCTGTCTCACAGTTTTTTTCTAGTGCTTTTATTTAATTTTATCTATATTTTTATCTATCTATCTATCTATCTATCTATCTATCTATCTATCTATCTATCTATCTATCTATCTATCTATCTATCTATCTATCTATCTATCTCTCATATATGAATTTATTTCTATGTGTATTCATTCAGTTCTTTTCACTTTTACTGGGCAGTACCCACACTTTAATCATGTGTCCTAACATTCATGTACTGGGAAACATGTTGTAGAATTCAGTCATGATGTCATAGTTCAATTGATATTAAAATAATGATTTATTTTTGTTTGTGATCCTTGTGTTCACCTACATTTCATTGTATATTCAGATGAGCCTCTAAAAACAATGACACAAACCTAAATGTCTGGTTAAGACAAATGTAGTTTCTTGTAATTTTAAAATGTGTGTAATTTGTTTTCTACTGTGCCTCTAAGAAATAATAATAAAGATTATAATTAATGTTACAGTTGTCATTCTTAAGCATTTTAAATACACATGTAAATATCAGAATCAGTTTGAATTAGGGCACTTCCATCAGACAGTGAAAAAAACCACATACAAAAAGTATGTCAATGCCATAACCAACATTTAAGAAATATCACACCAAAATGTCACAGTAAATAGCTATAATGTATAATATTACCATGTACCATACATGTAGTAACTGGTCTGGCAGTTTGACTTCTCCTATTAGCAGAAACAGCCTAACCATGCTAATATAGGACTTCATGTAGAACCCTTCGTTGGAGTGACTGACCCCAAAACAATGTGTGATTTCTATTAGATGTATTAGTAGGTAGACATCTAATATTCTAGATGTCTTATACACCTAATGTTCTAAGTCTAGATCTTACACATTAAGCTTAGTTTATACTGCCTGTGTCACCAGAGGCTGTGTTACATATTCAGAACAGCAGTGCTCATTAGAGTGACTGCTGCATAAAGCAGCAGTAAAATCATGCTTTCGCCTTTTGTAACCAGTTCTTTTAGACATCAGAAGGCATGAAAATATTGATTGGCATTTTATAAATAGAGAATTGACTCCACCTGCTGACTAATTTATTACAAAATTGTAATTGCTGCAGTTTACACAGCCTGAAGTATAATTGAAGGCTGATAAATTTGTAAAAGTCAAATGGCAGGAAAGTAAAAGGAAATTGAAAATATGGACTCAGATGAAGGAGAGGGTCATTAATCTTTAAATATTTGATGGAAAATAAGGATATTTCAGCTGAATTAACTAAGGTAGGTCTTAGACATATATGAACAGTGGCTGTAGCGCCCCCATTTGACTGATCAGCACCAAAGTTGGTGGGTCTCTCTGGGATGTTACAGTAGAAATTTTTAGTTAGGATAAGAAAAAGGGTGGATGAGAAACAGGAGGAAAATGTAATTGCATCTGCTTAGGAGAAATATCACCAATGTAGATCTGTCTGGTGAAGTGCCTGAGCTTGACTGAATATATGGTTTGGGATGATGGCATATGAACAGTGGCTGTAGCGCCCCTGTTTGACTGATCGGCACCAAAGTTGGTGGGTCTCTGTGGGAGGCCGTGCTACATTAGTGCGTAAAAATTGGTGAGAATCGGATGAAGCATGCCTGAGATTTAGCTGTTTGATTGAAATAGGAATTGAAATGGTTTGGCCAGCAGGTGCAGCCTGCGCTCCATGGATAAATTCTATTCAATATTTTTAGGCCTTCTCAGCCAAGTTTGCTCTTAGACACATATGAACAGTCGCCATAGCGCCCCCGTTTGACCGATCGACATCAAAGTTGGAGGGTCTGTCTGTGGGCCAGTGCTACATTAGTGGGTGAAATTTTGTGAAGATTGGATGAAGCAAGCCTGAGATTTAGCTGTTTGACCTAAGGTGGATCTTAGGAGTATACAGATAGTGGCCATAGCACCCCCGTTTGACCGATCGGCATCAAAGTTTGAGGGTATGTCTGAAGACCAGTGCTACATAAGTGGATCAAATTTCGTGAGGATTGGATGAAGCATGCCTGAGATTTAGCTGTTTGATTGAAATCGGCTTATAAATGATGCAGGTTGGGTGTGGCTGGTGGCCATATTATACAGAAAGGTCAGGTATTTTTTAATAATCATCCCTGACCGCAGTGTCTTGATTGACTTGACACCAGAATCACTTACATGGGGTGTAGATTGTTAAAGTTATAGGAATATTTCATTTAATCCGTTTTTAAATATCACAAGGGAATGCAGATGACTGTTATTATGCAATACATATATCTTGATTTGGCATGACTCACAGAACTTGCAGTACAAAGGATTTTTACCAGTAATATGAGACTTGAACAGAAATGAGATAAATGTCACTTTCACTGGTTTTGCAGGTTTAGAGACACATATTGCATTGCTGTAGCGCCCCCGTTTGACCAATCGGCACCAAATTTGGAGGGCCCTTACCCACTACCGTCCTTGATGACATATTCAAGTTTGGTAGTGATTGGCTGAGGCAGGCCTGAGATACAGCTGTCTGATTGAAGTGGGCGTGGCACCTGTATGGTCTGGATGTGGCTGGTCGCCGTACCTTATAGAAAGTTTAGGATTTTTTTAATAATTGTATACCAGGACTGTCTCCTGATTTGAATAATACTAGATATACATAGGTTGGTTGAAAATCCAAGGAGGTTAACGAAATGTCATGTTTTTAGACTCCTATAAAATGCGCAAAAGCGGAAAGAGATAGGATGAAGTTCTACATGGATTTGAATTTGGCATGGGCCAGTGCATTAGATAAGTAACAAATCTCAATTTTATCATTAACAGTTCAATAGAAATAAGCAGAAATGCAAATCCTGTCGCTGTAGCGCCCCCATGTGGACAATTGGGGTGGCCTTCGCAGGGGTTGCTAGGGGTTAGGAGACAAATGTACAAGCCTATTTTTGTTCAGATCAGCTGTTGTTAAGCCTGTCAAAGGCCTGTCAGAATGCTGCTTGATTTTGATTGGCTGATGGTGGCTAGGGTTTTATGACTAATGACTGCCCTGATAGACTCCTGACCTCAGGCTTCAGAGTAGTATATGTATGCCAAATTTCATTTGGATCGGTCAAGGAAGTCAGGAGATATTGGCAGTTTTTAGTTGTAGCGCCCCCTATTGACGAAATGCGGCCCGCCTTCAACAGTGTCCCCAGAATTTGGTACAGAGATAGGATTTCAAATTTGGTGAAGGTAGGCTAAGGTATGGCCAAGTTATAACAGTCAGACCAATACTGGCTAAATTTACGTAGACTTTGGGCGTGGCTAGTGGCCGTATGATAGACCAATATCAGGGTTATTTGAATTATTATTCATCAGCTCAGAGACCTGATCAGTTTTATACCTCATTTGTCTGATTCCGTCAGACGGTGTAGGAATTACAAGCAAAAGTAGGTTTTGCAAATTATGCAAATTAGCAAAAAATCTAAGTAGGCGGAGCTTAATAGTCCAAATGGCAAGTTGGTAGGGCAAGGATGTCTCTATCAGTAGAAATATGAATTTCAATTATAGGACTAACAGGACAGGAGATATCAATCAAAACGCGTTAGGGGGCGCCACGGCGCCCCCATCTGGCCGACATGGTTGGGTCGGATGATCTGAGTAGCGGGGAGGAATTGACATCATCCTACCAAGTTTCATAATTCTAGCACTTACGGTTTAGGCTGTACATTCAGTTTTAGGGCAGAAAAATAATAATAATAAATATAACTGCAAGCAGTGATAAGCGGTTCCAAAGCTAATGGAAAGAATAAGTGGGTAGAAATGGAGTACATGGAATAAAATGAAAAGTTCAATAATAATAGGACATAAAATAGAGACCGTAACTGCTGGGCAATGCATTTAAATAGTCAGAAAGTAGGAAATACTACTACGATAGCATGAGAAGCTAATGGACAGAATAAGTGGGTAGACATGGAGTACACAGCATAAAATGAAAAGTTCAATGGCATAAAATGAAAAGTTCCATAATAATAGGACATGAAATAGAGACTGTAATTGCTGGCCAATGCATTTAAATAGTCAGAAAGTAGGAAACAGTACTACAATAGCATGAGATCTGACATGTTGATGTTACAGTAGAAACGTTTAGTTAGGATAAGAAAAAGGGTGGATGAGAAACAGGAGGAAAATGTAATTGCACCTGCTTAGGAGAAATATCACCAATGTAGATCTGTCTGGTGAAGTGCCTGAGCTTGACTGAATATATGGTTTGGGATGATGGCATATGAACAGTGGCTGTAGCGCCCCTGTTTGACTGATCGGCACCAAAGTTGGTGGGTCTCTCTGGGACATTAGTGGGTAAAATTTGGTGAGAATCGGATGAAGAATGCCTGAGATTTAGCTGTTTGATTGAAATAGGAATTGAAATGGTTTGGCCAGCAGGTGGAGCCTGCGCTCCATGGATAAATTCTATTCAATATTTTTAGGCCTTCTCAGCCAAGTTTTCTCTTAGACACATATGAACAGTCGCCATAGCGCCCCCGTTTGACTGATCGACATCAAAGTTGGAGGGTCTGTCTGTGGGCCAGTGCTACATTAGTGGGTGAAATTTTGTGAGGATTGGATGAAGCAAGCCTGAGATTTAGCTGTTTGACCTAAGGTGGATCTTAGGAGTATACAGATAGTGGCCATAGCACCCCCGTTTGACCGATCGGCATCAAAGTTTGAGGGTATGTCTGTAGACCAGGGCTACATAAGTGGATCAAATTTCGTGAGGATTGGATGAAGCATGCCTGAGATTTAGCTGTTTGATTGAAATCGGCTTATAAATGATGCAGGTTGGGTGTGGCTGGTGGCCATATTATACAGAAAGGTCAGGTATTTTTTAATAATCATCCCTGACGGCAGTGTCTTGATTGACTTGACACCAGAATCACTTACATGGGGTGTAGATTGTTAAAGTTATAGGAATATTTCATTTAATCAGTTTTTAACTATCACAAGGGAATGCAGATGACTGTTATTATGCAATACATATATCCTGATTTGGCATGACTCACAGAACTTGCAGTACAAAGGATTTTTACCAGTAATATGAGACTTGAACAGAAATGAGATAAATGTCACTTTCACTGGTTTTGCAGGTTTAGAGACATATTGCATTGCTGTAGCGCCCCCGTTTGACCAATCGGCACCAAATTTGGAGGGCCCTTACCCACTACCGTCCTTGATGACATATTCAAGTTTGGTAGTGATTGGCTGAGGCAGGCCTGAGATACAGCTGTCTGATTGAAGTGGGCGTGGCACCTGTATGGTCTGGATGTGGCTGGTCGCCGTACCTTATAGAAAGTTTAGGATTTTTTGAATAATTGTGTACCAGGACTGTCTCCTGATTTGAATGATACCAGATTTACATAGGTTGGTTGAAAATCCAAGGAGGTTAACGAAATGTCATGTTTTTAGACTCCTATAAAATACGCAAAAGCGGAAAGAGATAGGATGAAGTTCTACATGGCTTTGAATTTGCCATGGGCCAGTGCATTAGATAAGTAACAAATCTCAATTTTATCATTAACAGTTCAATAGAAATAAGCAGAAATGCAAATCCTGTCGCTGTAGCGCCCCCATGTGGACAATTGGTGTGGCCTTCGCAGGGATTGCTAGGGGTTAGGAGACAAATGTACAAGCCTATTTTTGTTCATATCAGCTGTTGTTAAGCCTGTCAAAGGCCTGTCAGAATGCTGCTTGATTTTGATTGGCTGATGGTGGCTAGGGTTTTATGACTAATGACTGCCCTGATAGATTCCTGACCTCAGGCTTCAGAGTAGTACATGTATGCCAAATTTCATTTGGATCGGTCAAGGAAGTCAGGAGATATTGGCAGTTTTTAGTTGTAGCGCCCCATATTGACGAAATGCGGCCCGCCTTCAACAGTGTCCCCAGAATGGGGTACGGAGATAGGATTTCAAATTTGGTGAAGGTAGGCTAAGGTATGGCCAAGTTATAACAGTCAGACCAATACTGGCTAAATTTACGTAGACTTTGGGCGTGGCTAGTGGCCGTATGATAGACCAATATCAGGGTTATTTGAATTATTATTCATCAGCTCAGAGACCTGATCGGTTTGATACCTCATTTGTCTGATTCCGTCAGACGGTGTAGGAATTACAAGCAAAAGTAGGTTTTGCAAATTATGCAAATTAGCAAAAAATCTAAGTAGGCGGAGCTTCATAGTCCAAATGGCAAGTTGGTAGGGCAAGGATGTCTCTATCAGTAGAAATATGAATTTCAATTATAGGACTAACAGGACAGGAGATATCAATCAAAACGCGTTAGAGGGCGCCACGGCGCCCCCATCTGGCCGACATGGTTGGGTCGGATTATCTGAGTAGCGGGGAGGAATTGACATCATCCTACCAAGTTTCATAATTCTAGCACTTACGGTTTAGGCTGTACATTCAGTTTTAGGGCAGAAAAATAATAATAAATATAACTGCAAGCAGTGATAAGCGGTTCCAAAGCTAATGGAAAGAATAAGTGGGTAGAAATGGAGTACATGGAATAAAATGAAAAGTTCAATAATAATAGGACATAAAATAGAGACCGTAACTGCTGGGCAATGCATTTAAATAGTCAGAAAGTAGGAAATACTACTACGATAGCATGAGAAGCTAATGGACAGAATAAGTGGGTAGACATGGAGTACACAGCATAAAATGAAAAGTTCAATGGCATAAAATGAAAAGTTCAATAATAATAGGACATGAAATAGAGACTGTAATTGCTGGCCAATGCATTTAAATAGTCAGAAAGTAGGAAACAGTACTACAATAGCATGAGATCTGACATGTTGATGTTACAGTAGAAACGTTTAGTTAGGATAAGAAAAAGGGTGGATGAGAAACAGGAGGAAAATGTAATTGCACCTGCTTAGGAGAAATATCACCAATGTAGATCTGTCTGGTGAAGTGCCTGAGCTTGACTGAATATATGGTTTGGGATGATGGCATATGAACAGTGGCTGTAGCGCCCCTGTTTGACTGATCGGCACCAAAGTTGGTGGGTCTCTCTGGGAGGCCGTGCTACATTAGTGGGTAAAATTTGGTGAGAATCGGATGAAGAATGCCTGAGATTTAGCTGTTTGATTGAAATAGGAATTGAAATGGTTTGGCCAGCAGGTGGAGCCTGCGCTCCATGGATAAATTCTATTCAATACTTTTAGACCTTCTCAGCCAAGTTTGCTCTTAGACACATATGAACAGTCGCCATAGCGCCCCCGTTTGACCGATCGACATCAAAGTTGAAGGGTCTGTCTGTGGGCCAGTGCTACATTAGTGGGTGAAATTTTGTGAGGATTGGATGAAGCAAGCCTGAGATTTAGCTGTTTGACCTAAGGTGGATCTTAGGAGTATACAGATAGTGGCCATAGCACCCCCGTTTGACCGATCGGCATCAAAGTTTGAGGGTATGTCTGTAGACCAGTGCTACATAAGTGGATCAAATTTCATGAGGATTGGATGAAGCATGCCTGAGATTTAGCTGTTTGATTGAAATCGGCTTATAAATGATGCAGGTTGGGTGTGGCTGGTGGCCATATTATACAGAAAGGTCAGGTATTTTTTAATAATCATCCCTGACGGCAGTGTCTTGATTGACTTGACACCAGAATCACTTACATGGGGTGTAGATTGTTAAAGTTATAGGAATATTTCATTTAATCCGTTTTTAAATATCACAAGGGAATGCAGATGACTGTTATTATGCAATACATATATCTTGATTTGGCATGACTCACAGAACTTGCAGTACAAAGGATTTTTACCAGTAATATGAGACTTGAACAGAAATGAGATAAATGTCACTTTCACTGGTTTTGCAGGTTTAGAGACACATATTGCATTGCTGTAGCGCCCCCGTTTGACCAATCGGCACCAAATTTGGAGGGCCCTTACCCACTACCGTCCTTGATGACATATTCAAGTTTGGTAGTGATTGGCTGAGGCAGGCCTGAGATACAGCTGTCTGATTGAAGTGGGCGTGGCACCTGTATGGTCTGGATGTGGCTGGTCGCCGTACCTTATAGAAAGTTTAGGATTTTTTGAATAATTGTATACCAGGACTGTCTCCTGATTTGAATGATACCAGATTTACATAGGTTGGTTGAAAATCCAAGGAGGTTAACGAAATGTCATGTTTTCAGACTCCTATAAAATACGCAAAAGCGGAAAGAGATAGGATGAAGTTCTACATGGCTTTGAATTTGGCATGGGCCAGTGCATTAGATAAGTAACAAATCTCAATTTTATCATTAACAGTTCAATAGAAATAAGCAGAAATGCAAATCCTGTCGCTGTAGCGCCCCCATGTGGACAATTGGTGTGGCCTTCGCAGGGATTGCTAGGGGTTAGGAGACAAATGTACAAGCCTATTTTTGTTCAGATCAGCTGTTGTTAAGCCTGTCAAAGGCCTGTCAGAATGCTGCTTGATTTTGATTGGCTGATGGTGGCTAGGGTTTTATGACTAATGACTGCCCTGATAGATTCCTGACCTCAGGCTTCAGAGTAGTACATGTATGCCAAATTTCATTTGGATCGGTCAAGGAAGTCAGGAGATATTGGCAGTTTTTAGTTGTAGCGCCCCCTATTGACGAAATGCGGCCCGCCTTCAACAGTGTCCCCAGAATGGGGTACGGAGATAGGATTTCAAATTTGGTGAAGGTAGGCTAAGGTATGGCCAAGTTATAACAGTCAGACCAATACTGGCTAAATTTACGTAGACTTTGGGCGTGGCTAGTGGCCGTATGATAGACCAATATCAGGGTTATTTGAATTATTATTCATCAGCTCAGAGACCTGATCGGTTTGATACCTCATTTGTCTGATTCCGTCAGACGGTGTAGGAATTACAAGCAAAAGTAGGTTTTGCAAATTATGCAAAGTAGCAAAAAATCTAAGTAGGCGGAGCTTCATAGTCCAAATGGCAAGTTGGTAGGGCAAGGATGTCTCTATCAGGAGAAATATGAATTTCAATTATAGGACTAACAGGACAGGAGATATCAATCAAAACGCGTTAGAGGGCGCCACGGCGCCCCCATCTGGCCGACATGGTTGGGTCGGATTATCTGAGTAGCGGGGAGGAATTGACATCATCGTACCAAGTTTCATAATTCTAGCACTTACGGTTTAGGCTGTACATTCAGTTTTAGGGCAGAAAAATAATAATAATAATAATAATCCTAAGAAAAACAATAAGGTTCCATAGCACTTCGTGCTTTGGAACCTTAATAATAATCCTAAGAAAAACAATAAGGTTCCATTGCACTTCGTGCTTTGGAACCTTAATAATAATAATAATCCTAAGAAAAACAATAAGTTTCCATAGCACTTCGTGCTTTGGAACCTTAATAATCCTAAGAAAAACAATAAGTTTCCAATGCACTTCGTGCTTTGGAACCTTAATAATAATAATCCTAAGAAAAACAATAAGGTTCCATTGCACTTCGTGCTTTGGAACCTTAATAATCATGTACACCTTCTTTAAAATAACAAGACTATATCCTAAATTCTTACACCCCCTGCCTGATTCCACAGTTCCTACCCCCCCCCCCCCCCCCCACTTATGTGTCCCCCCACCCCACCCTACCCTTCCATGACTTGTGAGATAAGGAAAGCACACTTCTGCCTGCCTGGTCGGTCATTTCCAGCCACTATTTAGGTTCTTCCTCAAATCTTGTTTCCTAAATGACTTATACCCCACTCATATTAATTTAAAATTTCCCTAAAACAAAACAATCTTTATACATTTTATTAAAAAGCGTGAACAATATATGTTTGGTGTTTTTTTGACTGAGTAAAACTCTTTTAGTGTTTTTGTGTGCGTGTCCGATACAACTGTAGTTTGTATACCTTTAAACATTAACAAAAAACAGTTAATGTCTTTTCTTTAAAATTTACAAGTCTATTTCTGTCTGTTTTTCGCGATAAGTTAGTAAACGACTAAGTTAGGGTGCTTTGGGGTTTGGTCACACATTGCGATCAGCAACCTAAAGTTAAACTCTAAAGCCCCCCGACCTCCGGTGTGTGTGTGTGTGTGTTTGTGTGCCTGCGCGTGAATAAACATTTACTGAAAAACGTATTTATTAAAATAACTAAGACTTTATTCTTTCAAAGTTTTTAAAAATGTGTTTTGATGCATGTCACTAAATGCTGCTTAATAGTACCTAACCGGGGTTGCTCCCCCCAGAGAGAGTTGCTAGTCCATATCATTTCTCACTTAAAACATGACAGGGCTTTTGGCGTTGGAAAATAACGCATTTACTTAAAATAACACATTGACAAACACGACAAATGTTTTTATCCCTTAAATTATTGAAATAACTAAGGTATTAGTCTAACAAAGTTTTTTAAATGTTTTTGAAGTACGTAGCTAAATACCGCTCACTAGTTCCTGCATCTATTACATTAATACTGTGCTGGGTGTGTTTTATTGAAAATAAAACGAACAAAATACAACTAAATTATTTTATTAATTAAATCTTATTGGCTTAAACTTTATAATAATTTGTCATACCCCCGTTTAAGTTACGGCACTTTACCCTGCTGATTAAGCCATTGAAGTTAGATACTTCATCCAGCCCCACAGGCCCGCAGCGGGGCGCCCGGGGCTATGCTAGAGTCCCAGAGCTGTGGTGTTAGCCATCGACTTTTATTTCAATTAGACATATATTATTTTATACTATTTACGAATAAAACAGATTAACAAATAGACGTAATGTGCTTTCTGCCGGGGCGTGAATGCTGTCTGTCTGCTTGTCACACTCAGGACCAGCGGTTAAACGAGATGTTACACGCACTCTGCAACAATTTGTCAATTTGTCAATTCTCATAGTCTTATCGCTCACTGCCGCGGACATTAGCTGATCGACATGTCTAGACATGCAATACGCATAAATCCCCATAAAAACAGGATTGCTGTGTTTTTATCGTTATAAAATAGGACATTTTGTTAAAAATAAACCGTTAACAATACACAACTACTGCTTTTACCATTCAAAACTGCCCGACTCTCTTTCCTCTCTAGCTAGAAAAGCTCGACGCGTCCGGTGACCCCTTAAAATTATTATGCCTTAAAACGTATTTAAAATGTCGCATTGATAAATTCATATAATGTATTTTATTCTTTTAAAGACTACTGATTCCAATTTGGTGCCATATGCTTTTATCTTGTAGGCCGTAGGATAGCTCTCTTTCTACCGGCTATAGGCCGTGGTACGTCTGGGGTATTATGCTTAAATTCTTTATTAATTAATGTTGGCTATGTGCTTTATAACACATTTTATACTTCTTTTACATACGTTTACTTATTGTATACACACTTTAAAGTTCCGAAAACGACTTGCCTCAGCTGTTTTCAATAAAAGACTGGTGTGTGGGTATCGTGGCTGCACGCACAAGCGCGACATGGAGAGTTATTTTAACAAGGATCGCCAGCGTTATTCCTTGATTCTTGTTGTCGAAATGCTTAAGATGTTTTATTTTAAATAACACATTAGCCGAAAAGAGTTTCATTGCTTAAAAACGATGAGGTTAAAGAGGCTTATTTGAAATAAAAGATCAGCATGTGTTGTTATACATCTTTTCAAGTCCTGTTTATACCTTTTGATTAACCATACGTAGATAAATTTAGCTAAATGTAGCTAAGCAATCCGGGGGTGTTGTGTTAGAGACCGACTTTTATTTAAATTAGAAATAGATTATTTTACACTATTTACAAATAAGCATATAAAATATAGAATTAGTGTGCATTCTGCCAGAATGGCGGCATGCTTCTCACAATCCAGGCCAACGGTTCGCATCACGACAACAATTTCCGCTGGTAGCCATTTGACCGCTGCTTCACGCAACGAGCTGGCTCAATAAAGGAAATGCTGTGTGGATCTACGCGCCTGCGCCACACGAGAGTGAGAGCATGCATTCGTTTAAACAAGAATTAACCGCGTTATTCACCGATTATTGCTATCGAAAATGCTCCGAGCGCTTTACTTTATTATTCACATTGACAGAAATGTGCCTAATTACTTAAAACATTACGGTTATAGGGGTTTTATTTGCTAAAACAGGCGCTCCGCCGGCGTAGCCATTTTGAAAGGGGCGTCGGTGTGGGTGCGCATGCGCCAAGCGCTGGACTAGCGATCGTCCATTCCGCCCCGCGTTGTTCAAACAGGGCAGTCGCATGTGTAGGAGCTCCGGTATCGTTTCGGCCTATTTCTTCTAAAAGTTTGCCGCTTACATGCTTTCTCCAACCTGGTAAATATAACTAAAGTCTTTCGTGTTGGTTAAATGTAATGAATGATCGCTTCTTTTAAAACGCCGGCTGTATGTTTACTGGTTTCGCTTGCGCTTGTTTAAATTTGCTCTTCTGCTACTTCTTTCGGGCATGTCTGCTTAAAATAACCCTGCTTTTATTTTTTAAAATAACCCTAAAGTTTTCCTTCTTTTGGTGCTTTCTTCTTTTAAAATACGCCGCGGCGCTTACTAACAACACAGGGCCGGACGGACGCCCCCGCTGAACGTGTATGCGCTAGCTTGCCATCATCCTGCTCTATGTTGTATTATACCTTAAAAACGTAATCAAAAACCACATTAATAAAATACATGTAATGTATTTTTATTCTATTAAAGTTTAATCTCCCAAACCACCCTATCGGCAACACGTGGCTTAAGCATGTATTGATATCATATATGGGCATAAACCCTCGACCAATCAGCATCAAGGATAAGCCACTTCCTCTTATGACGTCAGAAGCGGAGAATTAAGCTCCGCCCAATGTACCAGGTAACAATATATTGTGGAAAATCCTTGTTCAGCTAATTATTTTTCCCACAGGTGCTGACAGTGTGTCCACAGTGAAATGGGTCTGTGTACAGAAAGGATGATCTGTTACAATCCCATGTTTCTATGGTGACAGATATAAAACTCATGTGAAATACTGGTGCAGAGGGTATCATGTGAGGTCATGTACTCCCATAGTACACACTGACTCTCCACAGGAGGGTAAAGTGTCAGTCAGAGATGATCCTGACTAGCGAGTCTTCACTGTGACCATCAACAATCTGACAGCTGAGGACTCTGATCGGTACTGGTGTGGTGTGAAGATCAGTGGAGCCTCTTTGATCGGGTTAATCTGTCAGTCACTCATGGGAAGATGTCTGTACTGCAGACTGTAGCCAATGAGATGCACAGTATGTAACGTCATTGAGTCAAGAAGGAAGGACATTAACGCAAACACTGAAGGAAAAAATGTTTTAATATTTAAAAAATCTGCATTTTAATTTAATTCAATATGATAAACGAGACTTGGAAGGAGTAACAGTGTCAGCTAAATTGGGTGACTTCATGAGGTTAAATATGATAAGTAATATGTTAAAAAATATCAGTTTATTGGGCAAACATTTACATATGCATGTTGTAATGAGCTGATGATATTCATAAACATTTCATTGCTATGCAAATCTTTGAGTGTTTTACCTGTGTGTTCAGGTCCTCCAGTGCTGTCAGTGGACAAACAGGAGGTGACGGGTGTGGATGGAGACAGTGTCAGTGTTACTATGGAAACAACAAAAGACATAGGATGTGGTGTAATATTGGGGGTTCCTGTGCATCAGAGAGATCAGCGAGTTTGGATGGGAGGCCTGTCCTGATCAGGGATGAAACAGAAAATAAAACCTTCATTGTGACAATGAGTGGGCTGGAGAGGAAGGACACTGGCTGGCATTGGTGTGCTGCTGGAAACCTGCAGATTCCAGTTCATATAACTGTCAAACGTAAGTAATTGATTTAAATCTGCCTGTGAATCCTTTGTGCTTGAATATAAATAGATAAATACTAATTTTATTTTATTTTTGAAACCCAGCAGTTTCACTCACAAAGGGGTTTGTGCTTCTTTGTGGGGATATTTATCAGCTGTTGTGAAACAATTATTTATTGGGATTATTGTTTCAATGATAGTGGCACGGTGGTCCAGTAGGTGGCGCTGTTGCTTCACACCTCCATGTTCAGGGGTTTGAATCTGGCTTCTGCTCTTTCTGTGTGGAGTTTGCATGTTCTCTACATGCTGTGTGGGTTTCCTCCAACAATCCAAAAACACACAGTCAGCCTAATTGGTGTCTCTAATATAGAATGTGTGTCTTCTAGTTTATGATCAGTCTAATTGTGTGAAGACTGACTAACATGTCTGTAGGTGGTTTTTCATTGCAGCGTAGGCCAGTGTTACAGTTGTACTCTGTAATATCTGTTCCAGTGCTGCATCCATCCATTGTCTGAAACTGCTTGTCTAATTCAGGGTCCCTATGGGCGCAAGGCAGGGTACGTCCCATGACAGGGTGCCAACCCATTGCAGGACACACTCACACTCCATTCTCTCGCACAAGCACACCTACCGGCAATTTGACAACTCCAATTAGCCTCAGCATGTTTTTGGACTATGGGGGGAAATCAGAGTACCTGGAGGAAACCCCACAATGACACGGGGAGAACATGCAAACTCCACACACACAGAACTCTGGTAGAGACTTGAGCACACGTGCCAGAGGTGTGAGGTGACATTGCAAACCACTGCACCACCGTGCCACCCTGCTACAATAAATACATTATAATATGTTAATAAAATCATTTATCTCACCTGTTCACTATCAGTGCCGTGGGATGTGAATACTTTGGTCATGACACTAATTCATTGTTCTCCATCTAATCATTTTCTCTGTAGAATACCTTTCATAATTTATATTTCAGTTTCAAGAGTGACCTTTTCTTAGTCTTTATTGACTAACAGAGCACTGCTTTTTATTAACGATCCTTTCTCCTGTTTCCACTGCTCTCCTTTTCTCTGCACATGAGGAAGAAGGAGGGGATGAAAAACTGAGGTAAGCATTCAGCAGCATTTACAGTAGTGTGGGGATCCAGCTAGCAGCATTTACCTGATCACACAGTAATGGGAAACTGTCATTTTAATTTTAAGAGAAAAAGATATTATTTTTTATTTTATTTTATTAATAATAAACTTGAGATCCCATCCCATCCAGGGTGAGCCCTTGCCTTGTGCCCTATGCTGCTGGGGAACGACTGCAGGCCTGTTTTTACGAAATAGTGTAACATGTTGTGTGATAATCTCTAGCTATTTTCATGCTTTTTGTTAATGTCTCCTGTTCCTCACATGTAACCTGTGTAATACAGTAGTACAGATGGCTGTACCGTGTTGCTATAAAGCACGTAAGACTTTACTGTTCAAATCCACCCTCTTATTCAGCTCTTTGGTCCAGCTGGCTCTGCATGTAGGACTGGGCTTATCGGTGCTGCTGTTGATCATCAAGATGGTTTTACTTCAGTCAGAATAGATTCACTCTTCTGTTCTTCAGGTTTAATTGTGATACGTGTGACTGACAGACACACTGATGTCTGACAGGTGGGAGCAGGTTCTGGATGCTGTACTGAAAGCTGGGACTGGTGTGTTTTATCTGATTTGCACCATCATCACCATTCAGCTGCACTGGACCTCCTGTAGAAAGCGGGAACCAATCAGAGAGAAGCAGAGGGTCTCCCTGTGTTAGAGGAAGCTGGCAGAGGAGATGACCTTCGTGGAGCAGAATGAGTCAGACAAGCTGGAAATAAATGGTTATATATATATTTTATATATATATATATTCCCTCCACCACCCCCCCTCTGCGGAGGACTACTTTATTTCTATTTATTTTTATTTATTTCCTCAAGAGAGGGAGAAGGAGAGAGAGGGGGACAGAAGGACGAAAACGGAGAGGAAGGTAAATAGAGAGGGAGGGAGGGAAAAGAGAAAAACAATTAAGAAGAAAGAAAACCACAGATAATCTGCTTCAATACCTGCTGATGAGAGAAAACAACAACCAACATCTGTACGAATCACAATGAGCATGTTAAGGAGCAACAGCCGATAAAGACAGTGTGTGTTTGTGACAACCTGTTTGTACACCTGCGTGTGTCTGTGAGAACCTGTTTGTACACCTGCGTGTGTCTGTGAGAACCTGTTTGTACTCCTGTTTGTGTCTGTGAGAACCTGTTTGTACCCCTGTGTGCACACCTGTATCTGTGAGCGCGCCGGTCTTCAAAAGGTTTCTCCATGTAAATGTCTAGTAGTGTGTGTGGGGAGCCACAGCCCCATCCCTCAGGACATGAAGCAGACACGGAGGAGGCCCGGACCCCAGACATCCAGAGGCCCCCCAGGGCATGGGAGCCCCCGGAGGACCACCGCAGGGAGAATAGCATCCCTCACCCAGAAAAGGGCAGAGGAGAGCTCCGGAGGGAGGCCATCCGGCAGCCACAGTGCAGGAGCCCCAGGGGGCCGTGGCGGTGAGCCCGCAAGCTCCGCCGGCGGCCGGCCCCACCAGAACAGACCAGGCCCTGGGCCCAGAGATCCAAGGGCCCCCCCAACCCCCAGCAAGGCCCGACAGAGCCACGAGGGCCAGACCCCGCCAGGCAACCGCCGAGGGTGAGCCAGCACCCACCCAAGCACCCAGCCCTGGACATCGAGAACCACCAACGCACCAGCGGCCGGGGGCCCCATCCACCGGCAGGGAGTGTGGCGGCGGGGCCACAGCTCTTCCTCTCAGCCCCCAGCTGCAAATGGCGAACAGAGAACGGGGGTGTGAAAAGACCCCATGCCCCCCTTCGCCCGCTCAGATGTGTTGTTGGTGCGTGTTGTTCTAAAGTGCTTTTAAAACAGGTGAAGGGCATAGCGATAACCATCCCCTGCCGACCAACAGCTGGTGTTAGCTCGGCCCCTCCCCAGAACCCTCAATGTCTATGTGTGATTAAAATTGAGATGTGGGCCCTGGCACCAGAGGTAAGGCTGAATGAACAGACCGCCCTCTGGATGCCATTCTGTGTACCCACCCCCAAGGCCCTAAATGTATGTGTTGTGAGAGAGTAAGTAATGAGTGTCTACGTTGTAGTGTATGAATGAGGTACATGTGGTCGCGAGGGGACAGAGGAGGGATACTTCCCCTGTATCCCAGCAACGCACCTGCACCTCAAAGCCCTACGTGTGTGGTGGTGATGGAGTGGGAGAAGGGAGGCACTTCGGGATGGGGAGGAAAGGAATGGCGGGGGGCAAAGTTCCCCCCCTCTGGAGCCAGCTCCCCCGCTGACCCCCATAGGCACCCCCCCCCCCCGAAATCCATCCAAGGTGGGGGGCCCAGGCCCATCCAGACCGGGGCCAAAGGCAGTGGCATCAGCGGGCCCCACAGAGCCCAAGACACCCCACCACAGAGGAAAAACTACCCCCGCCCCAGCATTCAGTCAACTCTCAGACTGCATAAGACAAAAGACATCCAGGTTGAGTCCCTCCTCCTCCTCTATTGGATCCCCCCCCCCCCCCCCGCAGAGTGGATACCCCAAAAGCAGGGACCCCCTGCGGACAGATGGTAAGAACCTCCCCAACCGGCCGAGGTACACGGTTATGTTAACTGCAGTGAGGCCTCTTTCACTTGACCCTGCTAAGTCTGTACAGTCATAGCAAGAGAGTCAGTTAAACACAGAGAGGTTGATCTGCAGTGTTGGATTATCTGTTGGGAACCTGTACAACCACGTATTGGCCACTTATTCACAAGCGCTTTGCTGCCACTTGCTGGTTAATGTTTAATAATAGTTAACTAGTGAAGGTTAGACTGGATTTTATTAAATTGTCTATTAATTCTGAAAAAATGCGGTACTATGCAAAAGTCTTGGGCCATCAAAGAAAATGTTTAATGCTATTTATCTGGGTTTTGTATATTTGCTCAGAACAAAAACACAATTATCATTAAAATATATGCAAATTAAAAGTAACACAATAAAAACTAACAAGAATTTCTCCTTTTCTCCAAAAAGTTGCTGATGCCTTGTTGGATCACTAGATGAACCACGCTTTGGTTACAAAATCTCTCCTCAGGGGCACCTCAGCCATTCCATGTATTTGTTAAATTTCACCACCAGCTCGCTTAATTTAATTATTAAACAAATGTTAATGATGTATTGATTAGCCATAGGAGTTGTGTTAATGGTCAAGTCAAAAATATATGGGTGTATTAGATGGTTGGTGCAAATGCTGTACTGACTTAGAAGAGATTTTGAAATGACTGGGCTGCCACTCTTTGATGGACAAAATATTATAATTCTAGACCAAGATGAACATCATTTTATTTGACGGCCCAAGACTTTTGCATAGTTTTGTATATGTCTTTTATACTGGTCATTATTTGTTTTAATACATGATTAATAAATTGATACTTTACAAAACATTTAGTATTTTTATGAAATTGGTTATTATTAAAAACAAATTCCACAAACTTAAACGGTTTGGGGTTATTAGGTCACGCCTCCTTGTCAGGGCCCACCAATCAGGGACTCTTTTAGAGGGTGATGTACGCATTAAATCAGGACCGCCCACTTATCGCTCCAATCACACCACCATCCAATCCAATCACAAATCACACCAGTTTGTCTCAGCTGACAGCAGCCTCACATATCAACTAAGGAGGAAGACGGCATATCAAAAGTAAAAAGAAAGACAACATCAATTGAAAACATCCCTGTGTTTTCTGCTTTCAATCCCATTAAATGACAGTAAATCCAGTTGCTGTCCATGGTTCTGAAAACCTGGATCAGTAAATTCCAAATGAAACTTCTTTACCTGATTTAATTGTAACATATTTTGTTGGCAATGATGCTTTGTTGAGTCTAGAAAGGCGCAAAGTGGGTTACAGATAATTTAAATGAAGTAGTTTTACTTAAAAACCAGAAAGCTTTGAATAATCAGTTCAGCTTTGGACTGTAGTGCTTCACAAAAGTAAAATCCATCCAGTTAAATCTCTTTACCTCCAAGTCAGGAAGGAATCAAATGCAGAAGCACATTGTGGGAGATACAAGGTGCAAACACATTAAAAGCACTTTTTTGTGTGAACATTATAAAACAGATTGATACATATTAAGCAGTTTGTAACTTTACATCCAGAGCTACATCAGTCAGAAAAAGATGACCAGCCCAACCAGCAGCTCCATCTCTGATTGTACAGAATCCCTTGTCTGAAGTTATGACTAAACTAATTTCCATCTCTGCCTTCAGCTTCATCAGATAGATTAAATTAGGAACTAAACTAAACTAGGAGGGAAATACAGTCAAGCTATGTAAGTAGCTGAATTTTGTTTATCCACTAGAGGGCAGCCACACATAGATTCCCTTATAAATGGTTCTGATGCTTCAGGGAAGCACTGTAGAGAGACCCAGGTATGCCAGTGAGGAGCAGATAAAGAGCAGACGGATCCACCAACTAGCTGTAATATATAGTATTTTCATTGAATTTAAACAAATGAATATAACAGTGTCAGAGTGTCAGATCCATGTGACTTTTTATGATTGATGAGCTTTGAAAGCCTGAATATGACTGAGGACGCCCACGGACCCCATTATGTGTTAAACACAATTGTGGTGCTGAGAGAAAGACAAACAGCACTCAGTCTGACAGGACTGCTGATAAGACCCAGATGAAGTGAATCACCTGACTTTGCCCCCCTCCCCCCAAGGACACCCCCGCCCCTGTCATACAGACACCTTCCTAATGGACTTCTTGATTTGTACTGATCCACAGATATTAAAAGGACCTACTGCAGTGACATTTTAAAACTGTATAAAACATAATAAAGACTGAAACAAAGGCCTGAGGTCAGACCCTCTGTATGCAGCACACAGTGTTTCTGCAGAGTCTCACACTCACATCCTGTATGACGACATTTCTGCTGTTCAGAATAAGTCTGATTTCACTGCTCTTTGCTCATTTGCAATATGAGGAAGTAACAGTTTAGAAAAGAACTAGACTTATTTGATTAATTTGTTTGTAGTTTAAACTGTGAGCATGAATGATTCACTGTGAAGGCCAGCTATCAATAATTTTGCTATGAAATCATGTTTCTAGAAAACAGTTGTGATGCAATATTTAAACTTAAACTTGGACTTCTGAATATAAGATCACTGGCCCCTAAAGCACTATTAATAAATGAAATAATTACTGATTTTAGTCTTGGTGCCCTGTGCCTTACTGAGACCTGGCTTAAACCAGATGAATTCATGGCACTAAATGAATCTACTCCAGCGGAATACAGTTATAAGCATAACCCGCGACCAAATCGCAAAGGTGGTGGTGTTGCTGCAATTTTTCAGTCCAACTTAGGAGTGTCTGAGAAATGTGGTGTGAGTTTCAGCACATTTGAAACTCTTGTTCTTAGCCTTGCTGGCTCATCTCTTTCTAGTTCGTCACCCCAAATCACCATGGTTATTGTGTATAGACCGCCTGGGCCGTACAGTGATTTTCTTAAGGAATTTGCTGATTTTTTAACAAACCTGGTGGTCAGTACTGACAAAGCCGTTATTGTGGGTGATTTTAACATTCATATGGAGAAGGATAATGATCCTTTAAAAACAGCGTTTGCAGCTATTCTTGACTCTGTAGGTGTATGTCAGAATGTAGTCGGGCCTACTCATGTCTGTAACCATACCCTTGATTTGATCATTAGTCATGGCATCCTGGTAGAACATGTGTCTATTATGCCACAGAGTCCTCTGCTCTCAGATCATTACTTGTTAACATTTGAAATCCAGTATAGCCTCCTGTTGACCACCACTCCAAAGTATAGAATCAGACGTTCTATTAAGGCACTAACTACAACAACATTTATGAAACAACTTCCACAGTCCTTTAGCCTTACATTTGAAGCATCGTGTGTAAATGAACTTGAACAGGCAACTTCAAACATGGAAAAATCCCTTCGCAGCACTCTAGATCTTGTGGCTCCACTTAGGAGTATAAAGCATAGCAATAACAAACCTGCCCCCTGGTACTCTGATAATACACGTGAACTCAAACAGGCATCACGCAAGCTAGAGCGAAAATGGCGCTCAACTAAACTGGAAGTTTTCAAATCTGCCTGGAAAGAGAGCCTCTCTAAATACAGACAAGCACTAGTAACTGCTCGGTCTGTGTATCTCTCCAGATTAATAGACATGAACAAAACCAATCCTAAATTCCTATTTGAATCCGTGGCTAGGATAACACAGAATTCCTCATTAAACTTGCGAATCCCACAAGCTCTTAAGAGTGATGACTTTCTTACATTTTTTAATGGTAAGATAACTACAATTAGACAGACTATACAGTGCACACCTTTACCTACTTACGGCTGCCTGCCTCCTGCTAGTCTTATGCCTACCAATAATGAGACCTTTGATTCATTCATTCCTATTACACACTCAGAACTTTTGAGCTTAATTTTCTCCTGTAAATCCTCTACTAGCCTTGTAGACCCAATTCCTACAAAATTCTTCAAGGAAATTGCACCACAGATTGGCACTACCGTGTTAAATGTGTTAAACTCTTCTCTTAGGCTTGGATATGTTCCAAAACCTTTTAAAATGGCTGTTATCAGACCCGTCCTAAAGAAACCAAATCTTGAACCCAGTGTTTTAGGAAACTATAGACCTATCTCAAATCTTCCTTTCATTTCAAAGATCATGGAAAAGGTTGTAGTTCGTCAGTTGTCCTCTTTCCTACAAAAAACTAATGCCAATGAATTATATCAGTCTGGCTTTAGACCAAACCATAGCACAGAAACTGCTCTAGTCAAAGTAATGAATGATCTACTTGTGGCTTCTGACCGTGGCTGTGTATCTCTGTTGGTATTGCTAGATTTAACTGCAGCGTTCGATACTGTGGACCATAATATCCTCTTGGACCGGTTAGAAGGTGTAGTTGGCATTACAGGGACAGCGCTCTCTTGGTTCCGCTCATATTTGTCTGATCGCTATCAGTATGCCCATGTGAACAATGAATCATCCAAGGCCACTAAAGTTGAATATGGTGTCCCACAGGGATCAGTCCTGGGCCCGCTACTGTTTACCCTATACATGCTACCTCTTGGTAACATTATTAGAAATCATGGTATTGGGTTTCATTGTTATGCAGATGATACACAGTTGTACATATCTGTTAACCCTGATGATATATCACTGCTATCTCGGTTAGAAGACTGTCTATTAGATATCCAGTGCTGGATGGCAAAAAATTTCCTTATGTTAAACACAGAAAAAACAGAAGTTCTGGTAATTGGTCCCAAGGCTGCTAGAAATAAGTTCCACCACCTCAACGTTGGTAACCTTCCTACACAACCTAACATGGTAGTTAGAAATCTTGGCGTTCTTGTCGATTCAGATCTATGCTTTGATGCTCACATAAGAAGTATTACTAGAACTGCATTTTATCATCTACGGAACATAGCCAAGCTTCGTAAGATGCTCTCACTTAATGATGCAGAAAAACTAATACATGCCTTCGTAAGTTCCAGACTGGATTACTGTGATGCCCTCCTATCGGGTTGCCCGTCTGGATCCTTGCATAAACTTCAGATGGTACAGAATGCTGCAGCCAGAGTTCTAACAAACACTAAAAAATTTGATCATATTACACCGGTCTTATCCTCTCTTCATTGGCTGCCAGTTAAGTCTCGAATTGACTATAAAATACTGCTATTAACTTATAAAGCACTAAATGGCCTTGCACCAGAATACCTTAGTGAACTGCTGACCACATACAACCCTCCACGCTTGCTTCGCTCTCAAGCCATGGGATATCTGTTAGTGCCTAGGGTAGAAAGAGCTACGGCAGGCTGCAGAGCTTTCTCCTACAAAGCTCCTCTGCTGTGGAATGGTCTTCCACCGGATGTGCGGGTTTCAGGTTCACTCTCAATATTCAAGTCCAGACTAAAAACACACCTGTTTAGTTTAGCGTATAGGGACACTAGTTCTAGCCCTAGCTAACTCTTCACTCCCAGTCAGACCTGTAGTGTGAGGTGTAGAGCTGGGTGGGGATCGGTGCCATTGGCTTTGGATGAACTGGATTGTCAGTGCTGTCACTCTAGCTTTGCAATCTCTTGTGGAACTGGAGTGCTGACATTTCAGGGACTCCCCATGCCGGCATTCCCACTTGCCTCTCCCTCCTACTGATGCTGCCATAGCCATATCTGCCGGAGCTTGCAGATTGCACTTCATATTGTACTCACCTAGCTTTTAGCACTGCCAATAGCCTCCTCTACTATGCCTAATTGTACATTTTATTTCCCCTACTCCTCCTGGGGGTGATGCCTGGAGACCTCAATCTATCAAGATATCCAGCACACCCGACCACCACCAGTGACGTCCCTGCATCCAGCTCGCCGTTCTGATCTTCCATGTATGACCCGCTGCCTTACCTCTGGTTGCCTGGCAATTGGAAGAAGACTCGGCTTCGGCATTGGCTTATCTTCCTTGCTCTCCTCTCTCTATTTGACTATCCCTGCCGGCCCCTGGAGGATGGGCTTCCCCTTTGAGTCTGGTCCCTCTCAAGGTTTCTTCCTTCTAGGGAGTTTTTCCTTGCCACTGTCGCCTATGGCTTACTCACTGGGGGCTTTGGGTGAGGATACTGTAAAGCGCTTTGAGACAATGTAATGTTGTGATAATGCGCTATATAAAAATAAATTTGTTGTTGTTGTTGTTGTTGTTCTAAAATAAGATTCTAGATGTAATAAAAATATTTATTCCTGGTAAGAGCAGGACAAAAGCAGCATCAAACTGTTTTCCTTATTACAGACAAGAAATAGAGAGAAAATGTATCAGTGCACAAACAGTTTATTTTTATCAAAGATAGATGGATGATTTTTAAACATTTAAAACCCAGAAAAAGGGAGGCAGTGAAGTTATGGAGAGTCAGGAAGTGAGTGTCAGTCTCCACAGATCCGAGGTCACACTTAAGGCTCCTCTGATGCTCCTCTTCATCCTCTTCTTCACTGATGGGCCTCCAGGTGAGGATCACTTACTCTGGGACAGGCTCTCACTCTCTCTCACTCCACCATTCAGCGTAGTTAAGATGAAGATACATTTTGCACAATATACTTACTACATCTGTATTTTTATATTCATATTGTTCCCTGAAGTTTTATCACTTCCCAATAATAGTCTGTGGCGGTAGCATGTTGACTGACTGATTTTAGAATTGATTGCAGTCTTCCTTGTGTCCACTATGTGGCAGCAATATACAGGAAATATCTTATTCTGTCACAGCCGCTGGTGTGTGTATAAATTCACATACTCTGATAGTAAGTAACTCTGCCTCCAACTGTTTGTCAGGGATCTGGGCAGGAATGAATTACATGTCAAATGTACATACAACAGAGATGGGCTCCTGGGAGAACTTTGCCAGAAGTTGAAACACGACTTTAAGAATGACACTGATCCAGAAGTGGATAGTTTAGGTCCAGAGAGTAAAAATCCAGTCCTGGATTTTGTTTCAAACAACTAGTTGTGTAAAGTGCCACAGACACAGAGTACTCAGCTGGTTGGTTGAAACTAAATCTTGGTCTGGATTTTTACTTTCTGGACCTGAACTATCCACTGCTGCACTGACCCCCACCTTCTTCTTTTTTTTCCCCTTTGTCCTGTCCGGCAGCTTTAGCAGAATCGAGGTCTGAATGCACTGCTCTGCCAAACATGTTTGCTTTACCATGAGGGGCTCTATAAACTCTGTATAGACTCCTCATATTAATCGATTTCTTTATTTTATTTTATTTTATTTATTTATTTTATTTTGAACACATACAAAATTTTGCAGTGGGTGAGCTGGCCGAAGAGGAGGGACAGATTAGGAGGGAAAAAAGAAGGAAAAAGAAAAAAGGAATAAGTGAGAAACATGTCAAGAGTGGATAAATTCAGAAATGTGAAATTATCCAGAAATGGATGAATTCAGGAACAAACAAAATTAAAAAGTGAAGAAAGTAACACAACTATACAAGCATATAAAATCTTAGTGTGTGCTTGGATGGATGCGTGCAAGTATACGTGCATGTGTGCTCAATTGTGTAGGCGAGATGCAGGCTAGGGTGCGTGTGTTGTGTGCGTGTGTTGTGTGCGTGTGTTGTGTGCGTGTGTTGTGTGCGTGTGTTTTCAACATGAAATGGACTAAATAGCAAGGGTGGGAGGCCGCAACCACACCCCACAAGAGCCAGAGGTCGGCGGAGACAGGCCCGGGAGGACCAGGACGTACGCAGCACCCAAAGAGCACGGAAGAGCCGGGCCCCACGTCCCAATAACAGCCATGCCTCCACTCCAGCCGGGGGAGGAGGGAGGTCCCAGACGCAGCCCCCGCAGCCAAAAGGGCATGAGCCCCAAAGAACCAGAGGTGGGTTCCCAAATGCGAGGGCGCGGCCACTCCCATATGAGCTAAGGCCAGGGCCCCTAGGACCCCAGGCGGCCGAGGGCCGACCAGCCCCCAGTAGAGAGCCTCACCCACGCTGGAGAGGCCCGAGCCCCCCCCGGGCCACCAGCCAGTGGAAAGGGGCCAGCAACCATGCCCAGGAGACCAACCGCACCCAGGACGGAGCAGCAAGCACGGACCCAGGCCGCCACCATCCACACAGACACCCCGCAAACACACCTCGCAGCCATGCACATACACCATACACACATCCCCACAACATACACAGACAAGGGGCAGGGCTTACTGAGTTTAAATTGAAGGTGACACCGCCACAGACACCTCTGTCTGTGGCAGATAAAGGTAAACAGTCTAGTTGTTACTACTGCTTCTAAACCTTTCTCTCCTACTCTATCCTATCCTCTACTTCGCAATCTCTCACACCATCACTACAGACATGTGCCTTAGACATATACCAGTACACTTATCTTTGAGACCTAGAATATCTCATCCAACATCCAGGCGCCGCACTCTCAGTAATCTTGTCTACCCTCCCATAACACCCCAGTCACAGCGAAGCGTGTTGGGTGGCCTCTGGAATTGCCAGTCTGCTGTAAAGAAGGCTGATTTCATTTCTGCCCTTGCTTCACACCACTCTCTTGACTTTCTGGCTCTGACGGAGACCTGGATATCGCCTGAGAACTCGGCTACCCCGGCAGCTCTCTCCTCTGCTTATGTTTTCTCTCACTCTCCTCGCCAGACTGGCAGGGGTGGTGGCACAGGTCTATTGGTAACTCGGAACTGGTGCTACACGCCCCTCTCTCTGCCCCATCTCAACATTTCATCCTTTGAATTCCATGGAGTTGCTGTTACCTCTCCACTCGATATTCGGATCATTGTTGTCTACCGCCCTCCTGGCCCCCTAGGCTGCTTTCTAGAGGAGCTTGATACTCTCCTCAGTCTCTTCCCCACTGACAGCTCCTCTCTCATTCTCCTTGGTAACTTAAACCTCCCCCATGACAAGCTCCCTTCTTCTGGTCTCCTCCCTTTTCTCGATTCCTTCTCTCTAACATCCAACAGCTCCTCTCCTACACACAAAGGAGGTAACGTCCTCGACCTGGTTTTCAGCCGCCCCTCTCCGGCTACTGACATCTCTTCTACTCCTCTACACATTTCTGATCACCACTTTGTATCCTTTACCATTGCCCTACCCGTCTTGCCCAATCCCAGTTTTCAACGTTTCCTCCCCACTCGACCAAACCTCCACTCTGTCTCCGCTTCTTCTGTTGCTTCCTGCACCCTGTCTTACCTTCCTGACCCTGACTCCTTTTCCTCCTTGGCACTGGAGTCTGCAACTGATACTCTCATCTCCTCACTTTACACATCCTTGGACAACCTCTGCCCGCTGTCTTCCAAACCAAGGAAAACTCGGCCTACTCCTTGGCTTTCAGCTGCATTACGTACTTCAGCATTAGTTTAAATACACAAACTCGTGGCCATAGGTGGAAATTAGCGGGAGAACATTTCAAGCTGGATTTAAGGAAGCACTTCTTTACACAGCGTGTAGTCAGAGTATGGAATAGCCTTCCTGATAATGTAGTGCAAGCTGAATCCTTGGGTTCCTTTAAATCAGAGCTAGATAAGATTTTAACGACTCTGAGCTATTAGTTTAGTTCTCCCCAAGCGAGCTTGATGGGCCGAATGGCCTCCTCTCGTTTGTATAGTTCTTATGTTCTTATGTACTAACCGAAGAGAATTGCGGGTAGCAGAGAGGACGTGGAAGAAATCTAAGCTTGATGCAGATCTGTCTTCCTACCGTACTCTGCTATCCAAATTCTCTATGGACGTGACTGCAGCTAAAACTGCCTTTTACAAAGACAAACTAGAATTATCCTCACGAGATCCTCGCAAACTCCATAACATCTTTTCATCTCTTCTCAACCCTCCCCCCTCCTCCTGCTCCTTCCTTCCTGACTGCTGAAGATTTTGCCAACTTCTTTGCCGAGAAGATTGACAGAATCTGTCAGACATTCTCTCCCTCATCCACTACACTACACACTAAGGATTTCCCTCCCCCCTCACTGGCCCAGTTTTCCGGTCTTACGGCAGATGAGATCATGAAAGTCATCTCATCTTCCAACCCTACCACCTGCCCACTTGATCCAATCCCTTCTGCATTGTTTCAGACAATCTCTCTAGACCTTCTCCCCTTCATCACGACTATCATTAATGGCTCCATAACCTCCGGTCATGTACCAACAGCATTCAAAATAGCCAGGGTCATTCCCATCCTAAAAAAACCCACTCTAAATCCCTCAGACACTTGCAGCTACCGACCAGTATCGCTTCTTTCCTTCCTTTCAAAAATCCTCGAACGTACAGTCTACAACCAGCTTTCTCTCTATCTCTCTCAGAACAACCTCCAGGATCCTAATCAGTCTGGCTTTAAAGCAGCTCACTCTACAGAGACTGCCCTCTTAGCAGTCACTGAGAAGCTACATGCTGCCAGATCGGCCAAACTGTCATCTGTCCTCATCCTTCTTGACCAATCAGCAGCATTTGACACGGTCAACCACAAAACTCTCCTATCCATCCTTAGGAGTCTTGGCATTGGTGGCCTGGCCTGGCGCTGGCTGGTTTCCTACCAAGAAGGCCGAACATACCAAGTGACATGGAATGGATCCACATCTACTCCACGTTGTCTTTCCACCGGTGTCCCTCAGGGCTTGGTTCTTGGCCCTCTCCTATTCTCCCTCTACACTAAATCTCTTGGCGAAGTTATATCCTCACATGGCTTCTCCTACCACTGCTATGCCGATGACACTCAACTCATCCTCTCCTTCCCTCCCTCAGACACTCATGTCTCCACTAAGATCTCTACATGCTTGGCCGACATCTCATCTTGGATGACCACTCACCAGCTAAAACTCAACACTAGTAAAACTGAGCTGCTTTACATCCCGGCTGACTCATCCCCCCTCCAGGACCTTGCGATCTCTTTCGACAACTCCCTGATCCGTCCTTCGGTTTCTGCTAGAAACCTTGGAGTTACCATAGATGATCGGTTCTCATTTTCCTCACATATCGCCAGTCTTTCTCGCTCTTGTCGGTTTCTCCTCTTTAACATCAGGAGGATACGTCCATTTCTTTCCACTCAGGCTACCCAGATACTCGTCCAGTCCCTCGTCATCTGACGCCTTGACTACTGTAACTCGCTTCTAGCGGGTTTACCACTGAGCGCCATCCGTCCCCTCCAACTGATTCAGTATGCAACTGCTCGTCTTGTTTTCAACCTTCCCAAGTTCTCCCACACCACTCCTTTGCTGCACTCCCTCCACTGGCTTCCTGTAGCTGCACGCATCAGATTCAATGATGCTCGCATACATAGCCAAAAATTCTCTGGCACCATCCTACCTAAAGGACCTCATCACACCCCGCTCTGCACCACGATCTCTCCGATCCTCCAGCACTGCTCGACTGGTCCCTCCTCCCCTCAAGGCACAAGGAAGACACGCATCTCGGCTCTTCTCTGTCCTGGCACCTAATTGGTGGAATGAACTCCCCCTAGATGTCCGAACAGCTGAATCCTTCACTGTCTTCAAGCGACGACTCAAGACTTTTCTTTTTCAGAAATACCTGACGTAGAACTTCTATATTCTTTCTCGACTCTTATTCTGGTGTGTGTTTAAAAAAAAAAAATTTATAAAAAAAAAAAAAATTCTGCAGTACTCAATGGAGTTCTCAGAGATAGTATTCATAGCTTGGGTCCTTATTGAGCTAGCATCGGAAATTCATTGCAGAGTCTCAAAGCACTTATGTAAGTCGCTCTGGCTAAGGGCGTCTGCCAAATCCTGTAAATGTAAATGTAAATGTAATAGGCCCATTCACTCCGAACTGCCCTCCGACGTGCGGGAGAATGCAACCAGCCACGACCCCAGGGCGCCACCAGCCGAGCGACCACCCAAGCGCCCCCCCCACACCCCCGGCAGGAAGCAGGGGAGTAGGAAGACCCTCCCACTCTCCTCCCCCATGCACCTGTGTGAAAGGTAGAGTGTTGGAGGCGTGTGGTGATGTATGAGACTGTATGTAGTGTAAGGGTGAGTATGACAGTTGAGAAACTAAGATGAATTTAAAATTGACGGGGGATGCCACCAAGCCTCTGAGTAGTGCCCCCGCCCCCCAAGGCCCCGTGTGTATACTGGTATGTGATGACTAAAGTGCAATTAAAACGGGGAGGCAGAAGGCCGCGCAACAGAGTGAGTAAGGCCACGTAAATGGCCCTCCCCACCGTAGTATGCACGGCATACGCCCCCCCCCCCCCCCCCCAGAGGTCCTACATGTGTGCGTGGCATGTTGTGAATGAGGGGGGAGAGGGGCTAGGATTCATAAGGCCAGGGGGCAGATTATTCACCCCCTGGAAAAAGAAAGCCAGCTAACCAGCTGCCTTAGTAGGCACCCCAGCCCCCCCCGCCGAGCGGGATGGAGCGGACCCGGGGCCTCCAGGGCACCGCCAGCATCAAAACCCACCCCACCCCTCCCCCACCCTCGGCGGCACCCCGGGGGAAGCACAGGCCACCCCGGCGCAGGGAGGCACCCACCGAAGAGATGGCCAGGCCCCGGGCGCCACAGCCTCGAACCCCGTACCGAGGCCTGCACCAAAGAGGTCAACCGCCCCTCCCAGGGCCAGCCCCTGCCACCACCAGCACTCCAGACCCCACGCCCCATAACCACCAGTTAGCACCCGCCCAAGCTCCCCCCCACCACCCCCAGCCAGGGCAAACACCCAGACATCATAAAACGGCAGCCATCCCAAGAAGCCACTAGACGCCCATTGCTCGAGGGCCCAACCCCGCCATCCGCCAGGATCCCGAGGAGACGAGACCACAGCCGACCACCCCCCCCATATAATGGAATTGGCCCAGAGAGAGAGTGGACCAGAGAGAATCCAATTCACATAATTGTTTATTTTGGATGGGAGCAGATATTCTCTCCATACTTAAGTGGTCTAACAGTAAATTTCTATGCTGAGTAATACATAAATTATTTTTTGATTTCCTGTTCATGAAGATAGTTTTCTTTGCAATGCCTAAGGCAGTAAGGAATATGTGTGCCTTATTTTCTTCCATATCTAATTCACTTGCATCTCCTAAAATATACAGTGTGGGTGAGGTTGGGATATGACAATTAAACCATACTGATAGATCTTCACATATCATCTGCCAGAACTTCTGCACCGGTGTGCAGGACCATATTGCATGCATGTACTGTAGTTCTCCACAAAGTTACCTGAGCAGTGGGTACATAAGTTTGAGTGTTTAAGGCCTATTTGGAACATCCTTTGTCCTGTGTAGTGTATTCAATGGAGAGTTTTGTATTGTACAAGTTGCAAGTTGGGACTTTTAGTCATTTTGAAAGGGTTTAAATGTATTTGATTCAAAACGTTTTGCTCGGGATCAATGGATAGATCTTGCTCCCATTTTGAGGTTGGGAGGGAAATTGAGTCATCTATTTATAGATTTATAATCCCTTTATCACGCCATACAGGAAAGTTCAATGCTTTCTTTTTTTGGCAAATATCTGGATTGTTCCAAATGGGTGTTAGATTACAGGGCTAAGTGCAGACCTGGTTATTTTTAAAAATTCCCACCAGGCTGTCAATGAGGTTACTAAGGCTTTTAAAACAGTTATAACACTTCATGCTACGACTTATAAAGGGTAGATCAGAGATTTTTTACTTCTCCACTGATTGCTTGTTCTAAGTCCAGCCATGGACTGTCTACTGGGCTTGATTTAATCCAATTTGATACATACTGCAATCTGTTGGCTAAGAAGTAGTGATAGAAATTTGGTAGTTCTAGACCACCATCACCTTTAGCATTTTGTAGGGTTTTTAATCTTATTCGCGATGGTTTATTCTCCCATAAAAATGATGAGATGCTTGTGTCTAGTGATATAAACCAAGCAATATTAGGGATCATTGAGAACAAGTAGTTGATTTTAGGCAGGATCTTCATTTTAATGGTGGCAATTATACCCATGAGTGATATAGGTAGAGTTTTCCATCGCATGAAATCATCTTCTACCATTTTTAATACTGGAATGTCATTCATCTGTACCAAGTCTGAGAGCCTGGTGGAAAAATGTATGCCTAAGTATCTGAGGTTACCTGACAGCAACGGAGTAGCAGTTGTGTTTTGGAAATTACAATTCAAAGGCAGAACTGTTGGTCTGCTCCAGTTGACGGAGTAGTCTGATATAGATGAGAACTTATCTATAAGTGATATTGTCTTAAGAAGAGAGGCTGGTGAGTTCCTAAGAAAGAGTAATACGTCATCTGCATAAAGGCTTATCTTATGGTCTATTTTTTCTGTTTGAATTCCTTTAATATGTAAATTTTGTCTAATCGCCGCTGCTAGTGGCTCAATGAAGATAACAAAAAGCGAGGGAGAGAGCGGGCAGCCCTGCCTGGTGCCCCTCTGCAAACGGAGGCTTCGAGAAAATAGTTCATTTGTCCTAATACATTCTTTTGGAGAGCTGTATAGTGTTTTAATCCAGCTTATGAAGGATGAACTAAATCCAAATTTATGTAGAACTGCAAATAGAAATTTACAATTTACTTTGTCAAATGCTTTCTCTGCATCTAGAGATATAACCGTGGTTTCTAATTTGTTAATGGAGCAATAGTCTATAACATTCAATAGTCTACGTGTATTATTGGCTGAGTGTCTACCCTTGATAAAAACCTGTTTGGTCAGGATGTATAAGAAATGGACTAACTTTCTCTAATCTTTTGGCAAGGACTTTGCCAAATTATTTTAAGATCTACGTCTATGAGTAAGATTGGGCGGTAGCTCGACGTTGGGTCTTTACCAGGTTTCAGAAGCAGGCTAATAGTTCATGTTTGGAGATAGCGAGTGATCATTCTGAATTTCAGTAACCATTCTGATAAAAACGGGTGCTAACGTTGGCCAAAATACTTTGTAGAATTCTGCTGGGAAACCATCGGGACCTGGGACTTTATTATTTGGAAGATGCTGTACGGCTCCGGGTCCGGTGGCAAAAGACCCATCCGCTGACATACAGTTTGTTGACCGCGATGACAGCACGGGAGCCTCCGTCGATGAATTTTTTTCCTTATAGGGAACAGGATCTTCCTTCTTTCCAGGATCTCCTTGGGAAACTGGTCATTGATGCTAAAGTTTGTTCCTTTTAATTCCCGGCCGAGGCTTTTAACCAGTTCTTTTTGTTTAAAGTGCTCGAATTTAGCCACTATTGGTCTGGGTCTGCGTCCGTCGGGTCTCTTCACTCCTAGGTGGTGAACTCGATAGAAGCTGATGGTTTTTACTGTGTCCTCCGGGAGTTTTAGCTGAGTTAGAATGAACTCTTTCACTGTAATAATAATAATTATAATAATAATAATAATAAATTTTATTTGTATTGCACTTTATATTTTAGCAATTTCAAAGTGCTAAAATATGCTTTCTCCAGGATGCCTGAAATTACTAAATTGTCTCTCATGCTGCGGGCCTGGAGGTCAATGATAGTTTATTTTATTTTTTAATTTTCCTCCGAAAGGCGCGTCATTCCATCTGTGAGGGATTTTACCGATTCCCCGAGGGTCGCATTCTCTGCAGCAAGTGATTCCACCTGTTGTTGGCTGTACTCCACTGACTCACGCAAAGCCTGGAACTCTTTATGGAGAATTTCCATTAGGGACAGACGCGCCTCTAAGCAGGATAGTCGTATATCTATAGACTCCAAAATGTCTGTCACATCGTTGGTATTACGAGAAGCCGCTTCTGGGGAGTCCTCGGGGCGGCTTCTCTTGGAGGACGAGTTATTTTTACAGGTGGAAGTGGTCGGTGTTTTGTCTGATTTCCGCATAGCAATTCTCTCGAAGTACTTGTCTATACAATTTTCTAAACTGTTCAGAATTTCACTGTGCTCCAGGATGCTAAATTTTTTTATGGATACAACTGAAATGAATTTTGATTACCTTTAAGGCTGTCTAGAGATAAGTTGGCGTGGAAAGAATCCGATTGATAACCTTTTTGCAGTCAGCTGCGCACCGCCATGTTCAATACTGCCGTGCTTCTCGTCGAGGTCTCGCGTTGTTACAGCATAGCCCCTACTCAGTTTTTCTCCGGTTTTCTTGCTGCTCTTGTCTCTCGCACCCCAGTAAAATGGCCGCCGCCTCGTTTCCATTATGTATACCTTGGACAATGACGTCAACTTAATGCGACTTATCATATTTTGACTCTCGTTGCTCTAGCTTCTTAGTAGCTGACAGGAGAACAAAAGGATATCAGTTCATCAATTGAAATTTCTCAAGTTCATGACTGTAAGTATGACCACAGTGCATATGGTGCAACTGATAGTTTTGTTACTTCATACCATCTGATGTGGACCCAGGCCGCATGTTAAACATGTCAAGTAAATTGGCGATGCTAATTTCTGTTAGCCTGTTAATGGCAGTTCCCATTAGGTGTTAGCATAGTGCTAATTGTCAATGACGGTAATCGATCTAAAATCATTTTGGAGGCCTACGTGGTCCCACTGTTAAGCAAATAAATTCAGTGAACCAAATCTGAAACAGCACAAAGACGATAACAGTCTTAAAAATGATTAGACTAAGAGCTCTTTCATTTAAAAACAAATTGAGCTTAGGCTACTTGAAGCCTACATCTAAATGCCTGTGTTTGTGTGTTTGTGTAGGTTCCTGTGATATCCTTCAAGCCCAGCAATCACCACACAATAAATATTACTTGGCTTGTGCCATTTATTTGCACAACTGCAAACAGGCTTAACGGCTTCTGGCTCAACTTCTTGTTCTAGCTAGCTTCCATTATTCCCCAGAACGTTAGCTCCCTCTAGAGGAATTATATGGGTATTGTGACGCCCGCTCCGTCCGCTCCTCGTGTGTGCCACGCCCCCTAATTACCCACGTGTGATTTCCTGATCGTGCCCAGTCGTGTCTTGTTTCCTGCTGCCTTGTTTCATGTATTTAAGTTCCTGACTTGTACTAACCCGTTGTCTGTCATTGATGTTAGTCTGCGTCTAATGTTCCCGGCTCCCCGAAGCCCGATTAAACCCTCGTTTACCCCGATTCCTGCTTGCCTGTCTATTTTGGATCGCTCGCGCTCCCTGAGCGATCTTCAATCCAGCCCGTCCTGCACTACGCGTGACAGAATGACAGACCCACTGAACAAGGCACAGCAGCAGACCGAGAGCCATCGTCTCGGTCTGCTGCAAGAGGTGTACCATTGGCTGAACCAGCCCGACGTCCAGGAGGACCCCGTCGCGCTGAAATTGGCCACCGACAGCTGCGATCTCCTGCTGGTGATGTCCCCATCGGAGGGCGGGTATCGTTTGGGAGAGGTGCGCGCCCTCCTCCATGAGCTCATCCAACGGATGACAGCTCGGAGGTTAGAGCTGGACGCGCCATGCGTCGCGGAGACTGTTCCCCTGCTGTCTGTCCCACCGGACGAGGAGCAGCCTTCCGCGACTCGCACGACAAAGAGGAAGAAGAGGAAGAAGCACGCGATCGCCCCTGCGATCGTTCTGGGAGCGTGCACGCTCATCCCCGCTTCTCTCCTCACCGGGGAATTGGAGGACTCCCCGGCTGACCTCGACGTCGTCACCGCAGCTAAGCTGCCTGTGCAGGCAGCTTCCCCCGTCCGGGGAGAACACCCAGCCGCCGCTGAGCTGCTACCGCCCCTCGAGCGCCCCTACTTCCGGCCCGAGCGGCTGGCCAACAAGGGGGCCAGCGCAGTGCGGGACGCTATCCCGCGTGTGCCCCGGGCACTTAAAGGGGCCACGTCCGTCTTGCCCGCACGGGACCTACCGGTCCCGCCGCCTGCAGCCCCTGCTCAGCCCGAGCAGCCGCCTCCTGTGCCTGCAGTCCCTGCTCAGCCCGAGCAGCCGCCTCCTGTGCCTGCAGTCCCTGCTCAGCCCGAGCAGCCGCCTCCTGTGCCTGCAGCCCCTGCTCAGCCCGAGCAGCCGCCTCCTGTGCCTGCAGCCCCTGCTCAGCCCGAGCAGCCGCCTCCTGTGCCTGCAGCCCCCGGGCAGGCGCCCCCACTGCAGCAACCTGCAGCTCCCGGGCAGGCGCCCCCACTGCAGCAACCTGCAGCTCTCGGGCAGGCGCCCCCACTGCAGCAACCTGCAGCTCCCGGGCAGGCGTCCCCACTGCAGCAACCTGCCGCTCCGAGTCCTGACCGCGCTCCGAGTCCTGACCGCGCTCCCGATCCGCCGCCCTTGCCTGCGGCTCCGGCGCCTGAGCAGCCGCCTTCGCTCCCTGACGCGCCCGGAGAAGCGCGCCTTGGAGAGGGGGCTCCCGCAGGGGAACGACCGCCTCTGCCGGTGGACCCCTCGCCGGAGCGACGGCTCCTGTCTGCTGACCAGGCGCCCGAGCAACCACTCCCGCCTGCGCACCCTACGCAGCCGCCTGCGCAGCCCGGGGCGCTCCCCGTACCTGCAGCAGCTCCAGCGCCCACGCCCACGCCCGAGGCACTCCCCGTGCCTGCTGCAGCTCCCGGGCCGGCGCTCCCACTGCAGCAGCCTGCAGCTCCCGGGCCGGCGCCCCCACAGCCTGACCGTGTTCCTGTCCCGGCGCCCCCTCTCCCTGCTGCGGCTCCTGAGGCGCCCCCTGACCGCGCTGCTGCGGCTCCCGAGGCGCCCCCTGACCGCGCTGCTGCAGCTCCCGAGGCGCCCCCTGACCGCGCTGCTGCGGCTCCCGAGGCGCCCCCTGACCGCGCTGCAGCGGCTCCCGAGGCGCCCCCTGACCGCGCTGCAGCGGCTCCTGTCCCTGGCCCCGCTCCTGTCCCTGGCTCCGCTCCTGTCCCTGGCCCCGCTCCTGTCCCTGGCCCCGCTCCTGTCCCTGGTCCCGCTCCTGTGACTCCTCTGCCCTTGCCTCGGCATCCTCGGCCCCAACCGAGGGGCGTGATGTCCGTGTCCCGTAAGGGGCGGGGACACAGACGCAGGGCTGGGGTCCCTCCCGCCCGGCCCCCTGGCTCGCCCTCCCTCGCCTGCGCTCTGGCTCAGTTGGCCCCTGCGGGTCCTGGCCCTCCGGGTCGGACGTCGCCTGCGGGTCCCCCTCCGAGGCCTCGTCGCCCTGCCTCGTTCCCCTCTCCAGAGCCTGGTCGGTCGCCTGCGGGCTCCCCGACGGTGGCTCCTTGGTTGCCTGCGGGGCCCCTACCTCCGGCCCTCCACCGGACGTCGCCGCCTGCTGCGGCTCCCCCCTCCTCCGGGCCTTCGCCGTGGGCCCCTCCTGCTCCCTCGTCCCCTTCCCCGGTGCTCCCTCCTGCTCCCTCCCTGGCCCCTCCGCGGGTCCCTCGCCCTGTCTCCTCGGCCCCTCCGGGGTCCCCTCCGGCTCCGGCCGCCTGCGGCCCCTCCGGCTGCCTCCCGTCGCCCGCTTAGGCTCCCTCGGGCTCCCCTTGGTACCCCCTCCTTCTCGCCCTGTGCCCCTGCCTTTGTCCCTCCTGTCTTTGTCCCGCCGTCCTCTGTTCCTGGTCCCTTTGTTCTGCCCCACTCCGTTCCTGGTTTCCCGTCGTTCCCTCCCGTCACTCCCGCTCCTTTTGTTCCGCCTGTTCCCTGTGTTTCTCCCTTCCTGGTCTGTCTGTCGGCCTTTCCTGTCCTGTGTCATGTCCTGTCCTGGCTCCTGCCTCTTTGTCTGTTTTGCCTGTCTGTCTTGTTCCCTGGTCCCCGTTGATTTAGGTTTGCTTTTGTCTTTCAGGTTCTGGTTTCCCGGTCTCGTCCCGTCCTTCGCCTCCTCCCGGGCGCGCCCGGTGTAGCGCGCCTTTGGGGGGGGTTCTGTGACGCCCGCTCCGTCCGCTCCTCGTGTGTGCCACGCCCCCTAATTACCCACGTGTGATTTCCTGATCGTGCCCAGTCGTGTCTTGTTTCCTGCTGCCTTGTTTCATGTATTTAAGTTCCTGACTTGTACTAACCCGTTGTCTGTCATTGATGTTAGTCTGCGTCTAATGTTCCCGGCTCCCCGAAGCCCGATTAAACCCTCGTTTACCCCGATTCCTGCTTGCCTGTCTATTTTGGATCGCTCGCGCTCCCTGAGCGATCTTCAATCCAGCCCGTCCTGCACTACGCGTGACAGGTATGCTTTCACGTTCAGTTTACCACAGTTAGCCTACAGAAAATCTGTATTGGATCAGTATTTCTGTTTAGCCTACATTTTTGTGCATTACTGTATTTAATATCTTTGACACTAATAGGCAGTGTTGCAGGAAAATAGTAGCCTATAATGGTTAATTTAGAGAATGTGTTTCTAATTACAGAAGTGAGGGAGAGCAGAATCATGTGAAGGAGGTGTACGTTTAAGGTGGAATGGACGATAAATCCTGAGTTCAGGTACTGGATAGGGCATGTGACAGATAATGTACATCGGGCATACTGCAAGATATGCAAGAAAGCTTTTGATGTAGGCAACATGGGCATTTCTGCTGTTCAAAGCCATGCCAAAGGACAGGGACACAAGAGGGTCCTCTCCTTTTGAGCAAGTCACTGGTGTTGTGTTAGACCGTAGCTACTTGCCAGCCAGCTTTGGAGCCCTAACTGAGAATGCTCTGGTGTATATCACAGGTTTTGTTGTTAGGCAGGTCGTGAAGAAGCTGAAGTGTGATGTGCTGCAGTAGCTTGGTTAGTACAGCCGTGCCTTCACGTCTCGTCAGAACTATCATCTGCTGACCTTGCGTAACAATGGAGGCCTGCTGATACTAAGCCATGGTACAGTAAAGGCGATTGGCTCAGCTGAGCAGTGCATCAGACAGGCCTCCAACATCCAGTCTCTGTTGAATAGGGTTGTGAAAGCAGATGTAGGTTTTCAGGATATATTTAATCGTTGTGATCACATTGCTGAAACTCAAGATGGCATTGGCAACCATCATTTCAATTTAATTTCACTTGTCTTGCTTTCACAAGTTGAGAGAAGACCATGTGGCAAAAGTACATACTCTCCAACTACAGAGCAGCAGTTTGAGGAAGAAACTGTGTAAAATAGTATTGTTACAAGGATACTAAATACTAGACACAGAGCCTCTGTCTTCCCACCCCCACCCCACAGGAAAGACACAGCTTCTGTACTGACACCAGTATATATTGCAGTTCATTGGCTATAGTTCTTGACAAATAATACACAAGATGCCTGTGTGTATGGACCTGCCCTGTCTATAGTTATTTTTCCAAAAAGCAGGTAAACGGATGTTCATCTTTCATATTAAATGTAAAAAAAAAAGAAAGAATTTTCTTTGTCTGGAAAATGTATTGTGTACAGTTCATTGTCTATAGTTCTCTACAAGTCTATACAAATGCCCGTTGCTTTGGATAAAGGCGTCTGCCAAATGCTTAAATGCAGTAACGGTCCTAGCCGATGAGGCGCCCTAGGCGAGCATCAGCGCCGGCGCCCCCCCCCCCCCCCAGGCGTAGGGAAACTATAGCGGAACTAATGTTGCGTTTGGGTTGAGGTCTGGTCAGTTTTGCTGGTAACATTTTTGTTTTGCTCAGTTATAAGTGCAGCATTTGTTATGCAGCTGAGAAAGTGTTTTAAGTTATAATGTCAATATTCATGGATATTGGAGTTATTGTATGAGCTGCACTCATAAGTTAATGGCGTGAGCGAGCTGTAGCCTATTTATGTTTGTGTTTGGTTATTTTTAGGAAATTGCCTGTGTTTTTACTTATTCATTTTTTGATGTATGTGCTTTATTTTATCTAGTTCTCACGGCATGCTCGACCGGATAGATATGTGAATAAATGCCCGTGATCAGAGATCAACTTGTGTTTGTTATTGAGGGAGGTTACAAGGGGGGGGGGCTCATAGGAAAGTTATGTATCATCATCATCGTCATCATCATCATTATTATTATTACTACTTAATAGGCTTTGTTTAGCAGGTAAATTCATGTGGGCTTGTTCTTTTCATATTAAGACACATTAATACCAACTAGCTTTAAGAATAGTGGAATGTTACACTTTTTTCTTCCTCCGTTTGTGGCGCCCCCTGGATGAATGGCGCTCTTGGTCCATTGCCTATATTGCCAATGCCACGAGCCGGCCTGCATTAATGTAAATGCATGAGTGGTAACACAATGGGATTTATCATGGAGATTACCAGGGTCTTTCAGCTAACATTGCTGGCCTTTTTTGTGGTGTTTTGTATTTGCATTGTTCTGCACGTAGTAGGAGAGTAGTGTATGTTTATTTCGATTGGAAGAATGAAAAAATACCTATATGCGCATTACATTTTGAACATAAAAGTAGGCTGTGTTAAGAAAAACCGCTTCCCTGTCGATTTACTCGTGGCTCGGTCGTAAATACATGTCTGACATTTATAATGAACCAAGACAATAAAAATCGCTTCTCAAATTTGCCCATTTATGGTTCTTTATTTCTGAATGCCAGCTTGTCCCTGATAGACGTTCATTCATTTAAAAGGAGCTCTACCCCGTCCCAAGATGGCGGCTCTGTTGACGCATTCGCTCCCATAGACGGCTGTATTCAACGCGACATCCAGTGTTTATATCTCTGGTACTGATCTAGCTGTAGTTAGATTAAATACAGTACAACTCTTCACGTAAACCCGCATTAGAAACAGAGGTACAGAGAGAGTGTAAGGAAGCTAAACTTCATCCATTATTATAAAAAGAATAAAATACATTACTCCAGATTGCAGTGTTAGTTTGGCCTCCTTTGCATATTTTCCTTTTCCTTCACAATTCATTTATAAAAATAGATCCAGAAAAAGGAATAATTGGAATGTTTCCTTATAGAAACAGTGGGACAAGATAACACTGTGGCCGTTATGAAGCCAGGCGCCGAAAGTTGGTGACGTATCCCAGCTAATAAATGTTATTTATGAGAAAACTACAGTAATGTGGATGTCAGTTCTTCTTTATGCGTGAAGGATGGCGCAATGGCCCTGGTGGACGGCGTGGCCAATGCTGCTGACAGCCTTCGGCTATGATACAGTCCCAATGACCGAGCTGGAGCACACTTCCACTTTTAGGATTGGATGGAGAAGCAGCATACAAGATCGACAGCAAGACAACTTCACCTGTCCAGCAAACCAACCATGCTGAACTGGCCCCTACTAATGGAAGTGAGATGTACTTCTGCAGGGGGTGTTATAGGGGGAAGAACATCCTTGCGTCTGCCGGAGTGCCCCCTCAAGTGGCTGTGACCGAACTCGATGGATGAATTGGACTGCATGTACTATGGCTATGTTAAATGCCAAAATACAACGAAATAATGTTCAACGAATGTTATTGACATCTAATCATAGTGCATGGAAGCAACTGTGGAGTATTAGTTCTACTATGTGGTTACATCTAAAGCCTGAAATACCTCAGTGTAATGATACTTTATGCACTGGGCATGGGGGAATGTATAATGTAGCTACACACCAAGCTCAATGTAGATTCCACGGGTTGTCCATAATAGCTGGAGGGGCATAATGGTGTCGTGGATCGCCCAGGGGAAGCCCCTATGATGTCACGCGGGACTCCCCTGCCACACCCCCGCTGGTTTCCCTAGGAGGGAGTTGAGCAGCGGCCGTAGCGCTTCTACACCTGTCCCGAGAACCGGCAGGACCGGTTACCGTTTGCCCTCCTCTACCAGCTGATGCCCGTCGGGGTAATCGGCGAGCCTTTTTATTCGTGTTTGGCACACCTTCAGCCCTCCGTGCTAAGTTCCAGCGTTTATTCCCTGACCTGTCTCCACCTCTGTTCTGCCTCTTCCGCCCTTCGCTTATAGCCTAGCCCTCTCACTGCCGATGCCGATCGCCTGACCACCTGTCTGTTTTCACTACCTCGATTTTGGATTTTTTTTGTCTCTGTCCTGTTGCTCTCTCTCCCGGAGTTGACGGAGAAGATAAATATTGGACTGATCCGCTATAGCGTCCTCCTTATTTTCCGCAACCCCCGCCGTGATTAATGGACTCTACAGGTAAAGGGAGAATAGCTAGATACCTATACTAACAAAAGGTATGATATACGAGATTGTGATAAAACTGATAGAGGATATATATGCTCACTACGAACACGTCATACTAACCCATGTTTTGATACGAAGGGAAACGTGTGCCAATAGTACTATTGGCCCCCCCGAGATATGCTATTTGAAGTCGGTCCTCACATCCTTTGTGTGAGTACCATCCACGTCCATGAACATCTACCATACGTGCCGTATTCCGGATGTTAGAATAACACATATATTTGGAAATGGCAAAACAAAACATATTGGTTAAAAATTCGAACACCTTATGAAAGTATAAACCAAACGCAAATGTCACAAGCAACGCAGTTACTGAATATTTTTGAATGTGTGAAACTAACGTCAATATCTGTCATTGCTTGTTGCACATGCTTGAAAATTAGTCAGAAATCTGTCCACTTAAAACTACGTAAATAAATTCTCTACTTGATGGGCTGGTGCTGAATGAATAGGCCAGCTGGCCAACTTGTGTCTGTGCCACTGACTGGCATCCTGACATATAATGACTTTTCCCCCCTCACTGTAAAAAGTCCAGACAGCAAATTAGTTAACAGTAATTAGTAATCACGTGTAGTTCTCATTTATCGTGATGTAAACTTCAAAACCTTTTCTGCACATTTTAATGATTTTATTAATATTACCTAATTTGTTTATCATTTTCTGCAATCACTGTATGTTAAAGCAAGTTTTAAAACTAGCTGTAAAATTATTGATGCTGTTGTTGAGCTGAAATTTGTTGCCGGAGCCTTAGGATATGCCTCTATACACAGGAGTGAGGGGATGGATACACTATTCTATGGATGCCTCTGAAGAGAATAATTATCCCGATTTTATATTGAGAGAGATGGTTAATTCCATTTTAATGCAGACTGGGTTCACAGCCCCTGTTCTGCCCTTGATCTTTTGCATGCATGCTATCATGTATTAGTTTACTCTGAATTTTGATCACATGTCAAACTAAATAAATTTTGGACTGGATTCCATGTTTTTACGCTGTAAGTTACATTTTTATTTCAGCATAATTATAAGATCCCGCAGGTAGAAAATAAGTCTGTTACTTAATAAATGACCATAAAGTAGTTGCTGCTGTATATATTCCATAAATATACTGAACTGGAGTTCTATGCATCCTTACAAAGTAATAACTGTAAGCGTTCTTTAAGTATGAAAGAGTTTAGGACATTGTCACCTGCAGTGGATGGCCACATGTCCCCATAATTATAACTTTAGATTATATTTCTGCATGACTGAGTATTCACTGAGTAACTGGTAGTGTTGGATGGTATTCACGCCTCATATTTACCATTTATATCAGTCTTCAAAGTGTTTAGATTATTAAGGCTGGTCTTGGTTGTTTTCTTGCCTGGAGAAACAGAAGTTTGATGCCATGACGCCACAGCTGCTCGCCGTTCCTGTCAGTACGGTGGAGGTAAGAGTTTGAAACGTTCATCAGCCTGTCAGCTACGCATCTCGCCTGGATACAGGACTCAGCTTTTATTCTTCCGTAATACGCCCTAAGCCCCTCACTCTACTCAATCTCAGTGCTGTTTGGTAGTAAATAAGTCATTGTCACTGACTGCCACAGATTACGGAAATTAAATGGCACAAGTGTAACCCTGTCATTTTAAAGAGGGTAAACTCTGATCAGGAAATTTACGATGTCAGAATAAACTGATTTTTTAAAAGAACTAACTAATGTGCCCTAATAAGGAAATGCATACAATCAGAATAAAATATCTGTGGTTTTTAACAGTGGTACAGTAACAGTCTGATAAAGAAAGGTATCAGATCAATATATCTATAGCATGTAATGGAACTTGCATGAATATATTCTCCCCTCCGGAATTCATAGTTCCAGTAGTTATCAGAAATTGCCGTTATTCGGAAAATTACAGACTATGAACAAAAACGGACAATGCAAGAAAATAAAAGAATGTGTATGACGGAACTCTAGAGTATTTTTGCAAGGGTGGGTACTAGCTGGTTTATGTACTAGCTCACATTCAAGAAACACCATAAATGCTACTCATACACAGTTGGGGGGCAGGGGTCAATACATAGACCAAGTCCTTGTGCCTGTAATCGGAAGGTCACCGGTTCAAACCCAGCCTCAGCACGTCTGCGGGTCCTCGAGCAAGGCCCTTAATTCCCCCCAGCTCCCTAGACGCCCCAACAGGTAGCTGCCCTTCACAGACAACTTACTCCACAAAGGGCATGTTGAGGGAGACACAAAAAACGCAATATCCCCACAGGGATTAATAAAGTATTGATTATTATTATTATTATTAGAAGTTGTAGACGATGAATTCCAGCTGAATGATGTTAATTTACACATTGCTGAAACTAAAGTGGAACACCTCAACATAAATGATCTAGAAGCAGGCAGTGTGAAGGTGTCCACATCACATGGCGATGTGGTGAAGGGGCCTCTGCAAACAACGTATGGGAAACAGAAGAAAGGAAAGAACCGGCAAAATTACACCCCACTGTCAAAAACGAGAGCCGGTGGCTGAAGCTGAACATCCTTCTCAGCCTGTTATTTGAATTTGTCAAATTGTTTTTAATCATTGTGGGATTAGCCCCATTGAACCCTTCACATACATACTTACAGCATCTCTAATATACTTTGAATTGTAAACATGTTTCTTCTCTACATCCATTTATTTCTTACCTATTATGCAATGTAAGGGGAATCTTACTAATGCTAATAATTACAACTAATATTGTAACTGTGTTTTGCTTATGTTTGGAAGTCCTGGGTTAAGGACGAGGAGTTTTGTGCGTGCATGCGTGCCTGCATGTGTGCATGCCTGTGTAAGTACCTACCTGTCTGCGCGTCTGCCTGTGTGCGTGCATGCCTGCTTGTGTGGGTGCGTGCATGCCTGTGTAAATACCTACCTGTCTGCGTGCCTGTGTACATGTCTGCCTGTGTGAGTGCATGCGTGCTTGTGTGGGTGCGTGCATTCCTGTGTAAGTACCTACCTGTCTGCGCGCCTGTGTGTGTCCGTGTGTGTGCCTGCCTGTGTGTATATGTCTGTGTGTGTGCATGCCTCTGTGCATGCCTGTGCTTGCGTGCCTGTGTCCGTGCATTCCTGTGTGCTTGTATGCACCTGTGTCTCTGTGTGTCCTTGCATGCATGGGTGCCTCTGAGTGCCTGTGAGCCTACCTGTGTCTGTGCCTGCCTATGTGTGTGTGTGTCTGCGTGCGTGCCTGTGTGCGTACATTTGTGCGTGCCTATGTGTGTGTGTGCCTGCCTGTGTGCGTGTGTGCTTGACTGTTTGGAGGAGTGCCTTTATGCATGTGTGCATACTTGCCTGTCTGTGTTCGCGCGCGCTTGCCTGTCTGCCTGCCTACTTACATGCCTGCCTACTTACATGCCTGCCTACTTACATGCCTGCCTGTGTGCACCATTCACACTCATGGTCAACTTGTTAACTCCAATTAACCGCAGTATGTTCCCAGAGGCGGGTGGCACGGTGATGCAGTGGTTAGCGCTTTCGCCTCACACCTCTGGGATTTGGGTTTAAATGCGGCCCTGAACAGGAGAAGCCCCTGCGGCCCTGAACAGGAGAAGCAGTTTCAGAAGATGGATGGTTGGATGGTCCCAGAGTTGTGAGACAACAGTGCTAACCACTGCACCACTGTGCCATCCCCATGTATGGGATATATAGGAGAAAACTGTAACAGGTTATCCAGTGTGTAACATGTCAAATCATATGACCCAGCCTGTTCCTAAAGGGGACTCGAGAGATTCTGAGTTTAAGAGCCAATAAGGCACAGTTTAAGTCTCTGTAGTGTAAAAATAATGTAACAACAAACAGTTCTATCAACCTGTATGAAGCATATGCAAAATCAATGAACAATGCAAAAATAAGTGTAACTGTCCTGCACTATGTAGCGTATAGTATAGTCATATATACTTAGTCAGTTAATTTTTAATTAGTTACAATTTTGATACAAATTACTATACATTTTAGAAGAAAAATGTTCTATCTATAATTTCTCATGTGTCAGTAATGGCTGGCTGCTTTTGCCAGGTTCCATGTATAAAGTAAATAAGGCTGAATTTTACTTAAATATTTGTAGTGCTGATATTAGGAAGAACCATCATTCTTTAGAATTCCACATCCTTTTAAGTTTGGTTCTAATTGTGGTTGAGGAATACCTTCTCTTAGCATCCAAGAGATAGCTTCATTTTCGATTTTGTATTTGTCGCTCCCTCGCTCAGACCTTTGTTCTGTAAACTGCTGTTCAATACTCTCAGCTGTAAGCTTTTCGTTGATCTTTGTAAATACCGTTCTGAATACGCCTGGATGGCTCTGGATAGCATCCAGTAGTCCACAGCTACGAAGCCCATCCTGGAACCTATAAAAAATTTTGATACATTGATCAAAAGAGAAAAAAAACATCCACTAATTTTGAATGCCCTATAAACTTTGAACATGGATAATACATGATGAGGAACATGCCTTTCAAAGTGTTTCCTTATCCTGAAGGACAAACCAATTAATGACGTCTTGCACCACTTCATTTTTATTACTGACAGAGATGCTTCGCAGACATCCAGCCAGCATCAGGTGGGTCTCACATCTTTCAACAGCTTTGTTCAGGTTTTTCTTAAACTCTGAAGCCACAACTTGACACTGGATTGAAAACATTTATTTTTACAGTGAATTATTTGTTCATGCAAACATTAATATCAAGCTTTTCAAATGCACATGAGCATAAAGAGAACTGACAAAACGTACTAAAGAATACGTAAACATTGCTATAAACACCATTTTAAAATTGTACAGCAGTCTGAAATGCAATTATTCACGTTCTTCCCCTACCTCTGACAGCAAGCTTTTTAATTCATGATCATGAATGTCCTCAATGTCTGCACTTTCTGCACCTGACACTATGGCTTGATACAAGACTGGAGCAAAGAAACGTGGGGATGGTCCTCCTTGAACTATGCCCATTGCAATCAACTCTCCTGCATAAAAGTAGCTGTTTTCTTTTAAAGCTACCAGAGAAAGATGAGAAATCATGCAATTACATTCTCAACAGTAACCAAAGCCTGACATATATATGAAATGTTTGATGGTTTCCCTCTGCAACACTTACACACATATATGGCACTCCAAAACTCGCTGGTAGTCAGAACCTGTGAACACTGGGCTCTGCCTTATATGTTGAAATGCAAGTCTGAAGAACTCCCTCATTGGGCCACCCATATAAACTGCTTCTACAGAATTTCCCTCATAAGTGAATTTGGCATCAATTCTCTTTCTGGCAGAGAAATTTGGTCTCCTCATTGTGCGGACAGCACCATCCTAAATGTTCTTCCGGTTGATGTTGAAGCGAAGAGCTTCATCCTTATCAATATTCCTTTTGCAGCATATGCAAGACATCCTGCAGCCTGAAAAGACAGTCACACAACCAAACATAAAAAAACACTACATAACAAAATTGCGACATTTGAACATTAAACTCACTTGACATTTCTATCAATGACTCTTCTATAGCTCGACTGATTTGTTCATCCTCTGACTCACTCACATCAGAGCAAACAAGGTCCAAATAGTCCCTGAAAAAATTGTGAAGTACAAGGTGCTTCCTCTGCCTGGCATCTGGTATCTGGCTGTTGGTTTTGCTTTACAAGAAGAAGAATATAAAGACATTTTCATTTAAATGATACATTAAAATCACTCAGCATACATCTAAATACTTTAACAAATGCTCAGCGAGTTTTAAAGTCCATTTAACACACATTCAAATAATGTCTCAGGTGATGCAAGACAAAAAAAGTCTAAATCATGTATTTTACCTTGAGCACTGTTCAACATGCTGAACTAGAGACTGCATGGGAATATAATTTCTACAGGTCTGACATTTTTCCAGCACCAATGCTTGGCCCTTAAGGTAGAAAGCATAACAGTTAAACACAGCATAATACAAACAAGACATATGTAAATCTCTGAACATAACTCTATTTAGTAATTATTTGTAGTAGTTTAAAGAAATTGAAGATATTTCGTAGGAGAAGTGAGATGCTTTCATGAAACATTTACAAGTGTACAAAAAAGGCAAGATTTTTTGTGACTAACCTCATTAAGCTTACACAATCCATCTGTGCTTATGCTAACTTGGACGGAGTGGACGGATATAGTCGACTGCCTGATTCAAACCACTCTCTGTTCTAAGGTATTTCACGCTATATCCATTGGGTGGTATTGGCAGAGGTTCCAAATATATTGATCTAAAACATGCCAAAATTTGAAATCCTCCAGAAGTATTAAGTGGTGGATAAGCTGCATACAGGACATCTCAGAGGTCTTTGTAATTGCCATTTTTATCTGGGAATGTTATTCGCTTCCTACCTAGGCCACAGTTCTGTAAATGACTATGTTCTTCTGGCAAAGGATGGACATCTTTTTCCGCAAAACAGAAGAAGTCATGTGTCCATGACTCTGTTGTTATACTTGCTCTCTATTTCACCCTTTGGTATGGGTCCCTTTGTCCTCTTAAAACGGTCATACAACTGGAAGAGTTGGACTAGATTTCTTTCAATCTGGTCCTGTCTAGATGTGTTAAATTCAGAATGTGCAACAAGTGCAGAAAGACTGGCTGAGGTTGACACCCCAGGTGTTTGATTTGACACCAGTGATGTCGCTTCTGCTACAACTATGTCTGAATTTTCAGACTGTCTCATTAATATCCTTGCAGCTTGATGCAGAAGTCTGGCTAACTTTGGAGACTCGCCACTGGGAAAAAATGCACAATACAGTATGTACTCAGTTATCCAGACATAATTAGTCTAATGTCTGTTTCAGCAAAGAGTAGCTGTAACTGGTGATTGTGATCTCACACACTACTAAAACAAAAGTTTAACGAATAATATAGCATTAATAAAATAATGTCATATTAAAGTGAAAAAAGTACTTTTAAATCACATCCATCCATCCATCCATTTTCCAAACCGCTTATCCTATTGGGTCGCGGGGGGTCCGGAGCCTATCCCGGAATCAATGGGCACGAGGCAGGGAACAACCCAGGACGGGGGGTGGTGTAGCAGATACTGAATTAGTGGCTCAGCAGCTACAGCGGGATCTTGATTTAATTAGTGACTGGGCCGATACCTGGCAGATGAAATTTAACGTCGATAAATGTAAGGTACTCCATCTAGGGAGCAGAAATATAAAGTACAGGTATTTCATGGGTGTCACTGAAATAAAGGTAGCTGATCATGAGAAAGACCTTGGTGTGTATGTTGATGCTTCCATGTCCCATTCTCGCCAGTGTGGGGAAGCAATAAAAAAGGCCAATAGGATGTTGGGGTATATCTCCAGGTGTGTGGAGTTTAAGTCAAGGGAGGTAATGCTAAGATTATACAATTCCTTGGTGAGACCTCACCTAGAATATTGTGTGCAGGTTTGGTCACCATATCTTAAAAAGGACATTGTGGCCTTAGAAAAGGTGCAGCGTAGGGCTACAAAAATGATTCCTGGTCTTAGAGGAATGTCATACGAGGAACGGTTACTTGAGCTAAATCTGTTCAGTCTCAAGCAAAGGAGATTGAGGGGGGACATGATCTAGGTATATAAGATTCTAACAGGTTTGGATGCTGTTCAACCAAATAGTTACTTCAGCATTAGTTTAAATACACGAACTCGTGGCCATAGGTGGAAATTAGCGGGAGAACATTTCAAGCTGGATTTAAGGAAGCACTTCTTTACGCAGCGTGTAGTCAGAGTATGGAATAGCCTTCCTGATAATGTAGTGCAAGCTGAATCCTTGGGTTCCTTTAAATCAGAGCTAGATAAGATTTTAACGACTCTGAGCTATTAGTTTAGTTCTCCCCAAGCGAGCTTGATGGGCCGAATGGCCTCCTCTCGTTTGTATAGTTCTTATGTTCTTATGTTCTGATTACTTCTGTTGCTTAGTTCGATGTTATTTTATTTCCAGGTGTGATGTGCCGAGTATGAAGCTATTCGCCGCATTATAAGTATGAAAAGAAGACAGAATATCAAAAATATCGAGGCAGAATTAATTCAACAAAGTATCAAAAATATTATTCAAGAAAATGAAACACTTCTTGCGACTGAAGGCGTCTGTCGTCGAAAAGCGAAGCATTACTGTCGCCTTTAAATGATGTCACATTTGCGACGTTTTACAGGAGGTAGTTAATCTTAACTTCAGGTTTGTCTGTAAAATATCATAATAAACAAGTAATGTGAGTTTTCAGTTTGCTTAAAGCAAGATAAATGAAGTTACACTTCCTTTAAAATGAAAGATTACAATCCGTGGCAGAGGGGCAGTTTGCAGCACAACACCGGCATTAAACATCAGCATAATTAAAGCCAAACTAAACGAGTTTAGCGTCATTCGGTAATCACATAGCACAATTATATAACTTAATACATACATATAATGTAAGGACTTCCATATATTGCTGACCAGGAAAAACTTTAAGTTCTAACACGCTGTCAGCGCGTGCCTCGGTGTCCCCACAGTGCACCCACAGTCCTTTGCATGCACCGGTGCGCCCTTAAAACTGCAGGAGCCTTCTTACAGGCATGATTTTTATGATCGCGCATTGCATTTGTTTGACTTTATTAGGCTAAAACTTTTGTTCTAACTCAGACTTTCAGTTTCATGATGCAGGCCCCAGGTGCTACACAGTTAATGGTCCCTGAGTGCACCACAGCTTTCGCTATAAAACAATCTCTCTACAGCCATATTTGGGGGCTGCCACAGGGGTGGCCAGAGGTTTCCAAGGAGGGATGTGGCCGCCCCTTGGAGGCGCCCTTGACATTAAGAGGTGGGGAGATACAGTATATTGTCACACTGGGCCTCCTGACCCTTTGGGCCAGTAAGGCCAGTGTCTCTCTCCGGTAGGCGATCACCTCTTTATGGTGTCTTTCATACTGCTCCATCAGGGCTGCCGGTTCCTCCCGGATGCCCCTCAGAACAGATATTTTTTCCACCTTCAGACCTGAGGAGCTCTTCACTACATTGGCAGCGAATGTTTCTGCACCAGTGGGCTTGAGTGCGTGGGGGGAAGGAGGGGCGTGTGGTGACAAGGAAGCAGGATGGTTGGGGTTTGGTGATCTACCAGACTGAAAGGTATTCTGGGGACTCAGGGGACAGTGTCGCCCTGATGTAGAGGGGCCTATAGGAGGGATGGCTGATGTAGAGGAGCCAGGTGTGGAGGTGCCACACATTGAGGAACCCTGGTGATCACACTACAGGGGGACAAATGTTGGTGGGCCAAGAGGAAGTGGCTGGGGAGTAGAAAGCACAGATGTCTGGGAGGTGGGTAGACTACAGAGATTTATGCACCCCGGGACTCCCTCAAGTGCTTCTGAGATCTAGGATGGCCAATACTCGGTCCTCCCCAGAAGTGAGAGAATGCAGACTGGTGCTCCCCCCAGCCCACCTCACCTGCTCCCTCCAGAGTGCTGCAACCATCCTTTTGGTGATGCTGACATCGTCCCTGCACTTCCTCCTCATACCCTCTGCCAGGCGGCAGCAGCCATGGCCCGCAGAATGTATCTTTTTTCTTTCATCTCCTGCTATATATTTTCCTGATATATATTTGTCTTTTGCAAAGTGCATCATGGTATAGGAAACGTACCCCAGAGCAGGACTTCAGACTAAACCATTTTCGGGAAGGGTAGGTGTGCTTGGGGTGAAAAAACTTTACATTAACTGGTGAGATAGATTAATTTTATCTGTACTTTTTTGAATATGAAGAATTATATTATTTTGGGGGATATCTCCCTATTTTAATGCTGGAGGGAGCCCCTCCCCCCAAATTTATGCCTGACCCACAAACCCACACACTGTTCACAGATGAGAACAGCGCAGACCCTGCACGGTCATGTTTGGCAACTCCTTCCAATTTTATAGCCCAAACCAGGAGTAAAAGATGTCGAAAATCAGACCCTTCATAAACTTTTCTATCTTCAATGATACTCCATAATGCTGCTTAAAATGAAGCAATGCACGCACAAGTTAAAGCTCTTTTCGTTTTAATGAATGAGGAAAGAAATAGTTTTGGATAAAGAAATGAATTAGTCTTTTTTTTCCATGTGAGCATCCTCCTGCAGCCTTTAAATATGGAAAAGTGGCTGATGGATGGACTTCTGAGTGAAACTCATTACCCCAAATTTTCTTAAATTGGCTTATATATTTACAACATGGTGACTGCAACAATAATGCAATGCAATGCAATGCAATTTTATTTATATAGCGCATTATCACAACATTACATTGTCTCAATGCGCTTTACATTTCTGCCACGTAAAGACCCCCCAGTGAGTAAGCCAAAGGCAACGGTGGCAAGGAAAAACTCCCTAAGAGGAAGAAACCTTGGGAGGAACCAGACCCAAAGGGGGGGCCCATCCTCCAGGGGCCAGCAGAAAAAATCAAACAAAACAAGAATTATATAGTTTAAGCTAATATGCAGGGGAGGAAGGAGAGGCATCCGTGAGCCAAGGGCAGGCAGGCTGGAGGGTAGTTGCCGGAAGTGGAGGTAGTGGTCTTGCAGGCAGCAGAAGCATAAATTCCTCGATGTTATGGTTCTCCGGGCAGCACACCCCAGAAGGGGTGGGGGAGGAAGTAAGAAAATAGTGTATTAGCCAGAGTTGAGGAAACTAGAGGCAGTGCAAGCAAAATGATTGAGTGCAATATTCATCTAGGCTCCGGCAGATCTGGCTATAGCAGCATGAGAAAGAGGGAGAGACAGGCGGGAACACAGGCATGGGGACTCCCTGAACATCAACACTCTAGTGAAAGGCTAGAGCGACAGCACTGACGCATCAGTTTATCCAAAGCCAAGGGCACCGATCCCCACCCAGCTCTTCACCTCATACTGTTAGTCTAATTGGGAGTGAGCAACCAGCTGGAACTAGAACTAGGTTTCCTATACGCTAAACTATACAAGTGCGTTTTTAATCTAGACTTGAATAGCGAGAGTGTGCCTGAATCCCGCACATCCCCCGGGAGACCATTCCACAGCTGCGGAGCTCTGTAAGAGAATGCTCTGCAGCCTGCCGTAGTCCTGTCTACTCTAGGAACTAACAGATATCCTGCTCCTTGTGATCGAAGCAGGCGAGAAGGGTTGTAAGGGACCAGAAGATCATTAAGATATTGTGGTGCAAGGCCATTCAGAGCTTTGTAGGTTAATAGCAGTATTTTGTAGTCAATCCTAGATTTCACTGGTAGCCAGTGCAGGGAGGACAGTATAGGGCTAATGTGATCAATTTTTTTAGTTTTTGTGAGAACTCTGGCTGCTGCATTTTGTACTAACTGAAGTTTATGTAAGGATCCAGATGGACAACCCGAAAGGAGGGCATTACAGTAGTCCAACCTGGAAGTTATAAAGGCATGTATTAGTTTCTCTGCATCTTGAAAGGAAAGCATCTTCCGAAGCTTGGCTATGTTCCGTAGATGGTAAAATGCTGTACTGGTAATGCTATTTATGTGAGCACTGAAGCAGAGGTCGGAGTCTACCAGGACACCAAGATCTCTGACCACTGTTTTAAACTGAGTAGGGAGGCCGCTAGGGTTGGGGTTTACAAACTTATTACGAGCATCCTTAGGACCGATTAAAAGAACCTCAGTTTTTTCTGTATTTAACATGAGGAAATTCCTTGCCATCCAACAACGAATGTCTAGCAGACAGTCGGCTAAGGAAGAGAGCTGGGATGCGTCGCTAGGTTTGACAGATAGATACAATTGTGTATCATCAGCATAACAATGAAAATTAATACCGTAGTTTCTAATAATGTTACCAAGTGGTAGCATATATAGATTGAACAGTAGTGGGCCCAACACTGATCCCTGTGGGACACCATATCTTACTTTAGTGGCTTTTGATGACTCATTGTTTACATGGACAAACTGGTAACGATCAGTTAAATAGGAACGAAACCACAGGAGTGCTGTCCCTTTAATGCCAATCAATGTTTCCAGCCGGTCCAGAAGAATATTATGGTCTACAGTATCGAATGCTGCAGTTAGATCCAGTAAGAATAATAGCGATATACAGCCACGGTCGGAAGCCATAAGCAAGTCGTTCATGACTTTGACTAAGGCCGTTTCTGTGCTATGATTGGGTCTGAAACCAGACTGATATAGTTCGTTAGCATTATTTTCCTGAAGAAAGGAAGACAGCTGGTGAGCAACAACTTTCTCCAGAATTTTAGAAATGAAGGGAAGATTTGAGATGGGTCTATAGTGTCCTAAGTCACTAGGTTCAAGATTTGGCTTCTTTAGGATAGGTCTAATAACAGCCATTTTAAAAGATATAGGAACATATCCAAGCCTAAGAGATGAGTTTAACAAGTTTAACAATGTGGTGCTAATCAGTGGTGTGATTTCCTTAAGTAGACTGGTGGGTATTGGGTGAACAAGGCTAGTAGTGGGTTTGCCAGAGGAAATTAACTTAAGGAGTTCTGTCCGTACTACAGGAGAGAAACATTCAAAGGTGTTACCATTAGTACTAATAGCACTAGCACTAACAGAAGATTGGTGATTGTGTGCAGCTGTGGGCGTGCTAGTGATGGTATGTCTAATAGTAGTTATTTTATTATTAAAAAACGCAATAAAGTCATCACTCCTAAGAGCTTCTGGGACTTGTGAGTTTAACATTGAAGGATTCTTTGTTAACCTAGATACAGATTCAAACAGGAATTTAGGATTGGTTTTGTTCTCTTCTATTAGTTTAGAGAGATACACAGACCTAGCAGTCACTAGTGCTTGTCTATACTTAGACAGGCTCTCTTTCCAGGCAGATCTAAAAACTTCTAGTTTTGTTGACCGCCATTTGCGTTCTAGCTTGCGTGAAGCTTGTTTAAGTTCCCGTGTACGGTCAGAGTACCAGGGGGCAGGTTTCTTATCTCTATGTTTTATTTTCTTGAGTGGCGCTACATGATCAAGAGTGGTACGAAATGATTCCACCATGTTCACGGTTACCTGTTCAAGTTCATTTACACTTGACGCTTCAGAGGTAAGGTTGAAGGACTGTGGGAGCTGATCGAGAAAAGTTGCGGCGGATAATGAGGCTATAGAACGTCTAGTATTGTACCTCTGACCTGGGGCCTTAGGGGGGTTATGTTGTATTTGAAATGTTAAAAGGTAATGATCCGAAAGTAGAGGATTCTGAGGGATAATTGATATGTGTTCTACCATGACACCATGACTAAGGATCAAGTCCAGGGTGTGGTTACAGGCATGAGTCGGCCCAGTTACATTCTGATGTACACTGGCAGAGTCAAGAATGGTTGTAAATGCTTTTGTTAATGGATCACTATCGTTTTCCATATGAATATTAAAATCACCAACAATCACGGCCTTGTCGGTAGTAACCACCAAGTTTGTTAGGAAATCTGCAAATTCCTTAAGAAAATTGCTATAGGGGCCAGGCGGTCTATACACAATAGCAATGATGATTGGAGGTGTAGAACTACACTTAGATATGCTAGCAAGACTAAGAATAATAATTTCAAACGTGCTAAAGCTATAACCACTATTTTCATGCACTCCTAGGTCGGTCTTAAATATTGCAGCAACCCCGCCACCTTTACGATTGGGTCGAGGATTATGCTTATAACTATATTCAGCTGGAGTGGATTCATTTAGTGCCAAGAACTCGTTTGGTTTAAGCCAAGTCTCAGTAAGACATAGGGCACCAAGATTAAAATCAGTAATGATTTCATTTACGAGCAATGTCTTAGGTGCCAGCGATCTGATGTTCAGGAGTCCAAGTTTTAGGTTTACATTACACCTACTATCCAGAAGTGAATTAGGTCTAATTTCTCTAAGGTTTTTAAGACATGCACTACGGTGGAATGAACCCCCACGATTAAAACCGCGGGGAACAGACACAGTCTCAATAATATGAACCTTGGGTGACGACTTTAAGCGACTAGCAGGCGGTCGGTTAAGCCGGTTTGCCTGCCGCCTTGGCTTGGCTCTGGTTAGTCAGCGATCTGCCTTAAGACTACGAGCTATGCTTTTTGACAGGAGATCGGCGCCAGCCCACGAGGGGTGAATACCGTCCCTCTTCAAAAGCCAAGGCCTACCCCAGAGCGTCCGCCAATGGTCTATATAACCCACACCATTTATCGGGCACCATTCCGACAGCCAGCGATGCAGCGACGATAATCTGCTGTATATTTCGTCGCCACGTCTAGCAGGGATGGGGCCAGAGCATGTTACTGACGCGGACATCTTCTTCGCAAGGCTGCACACCTTTATGAAATTTGCTTTAGTGATCTCCGATTGCCTCAATCGGACATCATTAGTGCCGACGTGGATAACAGTATGCGAATACTTACGTTTACTCTTAGCCAGCACTTTTAAGTTTGATAAGATGTCGGTCGCTCTGGCACCAGGGAGACAATTAACTACAGCTGCTGGAGTCGCTACTCTCACGTTTCTTAACATAGAATCGCCGATTACCAGAGCACTTTCAACAGGCGGCTCAGTGGGTGTTTCACTGAGTGGGGAGAACCTGTTGGAAACGTAAATGGGTGAATGGTGCCGGTGTGAGTCCTGTTTGGACTTACGGCTATGCCGCCGGGTCGTCACCCACTCGCCTTGCTGCGAAGGCCCTGCTGCCGGAGCGGGGGGAGACTGGCTCACTATAGCAGACATATCCGGAGCCGCTAACACTGCGTCAATAAAACTCTCACTCTCCTGAATCTCCCGTAACGTCCGGATACGTCCCTCTAAGTCTGCGATCTTCTCCGTCAGCCTGGCAACTAGCTGACACTTATCGCAGACAAACGTACCACTAATGACGGGAGAAGAATAACTAAACATACTGCACTCGGAGCAAACGACAGGAGCCATAGTGATATACTTATACTTACGTTTAGCGGGGAAAAACTCCGGGGGCAGAGGCGATTAATCCGTCGTGCTTTGGAAGATTATCAAGAGACTACTAAGCTTGCCAAGATTTTCCTGATTGCTTAATTCTAATTATTATTTAGGTAATAGCTATGGTTTAAAAGTTCGCGCGGTAGCAACCAGTTCCGTTCACGCAGGAAATGCACCGTCAATGAAAAAGATGCAGTTTTAATCCTGCTCCTGCTCCTAATACACCTACGACTGTGGTGTTCTACCTAGAGCACCACTAGAGGGAGCTCACACATTCTATTGTACTTGCCACAGTAACAACAGTGATGTATAGGAACAGTTAGAAGCCGGTAATTTATATATAAAAAATGTAATTTCATTAATCTGAATGGGTGGGCCCAGCTGTCAATCCCACCCAGGCCTATCCATAGCTCCGCCTCTGTGTCAGTCCATCTCTTTGCAGTCCAAGTTGTACATCTACCAATCTGGACAGCAAATTTACAACCGTTCTGTTTCGGTGGTTATATTTAAGGAATGTCACATTAGTAAATTCACGCTTTACATGAACATCTGAAATGGGCAGAGACAAAATCTGCAGTACAGGCAGACCAATGTCTTTAAAACTCCTTTTTCCTTCAGCACCCTCATACTGCAAAACCTCAATCCAAAGTTCTCCATGTTGTTCATCTCTGTGAAACTGCAACAGGAGAGCTCTCTCCACTGGTTTTCTAATTCACCAAGGGAACAGGAAAGGCCCTCTTTTGGTAGGCTGCCTACTGCAGGTAATCTTACCCGGGGATGTAGCATCTCCAGCTTACTCAAGTGACTCTGGAAGTCGCATTTGATACTGTGTCCGGAAGCAGTCCATGCTGCGCTTAGGAATGACGTCTGTTTCAGTGTAGAATTGACTGTAAATTCCTAGCAAAAAAAACTGCCAGAAAAGTATTGCAAAATTGCTGTTAATCACTGTAAAACCCCCAGCTCCATGGGTGTCCCTACAGGTGGCTGCCCTTTGCTGCCAGGCTTGCTGTCACCTTCGTCTGTGCCCATGTGTCAAGTAGGGCAAAATGGGGTAGGTGAAAATAGAATTTCCCCAAGGGGAGTAACAAAGTACCTTCATTTCATTTAGAAAAGAATTCCAAAATGTCTTTTACAGGTTTTGTCGTATGTAAATTACAGCAATTGTCTTTTTTAAACAGAAAAATAACAATTAACTGTAATCTAGTTTAAAATGTTATCATGTATTCTATTCAAATTATTGAAGTTACCTGGCAACTGGAATTGGCAAATACTATTGATTCCAATGAAACATTTGAAACCACAAAATCACATGAAGAAAACGTACGCTGACCGTTACTGAAACGACCTGGTATCTGTTTCATACCTCACTTTACAACACACAGGACTTTTAACAATTTAAAGGCACAAGTTATTTTACGTCATGGCCAAGCCACCTTTGCTAGTTTAATGGCAGAAAAATAGTCAAAGCCAGGCGCCTGGTCCACAAGGGATGTATTCAGTCACTGCTGTGTTTATGCTTTAAACATGCTATAAACTAATTTTTTCTAACATTTTCTTTAAGAGCTAGGTGCACTTGCACCTTGGTGGATTGCTATTATATTTGTGGATTTGCCAGGTAGAAGAAAAGAATGCTTCTCTACAGAGATACAGAAACAAATCTGCTTGTACACAATGTGAAAGCGTTTGAGCAGACCATCTACAACAGCAGGATTCCACCAAAGTAGAGGTCTGCATTCCCGTAGAATCCATGGCAATTAAGTGCAGGGCAGGACAAACTTTCATTTTTGAATGCAGGAGCACAAGGGAAGTGACTGATATGCTCGCAGTAAAAAGAATGAAACAAGTGCTTTTTGTTATCAAACAATTATTTATTTGCATGAGTAAATATAAAATTACACAACAAAGTATAGCACGATATCACAACATTACATTGTCTCAAAGCGCTTTAGAGCACCCCCACCCAAAGCCCCCAGTGAGTAAGCCATAGGCGACAGTGGCAAGGAAAAACTCCCTAGAAGGAAGAAACCTTGGGAGGCACCAGACTCAAAGGGGAAGCCCAAACCTCCAGGGGCCGGCAGGGAGAGTGAAAAACACACACATCAGATAACTGCAACAGGTATTCTTCTACATATCCTATACATATGCATGGTACAGTGGTTAGCACTGTTGCCTCACACCTCTGGGAACATTTATCCATTTTCTAAAACCGCTTCTCCTGTTCAGGGATGTGGGGATCAATTTGCCTTTTGGAACAGGCGGTCAGATGGATCCCAGAGGCTACAGGCACGAGGCAGGGAACAACCCAGGATGGGACACCAACCCATCACAGGGCAGGCTCACACACACAGATCATTCACACACACACACACAAAACACACACACAAAAACTCACCATTCATTCACACACCATTCATAAACACCATTCACACACCAGTCACTCACACAGCATTCACTCACACACACACCATTCATAAACACCATTCACACAGCATTCACTCACACACACCATTCATAAACACCAGACACACACCAGTCACTCACACACCATTCACACACACATAGACCATTCACATACACCATATACTCACACACACCATTCACTCACACACGCCATTACCACTCACACTCACATGCCATTACCTCACACACACCATTCACACACCTGTCACTCACACACACCATTCACTCACACGCCATTACCTCACACACACCATTCAATCACCACTCATACACACACACACACACACCACTTACACACACCATTCACACCCATCATTACCAAACACACTCACATACCATTGACATATACCACATTCCCATTTGATGTGGACACCTTCACACTGCCTGCTTCTAGATTATTTATGTTCAGGTGTTCCACTAATAATTTGTCCACTTTAGTTCCAGCAATTTCCCAATTAAGAGCATTCAGCTAGAATTCACTGTCTACAACCTCTATCTCCACATCCATAATTTCCAATTCAAATTCTGAATTAAAACCCCTCTCTGCAGTCTCCTCCAATTTGACCTCTCCAATTTGTATTTCGACAATTTCAAATTTATCATTTACACCATCTAGCTCAAACTGGCAGAGGTCGACCACTACGGCTCCTATTTTCAGCCTGTCTTGGTGGTCATCTGCAGGCTTTATGGAGACCGTCCTTTCATTTAACAGAAAAACCTCTAACCCATGCATGTCTAACCCCTTATCCCTCCCAGGCTGGTTGATGGGTGGAGTTGCTGGGGAGCACTCTCCTTCTTCACCCCAGCAGATGATCTCATCCCACTTGTCCCAGGCTGCCCAATACACATCATCCGTCCAGCTAACTGCCTTGGCAATTGGCTTTCGGGTGTGTGACACGATGGAACGGTCAGCCTGGTCAGAGGGTGATTCTGCTGGGGAGCACAGCTCTTCCTCATCTTCCCAGTCAATCACTTCCATCCACTTGTCCCAAGTTGCCCAGTATCGATCGTTGCTCCAGCTGACAGCTTTTGCAATTCGTTTGTTTCTGAATGAGGAAAAACACACAGGCAATACAATAGAGCTGTCAGTCACTCCTGGCACATGGAATTCAGTTCTGCACTGACACCTTCGCAATGAACAACTGCATTATAGCATAGGAAACTAGTTAACTTTCACATACAATTTACATATAATCAAGAAAGAAGCCTGGAACAATTTTAAATTTTACTAAATGGCAATATACTGATTTTAGTCACCAAACAAACTTTTCAGGTCTTGCTTCACTACTTTTATCTGTGTTTGTTGCAATACATCTGCCCTCTCCTGGTCTGCTGGAATATCATTGCTGTAGGCAGCACCGAGCGCAACCACCCGCATCCTCTTCCGAATGCAACATGAAAGCGCGGGAAAGCGCACGTGCAAAAGTGAAATATCATCTAGACTTTGCGGCACAGGAAACTAGCCGACTTGCACATAAAATTTAAATATAACCAACACAGTAGCCCGCAACAATATTCACTTTATTTAAAAGCAATGAACTAATTTACTCACAAGCAAGCGCAATTATTTACTTAAGCGCAGTAAAGCGCACGCGGAAAAGCGAAATATCAACTACACTTTGCGCATAAAATTTAAATATAATTAACATTGTACCCCGGAACAAAATCACTTTATTTAAAAGCAATATACTGACTTTACTCACCAAACATATTTTAATATACATGCAAATTTGACAGATACTAAATAAGAAAAATTATCCGATAAAATGGGAGCAGAAAAGCAACGTACCTCGTCATCTTGGTGCAGAAAACAAGTGAAGCTGCGTCTTTCAAACCGGCAGTGTCCCACGTGCCGAAGAGTCAAATGTAATCAAGCAACACGGCCCACACAATTAAATAATAACATCATAATAATTATAGCTCTTGTATAATTATTCTATATATTATTCTATAATTAGAGGAACAGACTTTTATAAGTTAACTTGTTCACCGAGAATAGTATACAACACCGTAAGCATATAACCCTTAAAGGATGATTAATTAAAATTCGCACATTCATCCTGCATAACATAAAACAATGACTTAAAGAGACTTAATATGAAATGAACGCTACTGTCCGAGGGCATTTATCTCCACAAATCGCTATGTAACATAATGTCTTAAATACTCAGATTTTCAGAATGACAGAATCTTAACATTTAAAACTTTGTTTTGCGATACCGATACGTAGTGATATTGGTATGTGGAACAACGTTATGTTACACACGCCTCCCACAATTCAAGAAGCTGTAGTTAGATTAAGAGCGTATTCACAATTTACCCGTTTGCCTTTTACCGTGACTGAGCACGATCCCCCACCCCAGCTGGTCTGCATTCCCCACATTGCAATTAACGATCCTGGCCTCAGCGCTTTTGTTACCGTGGGACTTTGTTATGTTGAAGAAAACATTAGAAGGAAACTTCTGTCGCACAACTGAATGAAATTTATGATTAATGCATGGCAGCATTCTCCAAGTACAGTGGGACGGACTCCCCAACGGACCGAGAGTGCTTGTGATGTAAAATACACTAAGATAATTCAGTTCCTTTAAAGAGCGGTTCTTTTAATACTCTGTATTATAATTTTTGTGTGCTGTCCCCTTAAAAAGCATATCACCAGTATTCCTTATTCAAATTGTCCCATTAAAAACTACAGTCCCCAAACGTCAAATTGCATGCTTCTGCATGTCACCTACACTTCATCCTCAAAATCAAAGCAGTATTAACACAAGCGACATGTGCCATCACTTAAAGCCAATGTAACTTTTTTAAAATAAAGTCTGTTTCAACTGGATTTTTACCTAAGTAAAACAACCATTTTATGTTCTATTTATCTTAAAACTACTGAAACAAATAATTGGCTACAATGCAGTTCCGCTGTTTTGTTTGGCACCGTAAATTATGTCCTGCATTCTGTGGAAAAAAATGAAGGCTGAGGAATGTTACGTAACACAGTTAAAATGCAAAAGTTCTCTCTGGTGTAATTCACTGCATAAAACCATGGTCTTAAGTGTGGTGTCTTCTTCATAACACTCCCTGACTTTTGTATCCGTGACCATGAGATAGGGTGGGCTGCTTTTCTTCCTTCATTTTACTAGTGTTCCTCCCTTTCCTCCCAGCCTTGGCTGGTGGTTCAGGCAGCATCACCTTCTTTTAATGGACCCAGGTGTCATTTATTTTGAAGTGCAGAAAATGTTCTAGCAGAGGTCTTAGACAATTTCTGAATTACACAGAACTCTGACTTCTTCTGAAGCTGTGAGAAATTGTTCATCTGTAATTGTTGCATTGATATTTGTTGATGTGCGTGTGCCCTCCTTGAGCAGTAAAGGGGAGATCACATGCAGAGCTTTTCTTAGTCTAAATAAAAATAAAATATTCTCTTCATATAGTCTGGAAGAGCCAATTAGTTATTTCTAGAAAAATAAATAGAGCCAATGAAGGAACCAGATGTCACAGTAACACAGGTCACTGTCTGTGGTGCTGGGTGTTGGGCTGGCGCTGAAGAAATAGGATAACTGGCCAAAGTGTCCGTGTGCCTCCACTGATTACAGGACATTAGTTAACAGTAATTAGCAATCACTTATAGTTCTCATTTATAATGATGTAAAATTATAAATATATATATATATCCATCCATCCATCCATTTTCCAAACTGCTTATCCTACTGGGGCGCTGGGGTTCCTGAGCCTATCCCAGTTCCCAATGGGCACGAGGCAGGGAACAACCTAGGATGGGGGGCCAGCCCATCGCAGGTCACACTCACATACCATTCACTCTCACATGCACACCTATGGGCAATTTAGTAACTCCAATTAGCCTCAGCATGTTTTTGATTGTGGGGGTACACCGGAGTACCCGGAGGAAACCCCACGAGGACATGGGGAGAACATGCAAACTCCACACACATGTAATCCAGGCAGAGACTCGAACCTGGGTCCCAGAGGTGTGAGGCAACAGTGTTAACCACTGCACCACCATATATATATATGTAAATATATATATATATTATGGACAAAATATAATATGATTTAATGTATCCCTTCTGCTCTTAAAAAAGCGCAATATGTCTGAATGACGAATATGTCTATTACGTTTTAATAATCTTGTTAATATTTGTTTACCTTTTTTTCTGTAATCACTCTATGTTAAAGCAATTTTTAAATCTAGCTGTGAAATTGATGATGCTGTTGTTATTCTGACTGTCTGAACATAAGTGAGGGGATGGATGCACTATTCTATGGAGGCCTCTGAAGAGAATAAATTATCCCAATATTATATTGAGAGAGATGATTAAATCAGAGCTAGATAAGATTTTAACAACTCTGAGCTATTAGTTAAGTTCTTCCCAAATGAGTTTGATGGGCCGAAAGGCCTCCTCTAATTTGTAAATTTCTTATGTTCTAAGACATACAGTACTGTGTGAAAGTCTTAGGCAGTCCAAAGAAATGTTTAAAGCTGTTTATCTGGGTAGCAAGTGTACTTTGACTTAGAATAAATGACACAATTTAACATTAGAACATGTGCAAATTAAGAGTAACACAATAAAAACTAGTAATAACTTCTTCTGTTTTCTAAAGCGTTACTGATATCTAGTTGGATGGCTAGATGAACACCGCTTCAGTTCCCAAACTTCTCCCCAGGGGCACCTCAGCCGTTCCATGATTTTGTTAAATTTCACCAACAGCTCAATTAAATAATTAATTATACTGGTTTAAAAAGTCAGTGACAGATTGACTAGCTGTACTGTATGAGGTGTGCTAGTGGCCAAGTCAAAAAATACATGGCTGCACTGGATGGTCGTTACAAATACTAGGATGATTTTAGCAGAGGTTCTGAAATGGCTAAGCTGACACACTTTGACAGGCATAATGTAGCTGAAGTTCAGCCTGTAGCTGAAGACCCTGCCCCACTGCAGAAGTTCAAGGGAATTCTGCTTTTCCTTCTCCATCACTTCCTGGATGGCCTCTTTCGAAGACCTCTTCATGCACACCCTAGCCAGATGCACTGAGAGGCTTGGCTGTGTCTTCTTGCACACGGGGCAGAGCAGGAAATGCCTGCTCGAAGCACTGGGGATAAAATAAAATTAAAAAAAGTCATAAATAAAGATTAGATTTGATTCATTACTTTTAGTTGAATAAAGAAACAGTCCAGTCATCATCAACACTGTTCGTTTCACAGTGGTTTGGATAAATAACATTTGCATATCCTGATGGCTCCTAGACTGAGTAAAGTACATAATCACAGCTATTGAAACATGTTAACTAATTACTTACATTTATATTAAAATAAAATTGAATTAATTAAATTAAACTTAAGCTGCTTCAAAATATTATTTTAGGTTTGTACTGTACATAATCATAGCTATTGAAACATGTTGACTAATTACTTACATTTATATTAAAATAAAATTTAATTAATTAAATTAAACTTAAGTTGCTTCAAAATATTGTTTTAGTTTTGTAATGGATGCAATTTAAGTTTTAACAATAGCAGTCAGTGGTCAGAGACTTTTGCACAGTGTCAGTAAAGTAGAACAAGTTTATCCACAATTTCTACAGATTCTAATGAAATGAACAGTCCATTATTGGGATGGCTGAGGTCCTTCACGATCTTCTTGGCCTTGGTCCAGCACCGCCTGCTGTAGATTGAGTGCAGGTCAGGGAGCTCGGTGCAGATGGTGCGCTCAGCTGATCGCACAACCCTCTGTAGAGCTCGTCTGTCCTGCATGGTGCTGTTCCCGAACCAGGTTTCCTCCCAGAGTACGTGCAGATCAGTTGCATTGGGGAGTCCATACTGTGATGCTGAGTGAGTGTAGTAGGAGTTTGAGAGATGAAACTCCTGATGATTTACTCCCTCGGCTAACTAACCAGAACAGGATCATACCAATACCAAAATTATAAGTTTATAAATGTTTTTCACTACCCTGATTCATTCAGTTATTTCTGTTTGTTAATTCCACCCCCCAAGCAAATACATAAACAAACAAACAAACAAACAAATATTGAGGGGGGATGTGTCAGAGGTGATAGAATCAGTGGATGAATCTAAAAAAAAAAGTCATGATTTTTTTCTCTCCAAAACATAATGCACAAAAGTTAGGTAAGACATTGACATGTTATGACAGTAGCATGATGCAGAGGAACAAACAGAAGGAAATATCAAACTAAACCTGAGTCAATTAGGACTAATTACACTAAATTAAGTGGAACACACAAAATACCTAAAACCACTTAATAAACAAACAACAAATATTGCATTAGATAAACTATACTGATGCCTGAGAGAAGTTGTTGTGCAAGCTGCAGCAAGTACGTAAGGCACAGGTGCAGAGACACTACATATAGTGCAAACTAATTTAAAAGTATACAGTACACACAATGATTCCTGAAAAATCAAAATACCGTGGAATACTAATGAAATACTTATCAGGATGATGATGATGATGATGATGATGATAGAAATAATAAAGAATTAGTTTAAGGTATTATGCAATTGACATGTACAATTAAAAAAGAAATTGCACCAGACATTTCCTGTGGCAAAGAAGGGTTGCTTTGTGGCATGTCGCCGACAGGATGTCATGGGCAGGAGGGTAGGCAGGCAGGGCAGCACAGGCAGAAGGGCTGGCGGGCAGCCAGAACTGTTTTGCCACTGCAGTTTGTTTTACAGTTTCATCTGCATTTGTTTCCCCAAGGTATAACAGCAGCTAATTTATGAACATGCTGCTTTTCAGAAAAGAAGTTTAATTTCCAGGAGCATGACCAGTGCACACATTTAGTGTTGACGGTTCTTTGTAAAATGGATGTCCTGTACTTTTATTGATCTGTCCGTCCGTCCATCCATCCATCCATCCATCCATTTTCTAACTACTTCTGATGAAGTTCCGGGTTATGAGGTATCCTGAAGCCCAGGCAATATGGGACACACACACACACATAGGGTATACCTATCTTTATGGGGCGAGCTCATTCACATCTATGGGATAAATGCTAACACTAACTATGACAAGCTTAACCCCCACCCTGCCATAACCATAAGTAACCAAGCAAAATACAAGAGATTTTACATTTCTAGTTTTTCCATAGCAGTCACAGATTTTTATAAAATAGAGTTTTCCCTTATGGGGACCAGGAAACCAGTCCCCATAAGGGAAAAAAAACGGCTATTTATCACGTTATGGGGACATTGTGTCCCCATAAGGACAGGTATACCCGCTCGCACACACACACACACACACACACACACACACATACACACACACACATGCACACAGATGGATAGATAAACACAGTTACTGTGGATGTCGATCCTGTATTAATAAGACAGAACTGTCATACTTAATAGGATCATATCCCTAGTTCTACATATGCATAATTATATTTAATACAAATGACACTTTAATGTTAATTTCTACAGCTGAACAGAAGACGCTTCAGAGAGTGGTGAGGATGACAGAGAAAATAATTCTCCAGGCTCTCTCCCATCGGTTCAAGAACTTCACTACTCACGTTGCCACAATAGATCCATTAAGATCGTAAAAGATCCCACGCACCCATAAGCTGTTTGAACTTCTGCCCTCTGGTAAACGTTACCGCAGTATGCATTGCAGAACAACCAGATTTAATAACAGCTTCTACCCCCAAGCCATCAGAATACTAAACGCTAATGAACATAAGTTTATGTGAAGCCCTTCTCTCTCTTATTCTCTGTGCACTTTATTACCACAACTGGTATTAAGTTTACTTTTTATTTATATAGTGCAATAATATAATCAGGAATGGTGCGTGAGTGTGCCCTGCGATGGGCTGGCCCCCCATTCTGGGTTGTTCCGTGCCCCGTGCCCAGTGCTTCCGGGATAGGCTCCGGACCCCCCGCGACCCAGTAGGATAAGCGGTTTGGAAAATGGATGGTGGGATGGATGTATACGTAACTAACAAGGGGACTTTGCGGGTGGTTCAAGAGTATGCCCTAGGTGATACTGCTTCACTGCGTTCAGTTGGCGCTATCTGCAGACATCGTAACACTGTATGGCTCTTGTTCCGAAAAAACATTATCAAAAGAAGGAAAAAAATAATATTTAAAGAAGACAAAAAAAACATCCAAGGGAAAAAAATTAACAAAAAAATTATATCCGAAGAAGAAGGAAAAACATGCAAAGGAAAAAAAAAACAAACTTTGTCCAAACAAACTTGACACTGTTGATTTAAGGACTTCAAGACACTGTAAACACAGCGGGCAGATACCTGTCCACAGTGCATTTCTGCTGATATCTTTCAGGTAAGAGCAGTGCTGATAAATGTCATCAATGAGGTAACCTTTCAAATATGGCAGTTTAAAAAATCTCCTGATATATCATGAACATTGGCTTATCAATAGTCTAAATTGAAATAATTTCTGACATAGGTTTGTTTGATGTTTAATTTTGAGTATTCCATTGGGCTGTGCAAATTAAGTATTTAATTTATAGGCACTGACAAATACTGATTTAACAAATATGTAACCTTTCTACAAAATGAACACTTGTTTGCTAGTTTGAAAATAACAGAATAAACACTGAATATTTTGTAGTTTAATTTAAAGGCACCAACATTTAAACACGGTGAAATCTTTCTTATCCAGAGTTACAATAAAAGCAAATCTGCTGAGACTGCGACTCTGTTCTCAAAACTGTAAGTTCATCAGAGGTGGAGACTTCCAGTCCACAGGGTACAAATCCAGACCAAGATTTTGTTTCAACCAACCAGTAGTATAAGAAGTCACATTCACAGAGCACTCAACTGGTTGGTTAAAACAAAATCTTGGTCTGGATTTGTACTCTCTGGACCTAAAATCTCCAGCTTTGAAGTTCATATGCAAAATAAGCCCACTATTTCACTAAAGCTTCAGGAAAGTCTGTTCAATATAGTACTGTGTTCAAAACCAAATACACAAAAAGACATTTTGCAAGCAAATCCAAACACAAGTGGACACATACACCGGTTCACACTACGCCATTCCACACTAATGAATTTACAGCACCACTGGGTAGGAATAAGGCTTGATGCGATAAACCACCTATAACATTATATATCACAGACCTGCTCAAAGAGAAGAGGCGGAAAGCATCAAGGGAAAACTTTCAGAGTGAAGGAACCAAACTGGGCAGGGAATATTGCCCCTCCCCCTGCTTCCCGTGGGCCATAGATATGGGGGCTGAACTCATATACCTGATGTCAGTGTCATGCTGAGAAAAGTTCTGTTGGGCTAAAGAGACGGGAATATGGAGGCTCATGGACTCAGTTCTTAATTAGATTGGCCCACTGGAGCGTCCCGAGGTCCCACGTGACACAGGGTATTTATGTCCCGGCCTCACCGTCTTGCGTGACGCAAGAAATAAAAATAGAATAGAAATAGAAATAAAACTTTATGTAGGTAAACTCAAAACGCCTTCACTAGTCACACTGGCTGACTATCTCAAACGATTATAAAGCAGCATTTTGAAAACTGCTTTTTTTAAATAACAGGTACAACACTTACCTTGGCTTCTGGCCAAATGCCTTTCACAGCTTGGCACTCCAACGAAACGAAATTTGTATTTCCCCCTACCTCGTTGTCCCTTCAGTTCTTCTTTTTTCCCTTTGGATGTTTTTCCTTCTTCTTCGGATATTGTTTTTTTTTGTTAAGTTTTTTCCATTTGGATGATTTTTTTGTCTTCTTTAAATATTCTTTTTTCCTTCTTTTGATAATGTTTTTTCGGAACAAGAGCCAGACAGTGTTACGATGTCTGCAGATAGTGCCAAACAGATAAGGTGCAAAGACAGACGCAAAAATAAAACGAAGCAATTAGAGCCAACCAGTTGCTCAGATGCTGCTGTAGTGATTGAAGAACTTTTGTCGGAAGTTGACATAATGTCTTTTAACATTTGCTTTCATAGCGCTGTTCTACATTAAACATTTTGAAACGAAGCAGCCGAACTCGTGCCAGCGGTACGAAACGCGTCGAAGTTTCCCGACTCGACGCTGGAAAAGGCAGGGGCCGGACTGACTGTAGGGGGCGTGGCCAGAGACAGCCTGGCCACTGTTCCAAATCATGGGTGCATGTTACAAGTCCGGAACATATTTTAACTTAGTACTAACTTAGCATCATATTTGATCTAATTCGACTGAATATTCCAGGTTTCCATCTCTCAAGCATCTGGTGTGACGTGTTTTCAGACTCTCAGGCTTGCGCAAAGAAATCTTACGGCAAGTCTATTTTACACTAGTATAAACGTAAAATCAGCGACACCAAAGGCGTTGGAGTAGTTTGCAAAACCTACAGACTATTTAAAAGGTAACACAACTGTTACATAGGTTTTATATCCGTGTGTCTGGGTGTGCAGACTTGTGGCGAATTGAACGTCTGACTTCGGTCAGCTGAGCAAAGTTGGTAACCTTGGTATTGTGTGTAGGAGATTCGGTATAACTATAATTTCGTTCTCCATTTACATGCCGGAAGTGTCTTTAAGTGTTATGTAGTTTTGCCTGAAACGCAAAAATAAAAGAAAGCAATTAGAACTAACCAGTTGCTGCTGTAGTGATTGAAGAACTTTTGTCGGAAGTTGGATTCGAACCCACGCCTTACTTCAAAAGGCTGTTTACGTTGAGTCGGGCGAATGAGACCACTCGGCCATGGGGCAGTTTCCAGTTAAGCCCTAAGGAGTAGGTTAAGTCCAGCCTTGGCTTCCAAGCTGACGTTTTTCTACATATGTGCTTGTGTATCATGGACAGTAAGAGGGGGCAGGCAAGGAGAGAATTTCTCTTTGGTGATCAATAGAGTGTTATTATTATAACGTCTAAAACGTATGATGGTCTGTCGATAAATCAATAACAATATGAATGAAGTCAATGTTTATCTAAAAAAATCAGAATGACAGTATATGTTATTTAACAACCTGAACACAACACGAAACGTTAGCAGTAACGTATGATGCTCTGCTGCCTTCAGTGAAAGTCCTGACATAATGTCTTTTAACATTTGCTTTCATAGCGCTGTTCTACATTAAACATTTTGAAACGAAGCAGCCGAACTCGTGCCAGCGGTACGAAACGCGTCGAAGTTTCCCGACTCGACGCTGGAAAAGGCAGGGGCCGGACTGACTGTAGGGGGCGTGGCCAGAGACAGCCTGGCCACTGTTCCAAATCATGGGTGCATGTTACAAGTCCGGAACATATTTTAACTTAGTACTAACTTAGCATCATATTTGATCTAATTCGACTGAATATTCCAGGTTTACATCTCTCATGCATCTGGTGTGACGTGTTTTCAGACTCTCAGGCTGGCGCAAAGAAATCTTACGGCAAGTCTATTTTACACTAGTATAAACGTAAAATCAGCGACACCAAAGGCGTTGGAGTAGTTTGCAAAACCTACAGACTATTTAAAAGGTAACACAACTGTTACATAGGTTTTATATCCGTGTGTCTGGGTGTGCAGACTTGTGGCGAATTGAACGTCTGACTCCGGTCAGCTGAGCAAAGTTGGTAACCTTGGTATTGTGTGTAGGAGATTCGGTATAACTATAATTTCGTTCTCCATTTACATGCCGGAAGTGTCTTTAAGTGTTATGTAGTTTTGCCTGAAACGCAAAAATAAAAGAAAGCAATTAGAGCTAACCAGTTGCTGCTGTAGTGATTGAAGAGCTTTTGTCGGAAGTTGGATTCGAACCCACGCCTTATTTCGGAGAACAGAATACACCTTACTTCGGTAGGCTGTTTACGTTGAGTCGGACGAATGAGACCACTCGGCCATGGGGCAGTTTCCAGTTAAGCCCTAAGGAGTAGGTTAAGTCCAGCCTTGGCTTCCAAGCTGACGTTTTTCTACATATGTGCTTGTGTATCATGGACAGTAAGAGGGGGCAGGCAAGGAGAGAATTTCTCTTTGGTGATCAATAGAGTGTTATTATTATAACGTCTAAAACGTATGATGGTCTGTCGATAAATCAATAACAATATGAATGAAGTCAATGTTTATCTAAAGAAATCAGAATGACAGTATATGTTATTTAACAACCTGAACACAACACGAAACGTTAGCAGTAACATATGATGCTCTGCTGCCTTCAGTGAAAGTCCTGATATAATGTCTTTTAACATTTGCTTTCATAGCGCTGTTCTACATTAAACATTTTGAAACGAAGCAGCCGAACTCGTGCCAGCGGTACGAAACGCGTCGAAGTTTCCCGACTCGACGCTGGAAAAGGCAGGGGCCGGACTGACTGTAGGGGGCGTGGCCAGAGACAGCCTGGCCACTGTTCCAAATCATGGGTGCATGTTACAAGTCCGGAACATATTTTAACTTAGTACTAACTTAGCATCATATTTGATCTAATTCGACTGAATATTCCAGGTTTCCATCTCTCATGCATCTGGTGTGACGTGTTTTCAGACTCTCAGGCTGGCGCAAAGAAATCTTACGGCAAGTCTATTTTACACTAGTATAAAGGTAAAATCAGCGACACCAAAGGCGTTGGAGTAGTTTGCAAAACCTACAGACTATTTAAAAGGTAACACAACTGTTACATAGGTTTTATATCCGTGTGTCTGGGTGTGCAGACTTGTGGCGAATTGAACGTCTGACTCCGGTCAGCTGAGCAAAGTTGGTAACCTTGGTATTGTGTGTAGGAGATTCGGTATAACTATAATTTCGTTCTCCATTTACATGCCGGAAGTGTCTTTAAGTGTTATGTAGTTTTGCCTGAAACGCAAAAATAAAAGAAAGCAATTAGAGCTAACCAGTTGCTGCTGTAGTGATTGAAGAGCTTTTGTCGGAAGTTGGATTCGAACCCACGCCTTACTTCGGAGAACAGAATACACCTTACTTCGGTAGGCTGTTTACGTTGAGTCGGACGAATGAGACCACTCGGCCATGGGGCAGTTTCCAGTTAAGCCCTAAGGAGTAGGTTAAGTCCAGCCTTGGCTTCCAAGCTGACGTTTTTCTACATATGTGCTTGTGTATCATGGACAGTAAGAGGGGGCAGGCAAGGAGAGAATTTCTCTTTGGTGATCAATAGAGTGTTATTATTATAACGTCTAAAACGTATGATGGTCTGTCGATAAATCAATAACAATATGAATGAAGTCAATGTTTATCTAAAGAAATCAGAATGACAGTATATGTTATTTAACAACCTGAACACAACACGAAACGTTAGCAGTAACATATGATGCTCTGCTGCCTTCAGTGAAAGTCCTGATATAATGTCTTTTAACATTTGCTTTCATAGCGCTGTTCTACATTAAACATTTTGAAACGAAGCAGCCGAACTCGTGCCAGCGGTACGAAACGCGTCGAAGTTTCCCGACTCGACGCTGGAAAAGGCAGGGGCCGGACTGACTGTAGGGGGCGTGGCCAGAGACAGCCTGGCCACTGTTCCAAATCATGGGTGCATGTTACAAGTCCGGAACATATTTTAACTTAGTACTAACTTAGCATCATATTTGATCTAATTCGACTGAATATTCCAGGTTTCCATCTCTCATGCATCTGGTGTGACGTGTTTTCAGACTCTCAGGCTGGCGCAAAGAAATCTTACGGCAAGTCTATTTTACACTAGTATAAACGTAAAATCAGCGACACCAAAGGCGTTGGAGTAGTTTGCAAAACCTACAGACTATTTAAAAGGTAACACAACTGTTACATAGGTTTTAAATCCGTGTGTCTGGGTGTGCAGACTTGTGGCGAATTGAACGTCTGACTCCGGTCAGCTGAGCAAAGTTGGTAACCTTGGTATTGTGTGTAGGAGATTCGGTATAACTATAATTTCGTTCTCCATTTACATGCCGGAAGTGTCTTTAAGTGTTATGTAGTTTTGCCTGAAACGCAAAAATAAAAGAAAGCAATTAGAGCTAACCAGTTGCTGCTGTAGTGATTGAAGAGCTTTTGTCGGAAGTTGGATTCGAACCCACGCCTTACTTCGGAGAACAGAATACACCTTACTTCGGTAGGCTGTTTACGTTGAGTCGGACGAATGAGACCACTCGGCCATGGGGCAGTTTCCAGTTAAGCCCTAAGGAGTAGGTTAAGTCCAGCCTTGGCTTCCAAGCTGACGTTTTTCTACATATGTGCTTGTGTATCATGGACAGTAAGAGGGGGCAGGCAAGGAGAGAATTTCTCTTTGGTGATCAATAGAGTGTTATTATTATAACGTCTAAAACGTATGATGGTCTGTCGATAAATCAATAACAATATGAATGAAGTCAATGTTTATCTAAAGAAATCAGAATGACAGTATATGTTATTTAACAACCTGAACACAACACGAAACGTTAGCAGTAACATATGATGCTCTGCTGCCTTCAGTGAAAGTCCTGACATAATGTCTTTTAACATTTGCTTTCATAGCGCTGTTCTACATTAAACATTTTGAAACGAAGCAGCCGAACTCGTGCCAGCGGTACGAAACGCGTCGAAGTTTCCCGACTCGACGCTGGAAAAGGCAGGGGCCGGACTGACTGTAGGGGGCGTGGCCAGAGACAGCCTGGCCACTGTTCCAAATCATGGGTGCATGTTACAAGTCCGGAACATATTTTAACTTAGTACTAACTTAGCATCATATTTGATCTAATTCAACTGAATATTCCAGGTTTCCATCTCTCATGCATCTGGTGTGACGTGTTTTCAGACTCTCAGGCTGGCGCAAAGAAATCTTACGGCAAGTCTATTTTACACTAGTATAAACGTAAAATCAGCGACACCAAAGGCGTTGGAGTAGTTTGCAAAACCTACAGACTATTTAAAAGGTAACACAACTGTTACATAGGTTTTATATCCGTGTGTCTGGGTGTGCAGACTTGTGGCGAATTGAACGTCTGACTCCGGTCAGCTGAGCAAAGTTGGTAACCTTGGTATTGTGTGTAGGAGATTCGGTATAACTATAATTTCGTTCTCCATTTACATGCCAGAAGTGTCTTTAAGTGCTATGTAGTTTTGCCTGAAACGCAAAAATAAAAGAAAGCAATTAGAGCTAACCAGTTGCTGCTGTAGTGATTGAAGAACTTTTGTCGGAAGTTGGATTCGAACCCACGCCTTACTTCGGAGAACAGAATACACCTTACTTCGGAAGGCTGTTTACGTTGAGTCGGGCGAATGAGACCACTCGGCCATGGGGCAGTTTCCAGTTAAGCCCTAAGGAGTAGGTTAAGTCCAGCCTTGGCTTCCAAGCTGACGTTTTTCTACATATGTGCTTGTGTATCATGGACAGTAAGAGGGGGCAGGCAAGGAGAGAATTTCTCTTTGGTGATCAATAGAGTGTTATTATTATAACATCTAAAACGTATGATGGTCTGTCGATAAATCAATAACAATATAAATGAAGTCAATGTTTATCTAAAGAAATCAGAATGACAGTATATGTTATATATATGTTCCGGACTTGTAACATGCACCCATGATTTGGAACAGTGGCCAGGCTGTCTCTGGCCACGCCCCCTACAGTCAGTCCGGCCCCTGCCTTTTCCAGCGTCGAGTCGGGAAACTTCGACGCGTTTCGTACCGCTGGCACGAGTTCGGCTGCTTCGTTTCAAAATGTTTAATGTAGAACAGCGCTATGAAAGCAAATGTTAAAAGACATTATGTCAGGACTTTCACTGAAGGCAGCAGAGCATCATATGTTACTGCTAACGTTTCGTGTTGTGTTCAGGTTGTTAAATAACATATACTGTCATTCTGATTTCTTTAGATAAACATTGACTTCATTCATATTGTTATTGATTTATCGACAAAAGTTCTTAAATCACTACAGCAGCATCTGAGCAACTGGTTGGCTCTAATTGCTTCGTTTTATTTTTGCGTCTGTCTTTGCACCTTATCTGTTTGGCACTATCTGCAGACATCGTAACACTGTCTGGCTCTTGTTCCGAAAAAACATTATCAAAAGAAGGAAAAAAGAATATTTAAAGAAGACAAAAAAATTATCCAAATGGAAAAAACTTAACAAAAAAAAACAATATCCGAAGAAGAAGGAAAAACATCCAAAGGGAAAAAAGAAGAACTGAAGGGACAACGAGGTAGGGGGAAATACAAATTTCATTTCGTTGGAGTGCCAAGCTGTGAAAGGCATTTGGCCAGAAGCCAAGGTAAGTGTTGTACCTGTTATTTAAAAAAAGCAGTTTTCAAAATGCTGCTTTATAATCGTTTGAGATAGTCAGCCAGTGTGACTAGTGAAGGCGTTTTGAGTTTACCTACATAAAGTTTTATTTCTATTTCTATTCTATTTTTATTTCTTGCGTCACGCAAGAAGGTGAGGCCGGGACATAAATACCCTGTGTCACGTGGGACCTCGGGACGCTCCAGTGGGCCAATCTAATTAAGAACTGAGTCCATGAGCCTCCATATTCCCGTCTCTTTAGCCCAACAGAACTTTTCTCAGCATGACACTGACATCAGGTATATGAGTTCAGCCCCCATATCTATGGCCCACGGGAAGCAGGGGGAGGGGCAATATTCCCTGCCCAGTTTGGTTCCTTCACTCTGAAAGTTTTCCCTTGATGCTTTCCGCCTCTTCTCTTTGAGCAGGTCTGTGATATATAATGTTATAGGTGGTTTATCGCATCAAGCCTTATTCCTACCCAGTGGTGCTGTAAATTCATTAGTGTGGAATGGCGTAGTGTGAACCGGTGTATGTGTCCACTTGTGTTTGGATTTGCTTGCAAAATGTCTTTTTGTGTATTTGGTTTTGAACACAGTACTATATTGAACAGACTTTCCTGAAGTTTTAGTGAAATAGTGGGCTTATTTTGCATATGAACTTCAAAGCTGGAGATTTTAGGTCCAGAGAGTACAAATCCAGACCAAGATTTTGTTTTAACCAACCAGTTGAGTGCTCTGTGAATGTGACTTCTTATACTACTGGTTGGTTGAAACAAAATCTTGGTCTGGATTTGTACCCTGTGGACTGGAAGTCTCCACCTCTGATGAACTTACAGTTTTGAGAACAGAGTCGCAGTCTCAGCAGATTTGCTTTTATTGTAACTCTGGATAAGAAAGATTTCACCGTGTTTAAATGTTGGTGCCTTTAAATTAAACTACAAAATATTCAGTGTTTATTCTGTTATTTTCAAACTAGCAAACAAGTGTTCATTTTGTAGAAAGGTTACATATTTGTTAAATCAGTATTTGTCAGTGCCTATAAATTAAATACTTAATTTGCACAGCCCAATGGAATACTCAAAATTAAACATCAAACAAACCTATGTCAGAAATTATTTCAATTTAGACTATTGATAAGCCAATGTTCATGATATATCAGGAGATTTTTTAAACTGCCATATTTGAAAGGTTACCTCATTGATGACATTTATCAGCACTGCTCTTACCTGAAAGATATCAGCAGAAATGCACTGTGGACAGGTATCTGCCCGCTGTGTTTACAGTGTCTTGAAGTCCTTAAATCAACAGTGTCAAGTTTGTTTGGACAAAGTTTGTTTTTTTTTTCCTTTGCATGTTTTTCCTTCTTCTTCGGATATAATTTTTTTGTTAATTTTTTTCCCTTGGATGTTTTTTTTGTCTTCTTTAAATATTATTTTTTTCCTTCTTTTGATAATGTTTTTTCGGAACAAGAGCCATACAGTGTTACGATGTCTGCAGATAGCGCCAACTGAACGCAGTGAAGCAGTATCACCTAGGGCATACTCTTGAACCACCCGCAAAGTCCCCTTGTTAGTTACGTATACATCCATCCCACCATCCATTTTCCAAACCGCTTATCCTACTGGGTCGCGGGGGGTCCGGAGCCTATCCCGGAAGCACTGGGCACGGGGCACGGAACAACCCAGAATGGGGGGCCAGCCCATCGCAGGGCACACTCACGCACCATTCCTGATTATATTATTGCACTATATAAATAAAAAGTAAACTTAATACCAGTTGTGGTAATAAAGTGCACAGAGAGTAAGAGAGAGAAGGGCTTCACATAAACTTATGTTCATTAGCGTTTAGTATTCTGATGGCTTGGGGGTAGAAGCTGTTATTAAATCTGGTTGTTCTGCAATGCATACTGCGGTAACGTTTACCAGAGGGCAGAAGTTCAAACAGCTTATGGGTGCGTGGGATCTTTTACGATCTTAATGGATCTATTGTGGCAACGTGAGTAGTGAAGTTCTTGAACCGATGGGAGAGAGCCTGGAGAATTATTTTCTCTGTCATCCTCACCACTCTCTGAAGCGTCTTCTGTTCAGCTGTAGAAATTAACATTAAAGTGTCATTTGTATTAAATATAATTATGCATATGTAGAACTAGGGATATGATCCTATTAAGTATGACAGTTCTGTCTTATTAATACAGGATCGACATCCACAGTAACTGTATTTATCTATCCATCTGTGTGCATGTGTGTGTGTGTATGTGTGTGTGTGTGTGTGTGTGTGTGTGTGTGTGTGTGCGAGCGGGTATACCTGTCCTTATGGGGACACAATGTCCCCATAACGTGATAAATAGCCGTTTTTTTCCCTTATGGGGACTGGTTTCCTGGTCCCCATAAGGGAAAACTCTATTTTATAAAAATCTGTGACTGCTATGGAAAAACTAGAAATGCAAAATCTCTTGTATTTTGCTTGGTTACTTATGGTTATGGCAGGGTGGGGGTTAAGCTTGTCATAGTTAGTGTTAGCATTTATCCCATAGATGTGAATGAGCTCGCCCCATAAAGATAGGTATACCCTATGTGTGTGTGTGTGTCCCATATTGCCTGGGCTTCAGGATACCTCATAACCCGGAACTTCATCAGAAGTAGTTAGAAAATGGATGGATGGATGGATGGATGGATGGACGGACGGACAGATCAATAAAAGTACAGGACATCCATTTTACAAAGAACCGTCAACACTAAATGTGTGCACTGGTCATGCTCCTGGAAATTAAACTTCTTTTCTGAAAAGCAGCATGTTCATAAATTAGCTGCTGTTATACCTTGGGGAAACAAATGCAGATGAAACTGTAAAACAAACTGCAGTGGCAAAACAGTTCTGGCTGCCCGCCAGCCCTTCTGCCTGTGCTGCCCTGCCTGCCTACCCTCCTGCCCATGACATCCTGTCGGCGACATGCCACAAAGCAACCCTTCTTTGCCACAGGAAATGTCTGGTGCAATTTCTTTTTTAATTGTACATGTCAATTGCATAATACCTTAAACTAATTCTTTATTATTTCTATCATCATCATCATCATCATCATCATCATCCTGATAAGTATTTCATTAGTATTCCACGGTATTTTGATTTTTCAGGAATCATTGTGTGTACTGTATACTTTTAAATTAGTTTGCACTATATGTAGTGTCTCTGCACCTGTGCCTTACGTACTTGCTGCAGCTTGCACAACAACTTCTCTCAGGCATCAGTATAGTTTATCTAATGCAATATTTGTTGTTTGTTTATTAAGTGGTTTTAGGTATTTTGTGTGTTCCACTTAATTTAGTGTAATTAGTCCTAATTGACTCAGGTTTAGTTTGATATTTCCTTCTGTTTGTTCCTCTGCATCATGCTACTGTCATAACATGTCAATGTCTTACCTAACTTTTGTGCATTATGTTTTGGAGAGAAAAAAATCATGACTTTTTTTTTTAGATTCATCCACTGATTCTATCACCTCTGACACATCCCCCCTCAATATTTGTTTGTTTGTTTGTTTATGTATTTGCTTGGGGGGTGGAATTAACAAACAGAAATAACTGAATGAATCAGGGTAGTGAAAAACATTTATAAACTTATAATTTTGGTATTGGTATGATCCTGTTCTGGTTAGTTAGCCGAGGGAGTAAATCATCAGGAGTTTCATCTCTCAAACTCCTACTACACTCACTCAGCATCACAGTATGGACTCCCCAATGCAACTGATCTGCACGTACTCTGGGAGGAAACCTGGTTCGGGAACAGCACCATGCAGGACAGACGAGCTCTACAGAGGGTTGTGCGATCAGCTGAGCGCACCATCTGCACCGAGCTCCCTGACCTGCACTCAATCTACAGCAGGCGGTGCTGGACCAAGGCCAAGAAGATCGTGAAGGACCTCAGCCATCCCAATAATGGACTGTTCATTTCATTAGAATCTGTAGAAATTGTGGATAAACTTGTTCTACTTTACTGACACTGTGCAAAAGTCTCTGACCACTGACTGCTATTGTTAAAACTTAAATTGCATCCATTACAAAATTAAAACAATATTTTGAAGCAACTTAAGTTTAATTTAATTAATTAAATTTTATTTTAATATAAATGTAAGTAATTAGTCAACATGTTTCAATAGCTATGATTATGTAATGCAATGCAATGCAATTTTATTTATATAGCGCATTATCACAACATTACATTGTCTCAATGCGCTTTACATTTCTGCCACGTAAAGACCCCCCAGTGATTAAGCCAAAGGCAACGGTGGCAAGGTAAAACTCCCTAAGAGGAAGAAACCTTGGGAGGAACCAGACCCAAAGGGGGGGGCCATCCTCCAGGGGCCAGCAGAAAAAATCAAACAAAACAAGAATTATATAGTTTAAGCTAATATGCAGGGGAGGAAGGAGAGGCATCCGTGAGCCAAGGGCAGGCAGGCTGGAGGGTAGTTGCCGGAAGTGGAGGTAGTGGTCTTGCAGGCAGCAGAAGCATAAATTCCTCGATGTTATGGTTCTCCGGGCAGCACACCCCAGAAGGGGTGGGGGAGGAAGTAAGAAAATAGTGTATTAGCCAGAGTTGAGGAAACTAGAGGCAGTGCAAGCAAAATGATTGAGTGCAATATTCATCTAGGCTCCGGCAGATCTGGCTATAGCAGCATGAGAAAGAGGGAGAGACAGGCGGGAACACAGGCATGGGGACTCCCTGAACATCAACACTCTAGTGAAAGGCTAGAGCGACAGCACTGACGCATCAGTTTATCCAAAGCCAAGGGCACCGATCCCCACCCAGCTCTTCACCTCATACTGTTAGTCTAACTGGGAGTGAGCAACCAGCTGGAACTAGAACTAGGTTTCCTATACGCTAAACTATACAAGTGCGTTTTTAATCTAGACTTGAATAGCGAGAGCGTGCCTGAATCCCGCACATCCCCCGGGAGACCATTCCACAGCTGCGGAGCTCTGTAAGAGAATGCTCTGCAGCCTGCCGTAGTCCTGTCTACTCTAGGAACTAACAGATATCCTGCTCCTTGTGATCGAAGCAGGCGAGAAGGGTTGTAAGGGACCAGAAGATCATTAAAATTGTGGTGCAAGGCCATTCAGAGCTTTGTAGGTTAATAGCAGTATTTTGTAGTCAATCCTAGATTTCACTGGTAGCCAGTGCAGGGAGGACAGTATAGGGCTAATGTGATCAAATTTTTTAGTTTTTGTGAGAACTCTGGCTGCTGCATTTTGTACTAACTGAAGTTTATGTAAGGATCCAGATGGACAACCCGAAAGGAGGGCATTACAGTAGTCCAACCTGGAAGTTATAAAGGCATGTATTAGTTTCTCTGCATCTTGAAAGGAAAGCATCTTCCGAAGCTTGGCTATGTTCCGTAGATGGTAAAATGCTGTACTGGTAATGCTATTTATGTGAGCACTGAAGCAGAGGTCGGAGTCTACCAGGACACCAAGATCTCTGACCACTGTTTTAAACTGAGTAGGGAGGCCGCTAGGGTTGGGGTTTACAAACTTATTACGAGCATCCTTAGGACCGATTAAAAGAACCTCAGTTTTTTCTGTATTTAACATGAGGAAATTCCTTGCCATCCAACAACGAATGTCTAGCAGACAGTCGGCTAAGGAAGAGAGCTGGGATGCGTCGCTAGGTTTGACAAATAGATACAATTGTGTATCATCAGCATAACAATGAAAATTAATACTGTAGTTTCTAATAATGTTACCAAGTGGTAGCATATATAGATTGAACAGTAGTGGGCCCAACACTGATCCCTGTGGGACACCATATCTTACTTTAGTGGCTTTGGATGACTCATTGTTTACATGGACAAACTGGTAACGATCAGTTAAATAGGAACGAAACCACAGGAGTGCTGTCCCTTTAATGCCAATCAATGTTTCCAGCCGGTCCAGAAGAATATTATGGTCTACAGTATCGAATGCTGCAGTTAGATCCAGTAAGAATAATAGCGATATACAGCCACGGTCGGAAGCCATAAGCAAGTCGTTCATGACTTTGACTAAGGCCGTTTCTGTGCTATGATTGGGTCTGAAACCAGACTGATATAGTTCGTTAGCATTATTTTTCTGAAGAAAGGAAGACAGCTGGTGAGCAACAACTTTCTCCAGAATTTTAGAAATGAAGGGAAGATTTGAGATGGGTCTATAGTGTCCTAAATCACTAGGTTCAAGATTTGGCTTCTTTAGGATAGGTCTAATAACAGCCATTTTAAAAGATATAGGAACATATCCAAGCCTAAGAGATGAGTTTAACAAGTTTAACAATGTGGTGCTAATCAGTGGTGTGATTTCCTTAAGTAGACTGGTGGGTATTGGGTCAACAAGGCTAGTAGTCGGTTTGCCAGAGGAAATTAACTTAAGGAGTTCTGTCCGTACTGCAGGAGAGAAACATTCAAAGGTGTTACCATTAGTACTAATAGCACTAGCACTAACAGAAGATTGGTGATTGTGTGCAGCTGTGGGCGTGCTAGCGATGGTATGTCTAATAGTAGTTATTTTATTATTAAAAAACGCAATAAAGTCATCACTCCTAAGAGCTTCTGGGACTTGTGAGTTTAACATTGAAGGATTCTTTGTTAACCTAGATACAGATTCAAACAGGAATTTAGGATTGGTTTTGTTCTCTTCTATTAGTTTAGAGAGATACACAGACCTAGCAGTCACTAGTGCTTGTCTATACTTAGACAGGCTCTCTTTCCAGGCAGATCTAAAAACTTCTAGTTTTGTTGACCGCCATTTGCGTTCTAGCTTGCGTGAAGCTTGTTTAAGTTCCCGTGTACGGTCAGAGTACCAGGGGGCAGGTTTCTTATCTCTATGTTTTATTTTCTTGAGTGGCGCTACATGATCAAGAGTGGTACGAAATGATTCCACCATGTTCACGGTTACCTGTTCAAGTTCATTTACACTTGACGCTTCAGAGGTAAGGTTGAAGGACTGTGGGAGCTGATCGAGAAAAGTTGCGGCGGATAATGAGGCTATAGAACGTCTAGTATTGTACCTCTGACCTGGGGCCTTAGGGGGGTTATGTTGTATTTGAAATGTTAAAAGGTAATGATCCGAAAGTAGAGGATTCTGAGGGATAATTGATATGTGTTCTACCATGACACCATGACTAAGGATCAAGTCCAGGGTGTGGTTACAGGCATGAGTCGGCCCAGTTACATTCTGATGTACACCGGCAGAGTCAAGAATGGTTGTAAATGCTTTTGTTAATGGATCACTATCGTTTTCCATATGAATATTAAAATCACCAACAATCACGGCCTTGTCGGTAGTAACCACCAAGTTTGTTAGGAAATCTGCAAATTCCTTAAGAAAATTGCTATAGGGGCCAGGCGGTCTATACACAATAGCAATGATGATTGGAGGTGTAGAACTACACTTAGATATGCTAGCAAGACTAAGAATAATAATTTCAAACGTGCTAAAGCTATAACCACAATTTTCATGCACTCCTAGGTCGGTCTTAAATATTGCAGCAACCCCGCCACCTTTGCGATTGGGTCGAGGATTATGCTTATAACTATATTCAGCTGGAGTGGATTCATTTAGTGCCAAGAACTCGTTTGGTTTAAGCCAAGTCTCAGTAAGACATAGGGCACCAAGATTAAAATCAGTAATGATTTCATTTACGAGCAATGTCTTAGGTGCCAGCGATCTGATGTTCAGGAGTCCAAGTTTTAGGTTTACATTACACCTACTATCCAGAAGTGAATTAGGTCTAATTTCTCTAAGGTTTTTAAGACATGCACTACGGTGGAATGAACCCCCACGATTAAAACCGCGGGGAACAGACACAGTCTCAATAATATGAACCTTGGGTGACGACTTTAAGCGACTAGCAGGCGGTCGGTTAAGCCGGTTTGCCTGCCGCCTTGGCTTGGCTCTGGTTAGTCAGCGATCTGCCTTAAGACTACGAGCTATGCTTTTTGACAGGAGATCGGCGCCAGCCCACGAGGGGTGAATACCGTCCCTCTTCAAAAGCCAAGGCCTACCCCAGAACGTCCGCCAATGGTCTATATAACCCACACCATTTATCGGGCACCATTCCGACAGCCAGCGATGCAGCGACGATAATCTGCTGTATATTTCGTCGCCACGTCTAGCAGGGATGGGGCCAGAGCATGTTACTGACGCGGACATCTTCTTCGCAAGGCTGCACACCTTTATGAAATTTGCTTTAGTGATCTCCGATTGCCTCAATCGGACATCATTAGTGCCGACGTGGATAACAATATGCGAATACTTACGTTTACTCTTAGCCAGCACTTTTAAGTTTGATAAGATGTCGGTCGCTCTGGCACCAGGGAGACAATTAACTACAGCTGCTGGAGTCGCTACTCTCACGTTTCTTAACATAGAATCGCCGATTACCAGAGCACTTTCAACAGGCGGCTCAGTGGGTGTTTCACTGAGTGGGGAGAACCTGTTGGAAACGTGAATGGGTGAATGGTGCCGGTGTGAGTCCTGTTTGGACTTACGGCTATGCCGCCGGGTCGTCACCCACTCGCCTTGCTGCGAAGGCCCTGCTGCCGGAGCGGGGGGAGACTGGCTCACTATAGCAGACATATCCGGAGCCGCTAACACTGCGTCAATAAAACTCTCACTCTCCTGAATCTCCCGTAACGTCCGGATACGTCCCTCTAAGTCTGCGATCTTCTCCGTCAGCCTGGCAACTAGCTGACACTTATCGCAGACAAACGTACCACTAATGACGGGAGAAGAATAACTAAACATACTGCACTCGGAGCAAACGACAGGAGCCATAGTGATATACTTATACTTACGTTTAGCGGGGAAAAACTCCGGGGGCAGAGGCGATTAATCCGTCGTGCTTTGGAAGATTATCAAGAGACTACTAAGCTTGCTGTATGGGTGTGGGACTTTCCACATTGTACAGTACAAACCTAAAATAATATTTTGAAGCAGCTTAAGTTTAATTTAATTAATTAAATTTTATTTTAATATAAATGTAAGTAATTAGTTAACATGTTTCAATAGCTGTGATTATGTACTTTACTCAGTCTAGGAGCCATCAGGATATGCAAATGTTATTTATCCAAACCACTGTGAAACGAACAGTGTTGATGATGACTGGACTGTTTCTTTATTCAACTAAAAGTAATGAATCAAATCTAATCTTTATTTATGACTTTTTTAAATTTTATTTTATCCCCAGTGCTTCGAGCAGGCATTTCCTGCTCTGCCCCGTGTGCAAGAAGACACAGCCAAGCCTCTCAGTGCATCTGGCTAGGGTGTGCATGAAGAGGTCTTCGAAAGAGGCCATCCAGGAAGTGATGGAGAAGGAAAAGCAGAATTCCCTTGAACTTCTGCAGTGGGGCAGGGTCTTCAGCTACAGGCTGAACTTCAGCTACATTATGCCTGTCAAAGTGTGTCAGCTTAGCCATTTCAGAACCTCTGCTAAAATCATCCTAGTATTTGTAACGACCATCCAGTGCAGCCATGTATTTTTTGACTTGGCCACTAGCACACCTCATACAGTACAGCTAGTCAATCTGTCACTGACTTTTTAAACCAGTATAATTAATTATTTAATTGAGCTGTTGGTGAAATTTAACAAAATCATGGAACGGCTGAGGTGCCCCTGGGGAGAAGTTTGGGAACTGAAGCGGTGTTCATCTAGCCATCCAACTAGATATCAGTAACGCTTTAGAAAACAGAAGAAGTTATTACTAGTTTTTATTGTGTTACTCTTAATTTGCACATGTTCTAATGTTAAATTGTGTCATTTATTCTAAGTCAAAGTACACTTGCTACCCAGATAAACAGCTTTAAACATTTCTTTGGACTGCCTAAGACTTTCACACAGTACTGTATGTCTTAGAACATAAGAAATTTACAAATTAGAGGAGGCCTTTCGGCCCATCAAACTCATTTGGGAAGAACTTAACTAATAGCTCAGAGTTGTTAAAATCTTATCTAGCTCTGATTTAATCATCTCTCTCAATATAATATTGGGATAATTTATTCTCTTCAGAGGCCTCCATAGAATAGTGCATCCATCCCCTCACTTATGTTCAGACAGTCAGAATAACAACAGCATCATCAATTTCACAGCTAGATTTAAAAATTGCTTTAACATAGAGTGATTACAGAAAAAAAGGTAAACAAATATTAACAAGATTATTAAAACGTAATAGACATATTCGTCATTCAGACATATTGCGCTTTTTTAAGAGCAGAAGGGATACATTAAATCATATTATATTTTGTCCATAATATATATATATATTTACATATATATATATGGTGGTGCAGTGGTTAACACTGTTGCCTCACACCTCTGGGACCCAGGTTCGAGTCTCTGCCTGGATTACATGTGTGTGGAGTTTGCATGTTCTCCCCATGTCCTCGTGGGGTTTCCTCCGGGTACTCCGGTGTACCCCCACAATCAAAAACATGCTGAGGCTAATTGGAGTTACTAAATTGCCCATAGGTGTGCATGTGAGAGTGAATGGTATGTGAGTGTGACCTGCGATGGGCTGGCCCCCCATCCTAGGTTGTTCCCTGCCTCGTGCCCATTGGGAACTGGGATAGGCTCAGGAACCCCAGCGCCCCAGTAGGATAAGCAGTTTGGAAAATGGATGGATGGATGGATATATATATATATTTATAATTTTACATCATTATAAATGAGAACTATAAGTGATTGCTAATTACTGTTAACTAATGTCCTGTAATCAGTGGAGGCACACGGACACTTTGGCCAGTTATCCTATTTCTTCAGCGCCAGCCCAACACCCAGCACCACAGACAGTGACCTGTGTTACTGTGACATCTGGTTCCTTCATTGGCTCTATTTATTTTTCTAGAAATAACTAATTGGCTCTTCCAGACTATATGAAGAGAATATTTTATTTTTATTTAGACTAAGAAAAGCTCTGCATGTGATCTCCCCTTTACTGCTCAAGGAGGGCACACGCACATCAACAAATATCAATGCAACAATTACAGATGAACAATTTCTCACAGCTTCAGAAGAAGTCAGAGTTCTGTGTAATTCAGAAATTGTCTAAGACCTCTGCTAGAACATTTTCTGCACTTCAAAATAAATGACACCTGGGTCCATTAAAAGAAGGTGATGCTGCCTGAACCACCAGCCAAGGCTGGGAGGAAAGGGAGGAACACTAGTAAAATGAAGGAAGAAAAGCAGCCCACCCTATCTCATGGTCACGGATACAAAAGTCAGGGAGTGTTATGAAGAAGACACCACACTTAAGACCATGGTTTTATGCAGTGAATTACACCAGAGAGAACTTTTGCATTTTAACTGTGTTACGTAACATTCCTCAGCCTTCATTTTTTTCCACAGAATGCAGGACATAATTTACGGTGCCAAACAAAACAGCGGAACTGCATTGTAGCCAATTATTTGTTTCAGTAGTTTTAAGATAAATAGAACATAAAATGGTTGTTTTACTTAGGTAAAAATCCAGTTGAAACAGACTTTATTTTAAAAAAGTTACATTGGCTTTAAGTGATGGCACATGTCGCTTGTGTTAATACTGCTTTGATTTTGAGGATGAAGTGTAGGTGACATGCAGAAGCATGCAATTTGACGTTTGGGGACTGTAGTTTTTAATGGGACAATTTGAATAAGGAATACTGGTGATATGCTTTTTAAGGGGACAGCACACAAAAATTATAATACAGAGTATTAAAAGAACCGCTCTTTAAAGGAACTGAATTATCTTAGTGTATTTTACATCACAAGCACTCTCGGTCCGTTGGGGAGTCCGTCCCACTGTACTTGGAGAATGCTGCCATGCATTAATCATAAATTTCATTCAGTTGTGCGACAGAAGTTTCCTTCTAATGTTTTCTTCAACATAACAAAGTCCCACGGTAACAAAAGCGCTGAGGCCAGGATCGTTAATTGCAATGTGGGGAATGCAGACCAGCTGGGGTGGGGGATCGTGCTCAGTCACGGTAAAAGGCAAACGGGTAAATTGTGAATACGCTCTTAATCTAACTACAGCTTCTTGAATTGTGGGAGGCGTGTGTAACATAACGTTGTTCCACATACCAATATCACTACGTATCGGTATCGCAAAACAAAGTTTTAAATGTTAAGATTCTGTCATTCTGAAAATCTGAGTATTTAAGACATTATGTTACATAGCGATTTGTGGAGATAAATGCCCTCGGACAGTAGCGTTCATTTCATATTAAGTCTCTTTAAGTCATTGTTTTATGTTATGCAGGATGAATGTGCGAATTTTAATTAATCATCCTTTAAGGGTTATATGCTTACGGTGTTGTATACTATTCTCGGTGAACAAGTTAACTTATAAAAGTCTGTTCCTCTAATTATAGAATAATATATAGAATAATTATACAAGAGCTATAATTATTATGATGTTATTATTTAATTGTGTGGGCCGTGTTGCTTGATTACATTTGACTCTTCGGCACGTGGGACACTGCCGGTTTGAAAGACGCAGCTTCACTTGTTTTCTGCACCAAGATGACGAGGTACGTTGCTTTTCTGCTCCCATTTTATCGGATAATTTTTCTTATTTAGTATCTGTCAAATTTGCATGTATATTAAAATATGTTTAATGAGTAAAGTCAGTATATTGCTTTTAAATAAAGTGATTTTGTTCCGGGGTACAATGTTAATTATATTTAAATTTTATGCGCAAAGTGTAGTTGATATTTCGCTTTTCCGCGTGCGCTTTACTGCGCTTAAGTAAATAATTGCGCTTGCTTGTGAGTAAATTAGTTCATTGCTTTTAAATAAAGTGAATATTGTTGCGGGCTACTGTGTTGGTTATATTTAAATTTTATGTGCAAGTCGGCTAGTTTCCTGTGCCGCAAAGTCTAGATGATATTTCACTTTTGCACGTGCGCTTTCCCGCGCTTTCATGTTGCATTCGGAAGAGGATGCGGGTGGTTGCGCTCGGTGCTGCCTACAGCAATGATATTCCAGCAGACCAGGAGAGGGCAGATGTATTGCAACAAACACAGATAAAAGTAGTGAAGCAAGACCTGAAAAGTTTGTTTGGTGACTAAAATCAGTATATTGCCATTTAGTAAAATTTAAAATTGTTCCAGGCTTCTTTCTTGATTATATGTAAATTGTATGTGAAAGTTAACTAGTTTCCTATGCTATAATGCAGTTGTTCATTGCGAAGGTGTCAGTGCAGAACTGAATTCCATGTGCCAGGAGTGACTGACAGCTCTATTGTATTGCCTGTGTGTTTTTCCTCATTCAGAAACAAACGAATTGCAAAAGCTGTCAGCTGGAGCAACGATCGATACTGGGCAACTTGGGACAAGTGGATGGAAGTGATTGACTGGGAAGATGAGGAAGAGCTGTGCTCCCCAGCAGAATCACCCTCTGACCAGGCTGACCGTTCCATCGTGTCACACACCCGAAAGCCAATTGCCAAGGCAGTTAGCTGGACGGATGATGTGTATTGGGCAGCCTGGGACAAGTGGGATGAGATCATCTGCTGGGGTGAAGAAGGAGAGTGCTCCCCAGCAACTCCACCCATCAACCAGCCTGGGAGGGATAAGGGGTTAGACATGCATGGGTTAGAGGTTTTTCTGTTAAATGAAAGGACGGTCTCCATAAAGCCTGCAGATGACCACCAAGACAGGCTGAAAATAGGAGCCGTAGTGGTCGACCTCTGCCAGTTTGAGCTAGATGGTGTAAATGATAAATTTGAAATTGTCGAAATACAAATTGGAGAGGTCAAATTGGAGGAGACTGCAGAGAGGGGTTTTAATTCAGAATTTGAATTGGAAATTATGGATGTGGAGATAGAGGTTGTAGACAGTGAATTCCAGCTGAATGCTCTTAATTGGGAAATTGCTGGAACTAAAGTGGACAAATTATTAGTGGAACACCTGAACATAAATAATCTAGAAGCAGGCAGTGTGAAGGTGTCCACATCAAATGGGAATGTGGTATATGTCAATGGTATGTGAGTGTGTTTGGTAATGATGGGTGTGAATGGTGTGTGTAAGTGGTGTGTGTGTGTGTGTGTGTGTGAGAATGGTGATTGAATGGTGTGTGTGAGGTAATGGCGTGTGAGTGAATGGTGTGTGTGAGTGACAGGTGTGTGAATGGTGTGTGTGAGGTAATGGCATGTGAGTGTGAGTGGTAATGGCGTGTGTGAGTGAATGGTGTGTGTGAGTATATGGTGTATGTGAATGGTCTATGTGTGTGTGAATGGTGTGTGAGTGACTGGTGTGTGTCTGGTGTTTATGAATGGTGTGTGTGAGTGAATGCTGTGTGAATGGTGTTTATGAATGGTGTGTGTGTGAGTGAATGCTGTGTGAGTGACTGGTGTGTGAATGGTGTTTATGAATGGTGTGTGAATGAATGGTGAGTTTTTGTGTGTGTGTTTTGTGTGTGTGTGTGTGAATGATCTGTGTGTGTGTGAGCCTGCCCTGTGATGGGTTGGTGTCCCATCCTGGGTTGTTCCCTGCCTCGTGCCTGTAGCCTCTGGGATCCATCTGACCGCCTGTTCCAAAAGGCAAATTGATCCCCACATCCCTGAACAGGAGAAGCGGTTTTAGAAAATGGATAAATGTTCCCAGAGGTGTGAGGCAACAGTGCTAACCACTGTACCATGCATATGTATAGGATATGTAGAAGAATACCTGTTGCAGTTATCTGATGTGTGTGTTTTTCACTCTCCCTGCCGGCCCCTGGAGGTTTGGGCTTCCCCTTTGAGTCTGGTGCCTCCCAAGGTTTCTTCCTTCTAGGGAGTTTTTCCTTGCCACTGTCGCCTATGGCTTACTCACTGGGGGCTTTGGGTGGGGGTGCTCTAAAGCGCTTTGAGACAATGTAATGTTGTGATATCGTGCTATACTTTGTTGTGTAATTTTATATTTACTCATGCAAATAAATAATTGTTTGATAACAAAAAGCACTTGTTTCATTCTTTTTACTGCGAGCATATCAGTCACTTCCCTTGTGCTCCTGCATTCAAAAATGAAAGTTTGTCCTGCCCTGCACTTAATTGCCATGGATTCTACGGGAATGCAGACCTCTACTTTGGTGGAATCCTGCTGTTGTAGATGGTCTGCTCAAACGCTTTCACATTGTGTACAAGCAGATTTGTTTCTGTATCTCTGTAGAGAAGCATTCTTTTCTTCTACCTGGCAAATCCACAAATATAATAGCAATCCACCAAGGTGCAAGTGCACCTAGCTCTTAAAGAAAATGTTAGAAAAAATTAGTTTATAGCATGTTTAAAGCATAAACACAGCAGTGACTGAGTACATCCCTTGTGGACCAGGCGCCTGGCTTTGACTATTTTTCTGCCATTAAACTAGCAAAGGTGGCTTGGCCATGACGTAAAATAACTTGTGCCTTTAAATTGTTAAAAAAAAGTCCTGTGTGTTGTAAAGTGAGGTATGAAACAGATACCAGGTCGTTTCAGTAACGGTCAGCGTACGTTTTCTTCATGTGATTTTGTGGTTTCAAATGTTTCATTGGAATCAATAGTATTTGCCAATTCCAGTTGCCAGGTAACTTCAATAATTTGAATAGAATACATGATAACATTTTAAACTAGATTACAGTTAATTGTTATTTTTCTGTTTAAAAAAGACAATTGCTGTAATTTACATACGACAAAACCTGTAAAAGACATTTTGGAATTCTTTTCTAAATGAAATGAAGGTACTTTGTTACTCCCCTTGGGGAAATTCTATTTTCACCTACCCCATTTTGCCCTACTTGACACATGGGCACAGACGAAGGTGACAGCAAGCCTGGCAGCAAAGGGCAGCCACCTGTAGGGACACCCATGGAGCTGGGGGTTTTACAGTGATTAACAGCAATTTTGCAATACTTTTCTGGCAGTTTTTTTTGCTAGGAATTTACAGTCAATTCTACACTGAAACAGACGTCATTCCTAAGCGCAGCATGGACTGCTTCCGGACACAGTATCAAATGCGACTTCCAGAGTCACTTGAGTAAGCTGGAGATGCTACATCCCCGGGTAAGATTACCTGCAGTAGGCAGCCTACCAAAAGAGGGCCTTTCCTGTTCCCTTGGTGAATTAGAAAACCAGTGGAGAGAGCTCTCCTGTTGCAGTTTCACAGAGATGAACAACATGGAGAACTTTGGATTGAGGTTTTGCAGTATGAGGGTGCTGAAGGAAAAAGGAGTTTTAAAGACATTGGTCTGCCTGTACTGCAGATTTTGTCTCTGCCCATTTCAGATGTTCATGTAAAGCGTGAATTTACTAATGTGACATTCCTTAAATATAACCACCGAAACAGAACGGTTGTAAATTTGCTGTCCAGATTGGTAGATGTACAACTTGGACTGCAAAGAGATGGACTGACACAGAGGCGGAGCTATGGATAGGCCTGGGTGGGATTGACAGCTGGGCCCACCCATTCAGATTAATGAAATTACATTTTTTATATATAAATTACCGGCTTCTAACTGTTCCTATACATCACTGTTGTTACTGTGGCAAGTACAATAGAATGTGTGAGCTCCCTCTAGTGGTGCTCTAGGTAGAACACCACAGTCGTAGGTGTATTATTGTTGCAGTCACCATGTTGTAAATATATAAGCCAATTTAAGAAAATTTGGGGTAATGAGTTTCACTCAGAAGTCCATCCATCAGCCACTTTTCCATATTTAAAGGCTGCAGGAGGATGCTCACATGGAAAAAAAAGACTAATTCATTTCTTTATCCAAAACTATTTCTTTCCTCATTCATTAAAACGAAAAGAGCTTTAACTTGTGCGTGCATTGCTTCATTTTAAGCAGCATTATGGAGTATCATTGAAGATAGAAAAGTTTATGAAGGGTCTGATTTTCGACATCTTTTACTCCTGGTTTGGGCTATAAAATTGGAAGGAGTTGCCAAACATGACCGTGCAGGGTCTGCGCTGTTCTCATCTGTGAACAGTGTGTGGGTTTGTGGGTCAGGCATAAATTTGGGGGGAGGGGCTCCCTCCAGCATTAAAATAGGGAGATATCCCCCAAAATAATATAATTCTTCATATTCAAAAAAGTACAGATAAAATTAATCTATCTCACCAGTTAATGTAAAGTTTTTTCACCCCAAGCACACCTACCCTTCCCGAAAATGGTTTAGTCTGAAGTCCTGCTCTGGGGTACGTTTCCTATACCACGATGCACTTTCCAAAAGACAAATATATATCAGGAAAATATATAGCAGGAGATGAAAGAAAAAAGATACATTCTGCGGGCCATGGCTGCTGCCGCCTGGCAGAGGGTATGAGGAGGAAGTGCAGGGACGATGTCAGCATCACCAAAAGGATGGTTGCAGCACTCTGGAGGGAGCAGGTGAGGTGGGCTGGGGGGAGCACCAGTCTGCATTCTCTCACTCCTGGGGAGGACCGAGTATTGGCCATCCTAGATCTCAGAAGCACTTGAGGGAGTCCCGGGGTGCATAAATCTCTGTAGTCTACCCACCTCCCAGACATCTGTGCTTTCTACTCCCCAGCCACTTCCTCTTGGCCCACCAACATTTGTCCCCCTGTAGTGTGATCACCAGGGTTCCTCAATGTGTGGCACCTCCACACCTGGCTCCTCTACATCAGCCATCCCTCCTATAGGCCCCTCTACATCAGGGCAACACTGTCCCCTGAGTCCCCAGAATACCTTTCAGTCTGGTAGATCACCAAACCCCAACCATCCTGCTTCCTTGTCACCACACGCCCCTCCTTCCCCCCACGCACTCAAGCCCACTGGTGCAGAAACATTCGCTGCCAATGTAGTGAAGAGCTCCTCAGGTCTGAAGGTGGAAAAAATATCTGTTCTGAGGGGCATCCGGGAGGAACCGGCAGCCATGATGGAGCAGTATGAAAGACACCATAAAGAGGTGATCGCCTACCGGAGAGAGACACTGGCCTTACTGGCCCAAAGGGTCAGGAGGCCCAGTGTGACAATATACTGTATCTCCCCACCTCTTAATGTCAAGGGCGCCTCCAAGGGGCGGCTACATCCCTCCTTGGAAACCTCTGGCCACCCCTGTGGCAGCCCCCAAATATGGCTGTAGAGAGATTGTTTTATAGCGAAAGCTGTGGTGCACTCAGGGACCATTAACTGTGTAGCACCTGGGGCCTGCATCATGAAACTGAAAGTCTGAGTTAGAACAAAAGTTTTAGCCTAATAAAGTCAAACAAATGCAATGCGCAATAACTCATTTAGTTTGGCTTTAATTATGCTGATGTTTAATGCCGGTGTTGTGCTGCAAACTGCCCCTCTGCCACGGATTGTAATCTTTCATTTTAAAGGAAGTGTAACTTCATTTATCTTGCTTTAAGCAAACTGAAAACTCACATTACTTGTTTATTATGATATTTTACAGACAAACCTGAAGTTAAGATTAACTACCTCCTGTAAAACGTCGCAAATGTGACATCATTTAAAGGCGACAGTAATGCTTCGCTTTTCGACGACAGACGCCTTCAGTCGCAAGAAGTAAGAACATAAGAACATAAGAACTATACAAACGAGAGGAGGCCATTCGGCCCATCAAGCTCGCTTGGGGAGAACTAAACTAATAGCTCAGAGTCGTTAAAATCTTATCTAGCTCTGATTTAAAGGAACCCAAGGATTCAGCTTGCACTACATTATCAGGAAGGCTATTCCAT